>NC_044277.2:32618945-32933558 GCF_004027225.2 Strigops habroptila | reverse complement strand
GACACACAAAAGTGACACTTCCAGCAGCTTCTGATACCAGAGACTATGAATGTCCTCTGCCTTCACAGGAGCATGTAAAAGGAAAACCATGATTTCTTCTCCTATGAGAATGATACTAGGTGATAATGATCTTTTCTTTTGATGTGGCAAAATCCATGGTGACCACCTCTATATCTGCTAGGAGCTGATCTGGCATATGTTCACTTGCTGTTGTCACTTCCTTCTCCAACATGCCATCCATTTGGTTACCAGGTAACACACACTGCAAGGCATTTGCATTAAGTATCGATGCTTGTCGTGTTTTTTAAACTGAGTTTTTTAAAAATAACCAAGGTTAAAATAGGATTGTGTTATGGCTGGGAATCTTCAGATTCATTCTAGTGACTTGTCAGGATATCAGCAGTACAAAATCCATCTGTTGACAAAAATATTACTGTTTAATAAGCATGGGGCCAAATGCCTATGGCTGCAGCTGATTTTGGTGTTAACAGCTAGAAATAATTTGCCATATGACCACATAAGGCATTATTCTCCTCTTCGCCCGTAAAGAATAATGGGCCAAATTCAAGTCTGGTTTCAGCAAGTGAAAAATCTGAAGTTATTGAAATGGATTTTGTGTATTTTACAGATTCATAATGTCCATTAGCAAAAAATATTAATTACTTCCCACAAAGGAAGTAGAACACAAGTTCTCTCTCAAAACATAATCCATGACAACGTGAATGCTAGAGTTAACTGGAAATTTTTACAGACAATTTTAGGAAAAATCTTCTTTTCTGAACATCATCTTTCATACTTTTGTGTGGAAAATTACAATGACTTTCAGACAAAACAAGAAAATCAACAAAGTGATGACAAAACATGAGATCTTATATGCCTGTTTTGTGGAAAGTGGGGCAACCTGGCTCCCAGATGCGCTGTGAAAGCTACTTCACTTGAGTTGCTCAACAAGATGGGAGGTTGGAGACATTTCGTGGGAAGTGGAGTCCACCTAGCAAGATTTTTGTTAGAACTGAGAGTATAGGTATGAATGGTGTGTTTGAACCAAACCTTCCATATGGCTTTGAAGAAGCATTTTCAAAATTAGGCACTTCGTGTCCATATCAGAAGACTTTGAAATAGCAAAAAAACCCTAAAAAATTATATTGCCTCCAAGAAAATGTTCTGGATATAGTTTTTTAAGGTCATCATACTGAAAATTTACCATGTCTTCTAAAATATGTATTGTATTTCTTACAAAAAAATGGGTATTTTGGCCAAGTGTTAGGAGGGCCACAGATAAGCTGATTCCCAGTAATGGCAGAGAACATTTGGCACCCCTAATCAAGAAACTGGGAATTAATATTATTATATAGTCAACGCGGAATAGCACCTCCTAAAACCTCTAGTGTTTTAACCTTAGCTTTTGAGATCTGGCATTAAATAAAACACACTCAGAAGCATAATACTTCATAAAACACTTCTGCTTCTGACATACCTGTCATAGATTATATCTTCAGTTTGCTATTCAAATATGTTAGTTCTCAACCTCTTTTCATTTTTCTTTTGGGGTTTTACTGTATATCATAAAGAATTACCCATCTTCCAGATATGTTAATCACTAGCACTTCTACCATTTCTTCTTTCAGTGCCAATTGAAGGCATTTTTATATAACCAAGATGTGAGGTTTTTTCCTTCCAAAGTACTATTTGCATCTCCCAGATGATAATTTGGAGTGTCAGTTTACTCACTCTGTGTTAATATACATATTTGCAATGACTTCAGCACAAACCAGCTAAAGCCCAGAAAAATATGAACTGCAATGAGTGGTTGATGATGTTTTTCTACCACCATGGTATCTGGTGGTGATGAAACTACTTGGTGAGAATACATTTTAATATTTAGTCCCTGGCTGTGCCTTCAAAATGCTTCACTATATTAAACCATGTGTGTGTTAAAATAAGAAAACTATTTGTGGAACCAACAATCACGAAAAGAAGAAGCAGGTGTAAATAAATCATTCTTTAAACTCATGGTCTGCTTGAGTAACAATAGTCTGGAGTTATTTGTTACTAATCACAATGTGTGTGTGCATGTGTGTACATTGGAGAGGAGATGGGGAGACACTCGAGAGAACAGTTAAAATGCAGACAGTATTCATCTCCAGACAAATTCCTCCAAATGGAATCCCCTTCCATTGCTTGTATGTAACCTGCGGAGTCCACTTCTGAGCAATGGTTCTGAATGAGCGGTGCACTGACGTTTTCATTCTGTGGTTTCATTGATGGCCTCTCTTCAGCTGCATGTGGAAAACAGAATGGTTATTCCAGTTCGCGAGCCACTCAAGGGAATGTCAGAATTCTCTGGGTCTTAATTACTGTGCTGCTTCCCTAGAGATTGCTCTTGTTATTGGCTCATTTAGATTGTAGTATCTCCCATGGCACTTCTTGTTCTTCGCTATTACCAAGCACCAGAGATGATGTATTAAAGATAGGTGCTAGGAAACTGCATTTGTCTCCAGACAAATATTTCTGTACAGACATTTGCATTTCCAGTTTGCAAGGGGAAATCAAGTATTTTGAAGACCTGTGAGATCTTTCTTAGCAAACTGCTCTTCAGATGATACTAATAAATGGCAATATTTATTGTTGGTGAGCTATTCAAATGAGATGATAATAGAGCAACAAGACTGCAAACATAAACATGACATTACTTGACCACTGTCCTAGATATGGAGTATCCCTTGAAATTACCGGTATAGTTAAAGTGTTATTTATGATACAATCAGAAAAGTTTGGTGCTTGGCACTTCTACGAATATATAAGGAACAGCTTCAGATATATAAACAGCTTCAGAAATACATAAACAAGGGAATCCTGTGTGTAGCTTATTTCTCCCACTAAATTTAGGGCTTATTTTATCTATCACAGATTTCAATTAATAGAACATTTGGACCCTCCATGAAATATTGGCAGGCAAAAAAGAAAGTTCCTACTAAAGAAAACTTTAAATTCAGTGACTGTAAGGAGATAATTTAGTATCTTTCATATACAAAGAAATCATTATTTACTTTGGTTTGTAATATGTTTTTCCCCAAAGGATTACAAATTCCATAAAGAAGCAGAGTTGCATTTAATGGTACTGCCTTCCCCTGAGGGAAATAAATTGCTTCTGAAGACTATGAGTAAAGCCTCAAGCCAGTATTTATGTACGAAGTGAATGAACAGTTATCAAAAGGTATGTACGCACCAGTCATTTTAAGTGTACCAAATTTGCACCCCTGACATGTGAAACTAGACGTATAAAAAGCATTGTGGCTCAATTTAGTATTCAGGTGTTACTGTGTAGCAATTCTACAATCTCTGCTTTCAGCCAGAAGTATGGATTAGAATGACATTAAATAACACAGAAAGGTCCAACATGGTTGCCATAGGAGTCATGGCAAAGCTACATTTGTACCAACTGTAAAACCTGGGGTGAGGAGAGATCTCTTCTGGCTGGCTTGGAAAATTGTGAGAACATTGGTAGAGGGTTGTTATGGATGGGATATCTGTTGTGGGTTGCCATCTTGCCAAAATGTTCCCAAGACATAAGCACAGCCAGTAGATGGATGTTGATGGCCAGATGGGGAGAAAGACAGGGTGTCTATGCAAATCCTCAAACTCTGAACTGAATTTAAATCTGACTTTTTTTGACAGGCGAGGGAAGGTGGTGATAGTACAGCCCATCAGCCTAATAAATCCCCTAAGGGACACAACTAGGCAGCTGGCACTTTGCTGGCATCTGCATGAAGGGAATTGGACCCTGAATATTTGGCTTCTTACTGACCCAGTCAAGATTCACTCAAGAATCTTTGTGTACAGGAGTATTTAAATAAGGTATGCAAGATCAGGGCCGTAATCACAGTCTGAATTTATGGATGCGTTTATAAATGTAGGTTCAGAAAAACTCTTACAATATCATAGTAATGTATTTATTTGTTTTTCTTGTTATAGCAGTTAATTGAAAAAACGCTCTGATGGCTCTCATGTTTAGAGCCATCAGTGGTTAGGTTTCTGCGAAGCTTTAAAAGACCATAAAAGAGCCCACAGATCAGAATTTCTCTGGATATTTTAAAGTAAACATCCATTCAATTTCAAATCTGGTGTACTTTTTTCAATAAAAAATGGATATGTATCACCAAGAAAATTGTCCCTTTGTGTCTATGTCTTCCCAGACAGCTTTGATCACTGTGTGATATCATGAACCATTAATGTCACTATGGCATGAGTTAAGGACGATGTTTGTCTTGTGCTCAGTTGCTATTACGAGCAAGTTTTGCAATTTCAACAGTGATTCCTAGTGCAGTGTCACAAGGGTATGTTTGATGTCTTGACTTAATGGGTAGCTTCAATCGATGTTGTGCCATGTTTCACTAAACAACAAGTCATTCACTTGATGTACTGAATTTTATTACAGGGACAACTCCAATAATCTGTCTTTTGGAATCTGAAAACACAGTTTCCCTGGACATTTTCCTTTTCCATTTTCCCTGGACATCTTTTTCCTTTGGAAGGCAGCAAATATTCAGTGTAACTAGGAAAAAGTATAACATATGAAACACTGGAAGTTTGTCTCCCTGTTTTCAAAGGAAAAAGGGGAAATGTCCAGCACAAAATATCCTTTTTTTTATATATATATATGATTTACCATGCTGGGGTTTTGGGGGTTTTTTTGATCCATCAAATCTGATTTGAAGGCATGCACCCATAATTCCAACCGTAATTGCAACTCATGATGAGATGGGAGGGACACAATAAGTACATCTTGCATTTTGATCTCCTTATGTCTTAGACTGAGGCAGCATCGTGAGTGCTATAAAGTGAACCGAAAAGGGACTTCTCCCACGCTTAGGAGAAAATGAGCCATAAGCATAGACGTACACCACACCAACCTCTGCGAATTCAGCTGCCTGCCCGAAATCTGATTTCAGTGCTTTAAAATGAGAGGGAGAAAAAATATGTGTAAATGTTCCCATGAAACTGCAGTAAAATGGTTAAAACCACACAGCAAAGTCTAATGCAACAATGGTCAAGGCATTAAGTCTCATTATGTAACAAGAACAGCACCAGGAAGGGCACACTTGCAACAAGTTCTGCCTTAGGTAAAGCAGTGATACATTCCCCCTGCCAAATCAAGCCATAAAAGCAACAGAAGACACTCCCCATCAATACATAAATGCCTGATTCCTGTTAATGTACATGAATGGAATGAGGAGATGCTGCTTCTGAGCATCAGTGAGATAAAAAGGGAATTTTGGTGATGCTTGGAGGATTATTTTTGTGACCTCTATTTTTTTTTTTTTTTTTTTAAACAGAGTCTAATTTCCTGATAAACTCCAAGAAGTGGATATGAAGGATGATGGTGGAAATGATTCATTACTAACCTTGAACTCAGACTGTTTGACTAATGAAGCTGACATCTTTATCAGTACCTGCTATTTCACAGATTGGACCTATATTTGCATGTAGATTACACATTTAAGGGTACAGCATTAATAGTGGAAGTAACCAAATTATTCTGCTTTCAAGCCAGAAAGATTCCACAAGCTAAACTCTCTGTAACCAAGGCTTTTTTACTGTGTCATGATATTGTCCATCCATTCTTCAGCTAATTGAGTACAATAGTAGGGACTAAGACACAGGTCTTTAAGAAAGTCATAAGTGGTGCTAACATATCTCTGTCCTAAACACAAAAGCACCTGTAACAAATTAGAGGACACTTTCAAAACACTTAGAAGGATCACAGGCCTGATTCAGTTCCTTCCTGTGATACCCAAACATTTAATGTATCATAAAACATATCACACATAATAAATTCATATTAATGTATCTATCTCACCTGTTTCATATATCATTAAAAAAATCCAGAAAATGGGTTTCAAGTGGGCACTTTTTTCCAATCTACTACTCACAAAAGTGTAATGTTTATGTAGATGCCCTGGTAAACATATTGAGCTCATTTCCCAGTTATGTTCGAGGAGTGCATGGCTCTAGTAAAAGCATGTGCGAGCATGCCAGCATGAGTTTTAGCAGCTTCCAGCCTCTACTAAGAGCTGCTAAGACATACGTACATTTATGTAGCTCATCAAAAGCTTCAAGACAGCTGTGACTCCTCATGCTACACACATGTTCTCTGTCCTTCAATGGTGTGACTAATACCTGCCACAGTGCCTTAAGAGCCAGCATGACAGCCTTGCCTTGCTGGAAGCTGCCCCTGTTCTGTGTGTACCTTTATCAGTCGCCGAGTGGCTTTGAATTGGTAGCACAGCATGATACAACTCAGGCGGAGCACACCCAGTGGCTCAGGCCCCATTAACAAATCTTTGCACTTACTGATTTAATGCCACATTGAACCAATGTACTGGTACAGTTCATTAGACTGATAATGCAATAAGGAAGCTCAAAAGAGTCATAATGTATGTAATCTAGGAGGACAGCCAGATTGTGCAGAATCACTTATCTAGATGCATAAAAGCAAAAGCCTTTTCTGTAGCTTGAAGTCCAGTAATGAGACTGGGCCAACTCAAGAGGCCTATAAAACTGAGCATACCAAAAATATATTTCCTTCTGAAGGATAAGGAGTTTTTTTTTTTCTGTAGGAAGGCAGATGCATATGTGCAACCATTAATCTTTAAAGAATTTGAGAAAATACATACACCCTTAAGAAATGGATATTTCTAATGAGTGTCTGCCAATATAGCATATTGAAAAAATCTCCTTAATTTAATACACTGTTATTGTGGCACTCTCAAAAGCTTAGAGAACCATTTATCATTATGGTGAACTTTAAGTACATTCAATTGAGGTATTCATTTGTTCCAGTTTATGTACTCTATCCTGCTCATATAGTTCTCACAGGCATCTTCCTTTCTAAAAACAAAACAGTTTAGCCAGGAAACCACTGAGGAAAATGAGATGTTTTGATCACATTTAAAACATCTAATTTGCAAAACTTGTGTTAAAAGGAAGGCAGGCAAGAATGCTTCTTATTTAGAAGCTCAGTCATGGCCTGAATAACGGTTTGATAGCTCTAATCTAACTAGCACTGGTGGCAGCCTCAGTTGCAGCCTGACAGTAGCTGTGGTGTGTAAGCAGCAGCTCATTATGCCAAGGACATTCTTGTTCAGTGAAAATCAATTTATATACCATCACTTAAACTATGATTCAGTAAGATTTTACGTTTGAGTCTCACACTTATCCTGAAGCCAGGACATAGTGTGGAACCACAAAATAGATTGTAGCTATGCGGTATATGCAATACCAGAGCTATGTCCTGAATTGAAAGCTGTCCAGCCATGCTAATGCACCTCAGCACTGTGGCTACAGTGATCTGAATGCTTTTGCTGCACTATGTAAATATGCTTCTAGTGGAAATGAGATGGCCTATGCAGTAAGAGAAAAAAAAACAGTGCATCCTACCTCAGGTGAATGTGGAGGGGTGTGAACGATTCCTAATGCTGGACCCAGTCCTTACAACAGCCCAGTCCTAGACGTCTTGGAGCTATTGATGTCAAATCCCTGCACACTAGCCAAATTGGATATGTAACTGCTCTTCTAGACACACCTGGAGACATTTCTGGTTTATATCAGAAAGAAAAACATACGTGGCATTCACCACATTTTTTGCTTAGAGACAATGTAGCAAACAGCAATTCTTCGAACACCAGAACCAATGAAGCCCAATGTCCTAAAGATCTGTGTCTGATCATTAGCACTGTATCCAAATTGCAATGTTCACGAGAAGTCTTTTCTGTAACCTGGATATTTATAAGGGCTTTTCTAAGGTGAATTCTCCTGTATCTAATAGCACAAACTGCAGCTTTTTCCATAGTTACAGCTTTTTTTTTTTTTTCCCATTACCTGATGGAAACCACAAGGTTTTCTTACAAAATTGGAACCAGCTGCTGCCTTAGGGTTTTTCACTCACTGGAGGATTATTCTGCTAAAAGGAGCTAAATAGAATGATGCCAATCTGCATTACGCTGAGTGAACCCGCTTAAAATATTCAGATGGTAAGAACCCTCAAACATTTTCAATAGTAATAACTGAAAGAGATCAAGTATTTTCTCGGAAGCATTCTCCTAAAGAGGTTCAAATGCTGTTCCTATTCATACAAAATAACTGGGAAATTAGAGGTGAAAAGGACCGTACTTATTGAGGCATCCAACTACAAGTCCAGTACTGTAGATTTTGGCTTCAGCTAATCCACCTGTTTTCAACAAGTGTGGACTTTAAAATTACCTCTGGCTTACAGAATTAGAAACAGATCTTGTTGCTCTGCTTCTTTGTCTGCTTTGGTTTACTCTTTATTTCAGAGAAAGTCAATCTCTTATGTGGGGAAAGAAAGAGATTGAAGTATTTAAATGATGGCAGGAATTCCTTTGAATAATTGTCTGATTTTCTAAATAAGTGGCTCTTCAAGAGATAGAAATGTCCATTTGATAATTTCGACTGAGGTCTTGCCCTGAATACCCCAGTTTGATGCACAAGTTCATGACCTAATGGTTTCTTGCTTGGAGGGCCACAGCCATTGATCTGTCTGAAGATCACGTATATCCAGTTGGCAGTACCTATAACAAAACCCATTTATTGTCAGAATCTTGTGTTTGCCTGTAGAATTAAATATTCAAGTCCAAGATTTGTTTCTAATAGATTAGCCACATTTTATGTAACACACCTGATATTAACATCTATCTGAGAATAAAAGAGAGTGTGTATTCACTGTAACATCCAGGAAAGAATGATGATGGGAAAGCAGAGAAAAAGAGCTATATTCCCCCATGGCTTGCTTCTGTCTCCCTGAAACACATTCTGTGAGCTGACCAAGCTAGCAGTGACTTTAAGTAAGTCTCCTTCCCCACAATCACAGTCTCCTTCTGCCTCAAATGGACACACAGGCTTTTAGTCTTGTCCTTTGTGATGAGCTGAATTACTAGCATAGTCTTCTTATTCAGGTCTTTGATCCAAACCAAATGCAAATGTAACATTTTCTCTATCACAGGGTTTCTCTGCCTAATAATTTGCTTTGGCAGCAACTGTGTGGCATGTCTGGTACTCTTATGAACCTGGTCTCTCTTATGACCACTGCACACAACAGCTGGAAGCAAAGTTATGTCCAATATGAACTGCATGCTCACTATCAGTGCAACACAGCACATCTAATTTAACTTTTAAAGCAAAATTACATGACCTTCTAGTAACAGATTTGCTAGAATCATTAAAGGAATGCTTTGAACTTGTGATATTACTTATTTGCACAGATGCTTTCTCAGTTAAATTCCTGCAACAGTGGTAGTGAATTCCCAATGGTATGAATGCAGAGAAAAGCCAGGATAGCTGCACACAGTATGCCCTGTGTATTTCTACTGGCATGTGTGACATCTAAGTACTGTGATTTATTACTGAAGGGTCAAAAATATGGTACTGCAGATTACTGTATTTGCATTTGCACCAGTTATTTTTACATAAATATACTGGAAGAAAACATGCATTTGCCAAAATATATGGAAAAGGCCATAAACATGCAGCTATTCATATGTCATCCATGAACTAAAGCAGTTCTATGACCGCAACTGCAGTTGTCTGGGCACATTTCAATATGATGGGGAGTTTTTGATAGAAAATAGTAATAGTAATGGCAGCAATTAGCAGAGTAGTCTGTTGAATGAGCAACAACAGAACACAGAAATGATGGATGGAAAAGTGGCAGAAAGCAGGGTGCTACAGCGCAGGGATTGTGTTGCCATCCTGAGTCTTTGGCAGGTTTGAGAACTGCCTAGTGAGGGAGCAAAATTATATCATGAGACCCACAATGCATTGCCATGATCCCAAAACACTAAGCAAATAGCAAATATGAATAATGAACATTTAAAGCAAGAATCATGCCCCAGACAAACAATTCATGAACTGTAATATTTGTCTAAGTAATTTGCAAGTAAATTCAATTAATAAGCAAATTAATAATAATCGCACAAGTCTACTGGGCCTGATTTCCTGCTACTTGCATCTTCAGCAGCCATCTCCATCCACGGAAAATGAATGTAATATTTTTCAAATCATATTTTCTAGAATTTCCCACATTCTTCAAAGTCACTTTGCAGCAATACAAGCAAGTATTCAGATGGCAGTAAGCAAGAGGGTCCGCTCAATACTTCTGCCTGCTCAACTCTGCATATGACAGCTCAGGTTGGCTTCCTAGGGAAAAATCTTTGCCTTTGCCTTTCACATGCATTTTCTCTCTACAATCTCTTCTCCATCGCTTCTAAATCCATTAGCCTATTTCAAAACATCTTATCAACTTTCATGAAAAACAGTGACAGGAGAGGAGAGGAACCCACATTAGTGTCTCTGCAATACACCTTTACTGTCGTTCACTTAATTTAGTGGAAACATTGGCCTTTCAGCAGGTAGAGTTCAGAATCACCCACAGTGTATGTCACTAGCAGCTAGAGAACAGGGTACAATGGATGGACGATACTGAGTGCACCTGTGCAAGATAAGGAGTATTTCAGGAGTGTGAAGTGGCAAAGCTTGTGGAAATAAATTTCAAGTGCAATAGAAGGCAGTTAGAGATAAAGGTCACTAAAACATAAAACAAGAGCCACCCCAAAAAACCCCTGTTTAACCTACAGTAAGAATATGAAGTTCCACAACTTTGCTTCCAATCTTAGTTAGCTTCCATATTCAAGTCACCATGTTAGTTCACATTCTTCAAAACACTGTGTTTCATTGTGGTATCTGTGCAGGGATTTTTGGATTCTTCTGCTGATTTGCAAAGCAAATTAAGCTTAAGAGTTTTAGGTTTTGTTATTTGTTGGTTTGTTGGGGTTTTTTTATAATTTTTATAATGGGAACAATGAGAAAGGTGTTCTAGCCAATTTAGGAAAATGTGAATATGTAAATTTACACCTCCAAGGTGGGGTTTCTTAAACATAATGCCATTTATCCAGCGCTACAGGAATTTAAAAACCAGCTACAGTAAGTATAAAAATGTCTGATGAAATGCTTCAGAAGAGATTATGGCATGTAACCTGCCAGTTGAGACTTGATATACTGCAAGGAAGCCTGAGCACTTGACATGTAATTTAAAAAAAGTTAGATTTCCTTGACTTCAATAGCACCACATGGTATTAATCACCCCCACAGAGCCAGCATCTTCAGGTATGCAGAATCTAAAGCAGAGCAGCAACACATACTTGCGAAATAAGAATCTCTAAACCTGTGTATGACTTAGAAAAGTATTCCAGAAAGTCAGTCCCTTACTAGTTGTTATTTCTGAATCTAGTTATGAACACAGAGCTGCTTGAAATGTTCCAGCAAAGCCAGCAAAGCCAGTGTGTTAGTTTCAAGATGCTCATTTAAATTTACTTTTGTTTGGTGAACTTTTATCATCCTAAAGCCTAGCTCCAAACCAACCCTACTTCCTGGCAGGCTGCCTTGGAACTGGGAACTTTGCTGCTCTTCAATGACTTCATCCAAAGATAAACTGCCTTACTCAGGAGCCTGGCTTGCCATGCCTCAAGCAATCTGCTTGGTAAGTCTTTGGAGACTCTCGTGCTAAAGCTGACCCTATATACTGGTCTACTTTCAGATGTATCTGAGACAGGGCCCTGGAAACCTGGGAACCATCCACCTAATCAGAACTTTCCTGCAGTTTTGCAGCAGCGAGGTGGAAGCCAGTGGAAGTCCTCACTCTTCAAGCTTTCGAGCTCATACACCTTGTGCTTGTGTCCAGGAAAGGTTCACCCTCCACCACTGAATTTGTCTGCGGCTTGTCAGGGAAGCTGGCATTTTTGTTAGTTTTGCTGCTGCCACTCAGGTTGGAAAAAGCAAGAGTTCTCATGAACAGGAAACTGCTTTTCAGACAGCTTTAAGAAAAAATATGATTCTTTCCAAAACCATAAAACCAGTATATTTATAAACCAAACCAGTTTATAAATTGAAACCATATCTGCTAACAGCTTCGTTATTGTTTGTCTTCAAGGAGGTTCCACCTGGGCAAAGTACCCCATTTACTCATCACAACAGTATTCTCTTCCAGACATTACAAAGGATAAAAAGGTTGTAGGAAACTTCTGGGGTGAAGGCTAAAGAAAAAAGCAAGTAGGTTAACTTATTACTTTATCAGATTCATATGCAATTGCATAAGGAAAAAAATAAAGTCCACATAAACCCTGAAAAATAGCTGAATTGTTTGGTGCTGCAAGCCAGGAGCAGAACTATGTTCTATGCAATGTGTTATTCACAGTCGGAGAGACATGGGCTTAATAATGGGTCACGTTTTGCCGGTGATATCAAGACATTTCATTAAAAAAGGTTATGTCCACAGGTTCTCTGCATCTCTGTCCTGAGATTTAATCCATGGGGAATGAGTCAAAAATGAAAACTAATGATGGGAATGAGAGCTCCAAGGCCTAACACTTCACTTGTGAGTACAGTAAGTTTTAAACTAATTATCCACATGTAATTTATCATATTAATCAGCAGCACAAGTTTATCAGATGTGTTGAGAACAGCTTCAGCCTAATCTCTGGGAAGCTTACTCCCCAGTTCCCATCACATCAGAGCAGGACTGCACTGCTGCCTGCGCACAACTCAGTGCCCAAGTACCTGCAGAACTGCCCTGCTCAGGAAAAGCCTCAAACTGTGTTTCTGGAAAATTAAGCTTCCTGTAGCTCCCACAGGAGCCTGTTAGAGTACAAGATATGGAGGAAGCTCTCCTCCCAAATGCTGGGCACTATCTCTCCACTCAGAGTCTCTATCCTCTTCTACCCGGCTGCAGGGGAGGAGCAAGGGGATTGCTCTTATAATTAGAAGCTTCATACCTCTCACAACTAATCACAGTCTGATCCTCCTCTCTCTGCAATTGGCTTCTTCCCATTGCAAAATCCTCTGCTCCTGGATGTTTCATTCTCCCTTGCTAATAAAGAGAGGTATTTAGCTGGTAATTCTCAGCGGCTGCTGAACATCCCTCCTTCCAGTCCTTGCCATTTTCCTTCAGCTTCGACCTGTGCAGAAAATGCCTTCTGCATATGTCTAAAATATTGTGACAGATTACTTTTAATTAATCTATCCCTAAATCATACTTGACATACAGCAGAAATAATATGAAGCAAAAAGCCTGAAAATTCTGACTCCCATTTTGCCAGACTGGGGAAAAGCAGACAAATTGCTGCCTGCTACATAAACCCCAGACATGTAGTCCAGACCTTCAAAGGAGATCGGAAAATGCTTCCTCCATAACAGCCCTCCAGGGAATGGAGACCCCTGCTTGTGCGTCTTTACCTCCACGGGGAGGGGGAAGAAGCCAGTGCTCTCAGCCCTACCTGCCTACTCAGCGCTACACACCACAGAAGCAGGTACTGTAGAAGAGGCAGTGGAGTTTTCCAAACACACAAAAGCCATCTCCTCGGAGATGGTATTTAGGGAAAGACATTTTGGCACTGCAGAGCTTGCAGAGTTCAAAGCTAGACAAGCCTCATGCTAAGTATACCTTTGGCTATAAGCATCCCCTGGCTCCCCCCATATAATATAATCAGGAAATGATCAGGTCTTTAGAGTGACAGAATTGGGTTTTATTCGACTGCTTTTTTGTCATAAACTTGGACCAAGCTACTGCAACTTCTAGAAAGCAATAGTTGAGCAAGTTTAAACCTGCAGCATACACTACCTGTAGCCAATGAGTTAAAGCTCCAGGAACCGCCCAGCAAGCCTTCTGTCTGCTTGACACAAAACCCAACCAGTAAATCTTATCTGTTTGACTTCTCCATATGAGGAGATGACTAAATTTGAAATGTCAGTTTTTTAGAACTCTGATTCAACTGTAATCTTATTGGTATGCCTTTGTTCAGCTCAAGTTTGTTTTCCATTTGTGTTATGTAGTGTCTACAATTGATTTTAGCCCTAACAGCAATTACTATTTTCTTGTGCAGATTTGTCCAGAATAATAAATAAAAATAAAAAAATAAAAAATTTAAATTCCACCCAGAGAAGAAAGGAACAATGATTCACTTTCTACAAACAAAGCCCCCTCCGCAAAACTCATCCAAGTTGTGGCTAATTTGACAATGGCATCTTGCCTATGATCTGTCCTTCCTGGCTGTGCTCTTGCTCAGCTCCATTGCTGGCTTCTAG
The DNA here is from genome assembly GCF_004027225.2 of Strigops habroptila. Taxonomy (NCBI): domain Eukaryota; kingdom Metazoa; phylum Chordata; class Aves; order Psittaciformes; family Psittacidae; genus Strigops; species Strigops habroptila. The sequence goes on along the minus strand of NC_044277.2, from coordinate 32,919,404 downwards.
ACGTGTCTACAGGATAGCCTTTAAACACTAGTGAGACTGCTGTCCCACTGTATCCTGTGGAAGAGCTGAAGACCCTTCCAGGAGTCCCTCTAGAACCCAAGGCTTGGAGAAAGTATATTGCAGTTATTCTGAGCTGGAGAAATCTGATAAAAGGAAACCAAAACCTGAAAAATAGGGGGAAAAAAACCACAACCAAACACAAAACAAATCCAAACTTCTCATTAAGAAGCATCAAAAGCTATTCCATGATTTGGGAAGTCCCTAATCCATACCAGACTTAGTTTGAACTGTGGTGGGCTATGCTATTGCCAGATGCTATTTCCAGTGTGATTTATTTTAAGACGACATTAGACTTGGCAAAGAATCTGCCTTTGTTTGTCTTGTTTTTATCTAGAGGTCTTAGGTGATAGAAAGGGCAGTGGGTGGGGTTTGCTCTTCTAGAACAGAACTTTCTTCTTTTAGCCATTTGTTGGGCTCATCACTGGGAAATTAGGACACATTTCCAGACCACCTGACATTACATTTTGGCTTTGCAATAACTGAGATGATTGCACTCAGGAAAATGATCAATGATTTATTTAGACAGACAGGTCAACTTTGATGCTGATGACAGCAGTCCTCCTGTTGCTGCTACTTATTGTAATATCTACTCCTACAACTGAGGAATAGCCATTAAGCCAGCCTATAAGAGGATCATTCCTTTCTCCACAGGGGAGTGTTATCGTGTGTTGCTGGGATAGGGACTGAAAGAACTGGGTTTAGCTGAAATAGTGTCGGCCATGGGCAGGGTTTAGGGGAGCCCCCAGGGGAAGCTGTGCAAGGCCAGCAGCCCTGGTAGTGCCTTCAGGACCCTGACAAACACAAATGCACCCTTCTTTCTTCAAAAGGAAGCAAATGTGTGGGTCACATGAATTCACTGGTGTGGTCAAGATGGTCACTAGTGGCGAAGACAATTATTTCTTGCAACAGTTAGATCATGATTTTGAATGATCCTCCTTCTGAATATCATATAACTACACCTTTCCAAATGCCTGCCTATCTTCCTCCATCCCTGCCTTCCTCTGCTCTCTCCACTCACTCCAGGAAGGCATTTGGGAAGCACTGCCTCACAGAGACCTAGTGGGCTTGTCTACACAAACCAGGCGTGAAGTGAGAAGGAAGAGGTCCATCATGTTTATGAGGCTGGTCTTGGTGAAAGGTGGTCTGAAGAACATCGCTGTAATGAGGGAAAATATTCCTGCAACAAAAAATTTGGTAGGAAAGAGATTTCTCTTTTATTCAAGCTATTTCCTTCTTCCCCTTATCTGACCAACCAAAGCAACATTTCTCTGAAGGAAATCTTTCCCACATGGTCTGCAAGACACTGGCAGCATGGCCACACATTTTTCCATTTTTTCTGGTAAATAGAGGAACCAGAAAGGCTTCCCTTCAATTTCCAAGCACACTGGTGTAAGAGCAGAAGATGAGTTTTTGTAAACAGAAAAGCACCAAGCTTAGAAATGGAGTGAGCCAAGAACAGTTAGCATTTGTTTGTGAAGGAAAATTGAATAATGTAGCTCCAATGACGTAAACATGTATCTAGGTAATGTGATAATGTACCTCTATGTGCAAAATTCTTTCCCAGAATAAAGTTATTTTTACTCTGGACTCACTAGCTCAATAAAGAAAATTTTATTTCAGAATAATTCCTCCTGTTTGAAGCAGATCAATTGCTTATTCTAGAGCAGTGTCTACACAGCATGCACACTGGCATAGCTGGAGAACTGCAGGAACTTGCCTATTGACTGCTCCTTCTGACTAGCAAGTTCTCTTAGTGTCTGGGTGTGTGTGCCTAGAAATAAGAGAGTCTCCCTTTACCAAAAATACTGAAAAATCAAATATTAAAATCTCACAAAAACATAGTCTGCTTCTATAAAACACTTCCATGCACTGCATTGTGGAAAGCAATAGAGGAGCACTGGAGCTCCTCAGAACCTATTATTTCATGAGCATCTACATGAATGAACTCTGGTTGCCTACAGCTCTATCTCATGGGCTTCACTGGCTGCAATGCCTAGGAAGAGACAAGCTTCAGTTGAACTGTTCTCACTGATGACATATACATGCAGATTTTGAGGTATGTAACAGCACAATAACTCCTAATGCCACCTTTCCCATGCTCTGTGCACAAAGGGATGCATAGCAAGCCTCTTTGCCCAATTGCCTTCTTAATCTTAACCTTGTAGGAATTTGTCTTTGAGAGTGTTGCCCACCTCTTGCATTCAGCTGAAACTGATCAGTGGGTTCAAAAATTAGTAATGAGGTACGCAGACACATATGCACACAAGGGGTGGAACGTATGGAACACAAAAATACCTGTATTTCAGTTGGGGAGTAGCTGGGGAGAGGGATGGGTTGCTATGGAGCTTCATTTATCATATATAACATAAGGAAGAGAATTTCCCTGATTGACCGTAAGGGTAGAGTAGGCTGCGTAGCACAGGCACGGATGTTTATGTCACAGATGTCCAGGTTTTAGACCAAGTGCATTCTCCTGGAGTTTTCCATAGCAAACTAACCTTGAGATCAGCACCACTTAGGACTTCCACTACTGTGATACTCATTCAGAAAACTTCAGAAGGAAGGCCAGGAGAAGACTGTCAGTCTTTTAAGAATCACAGAATCTATCTGTTCCCAAGCCAGTGGGCAAGGAAATACATAAAACGGGGAGAAATTAACACAGTAAATGAGCATTCAAAGTTTAACCTAATTTTTAGTTGGTTGTAATTGAAATCATGGTGGCAATACTGCCCAATCTGTTTCTTGGATGGCTTTCAAAAGAATTAGGATGTCTTTGAATTAAAAAAAAGGAAGCTGATAAACATTGTGTTGGAAAGCCTTCATCCCAGCAGTGAAATGTGCAACACTGAAGGCAGAATCTCAGAGCCATAGGATGAGATGAAACCTGAGCAACACAGTGCAGAGAGGGCAAAGCTACAGAGGAATTGTTATGAAATATAAGAAAGAGAAGAGAGTTTGAAAAGGAGAACAGCTTTCTAATCTGATACCTAAAATATAGAGGGGCATCACTGAATAAGGGAGAGACTTCCTCCCATTATTAGGAATGATGAAGGTCTCCCCATTAAAAAGCAATAAAGAAGAACTATTAAACCCTATGGGAGGGAGAAAGAGGCAGCAGAGGTAGCTGAAGTCTTGATTGCAGCCTGCTACCCTATCAAGACTTGATGACAGAAGTGTGTGAATACCCATCCTGTGAAGTGTCCTGACTCCCCCCTGGGCACTGCTCCTCTGCTGTGGGGTTCGGCCCTCAGCAGGCCCCTGGCTTGCCAACAGCAAGGCTGGGCTGGGGCTGTCAGGCTGTCCAACTCAGCTGGAGTTGGGGAACAACCCTGTGTCATGTGTCATGTATGTGTCATGTGTTGTGTGGCTATGCCCTGCCTCGGCTGGGGAAGGAGAAAGGAAAAGATGGGAGGGATGGTGCTGTGTGTGTACCACCGACAGGATAATGTGGTGTGGGGAGGTATGTGCGTTGGAGGAGGGTAGTATATGGACGTGTGTGTGTACACATTCCCTGTCTGGGAAGGAGGTGTGTGGGGAGGTCTCAGAGGGTGTGCTCATTCCCTGTTTCGAGTGTTAATGTGAGTGCACCCTTGCCTGAGAGGGGGATCCCCTGCCTGAGGGAGGGTAGCGTGGGTTGTGTGTCTGTGCATGTGTGTATGTGTGTGTGCACATCCCCTGCCGGGGGTGGTTAGCCTGTGTTGTGTGTGTGCATGCGTGTGCATGAGCGTGTGTATGCCCTGACTGTAGCATTGATACAGTGTCTGTGCCTGCACATGTGTGTGCGCACCCCCCACCCGGGCGGCGAGCGAGCAGCGGGCGCGGTGCGCGGGTGTGCGCGCAACCGGGCAGGGGGGCGGCGCGGAGGGCGCGGAGGGGGTGCGAGGGGAGCCCCGCGTGCCCCGTCCGGGAGCGGCCGTGCCCCCCCGCCCCGCCGCCGCCGCCGCGCACAGCCGCAGACACGGGCGGCCGCGGCGGCAGCCGGCAGCTCGCATGCAGCCGGGGATTATAGCGGGGCGAGGGCAGCGCGGGGTCGGCTTTTATCCCCCCTCTCCTCCCGCGGTCCCCCCCCCCGCTCTCCGCCCGCCACCTCAGCCGTTCGCAGCGCTGCCTGTTCGGCGGCTTTCCATCTCCGGGGGTAGGAGGGAGATGCCTTTGCCGTGGTGTTTCCACCCCCGGTCCTCTCCGTGCTGGGGGGGGCGGTGATGTGGAGCCGGGAATGTAGAACAAAACCCTCCCCGGGAAGGAGCGACCAAAACAAACCTCTCGCCGTGGCTTTGGCGGCCGCGCAGTGCCCGGGGAAGCCCGCGCAGCGCCTGCCAGCGCCGGGGAATCCCTCCTCCAGCCCCCGGCGGTGCCCCGGCCGCCCGCCGAGCAAGGTAAGAGACGGGCATCTTTCCTCCGCCGGGGGCTGCCTTTGGGTTCTATTTGTGTATATTCTTGAGAGACCGAGTCACCCGCGGCTCTTCCAGCGATGGGAGTTGCGAGGGAGGCGAGAGCTGCCGGCTGGCCCCCGCGGGCCGGGAGCGCGGCTCTCCCGCGGGGAGCTCCGGGAGCCCCGGGCGCGCCCCCGCCGCGAAGCGCGGCCCCGGCGGAGCGGGGAGAGCCCCTCGAGAGGGGTCGGACCCACACGGGGATTTCTCCCCCGGTACCGGTTTCAGTTGGAGGAAGAACAACGCAGCCCTTACGCTGGAGCGCTTTGGAAACCGTGGCTTGTATTTTCGTTCCTTCAGAGCTGCTAAAGGGAGGGGGGAAATGACATTTCGTAGTAGTCTACCTCCTGCCGTGGGTGAGCTTTAAAGATAAAGGCTCGTCATTTGTTTCCGATGCTCTAATAGCGTTTGTGGGAACCTGATGATAGAAACCCTCAGCATTCTCGGTAGATAGTTGTCATTTGAATTACACCATCTACCCGGCGACTGAAAAACCCCCTGTCAAAGAGGAAAAACTGTAGCATAGTGCTAGTCTAAAAAATACTCGCATATATGTTTCCTGTAGATACGTAGTGTGCTGTCAGTCTCCTAGATTTAAAAACCGAAGTGTCTTTATAAAAAGGCATGTTCGCTGTGTGGTTTCTACAAGCCATTCAGTGTTTCTTGTATCAGAATTTCACTGCCCGGCTGAAGGTAGACCTTTGTTTATACCCTATATATGTACTGTCCATATTTATAGCAGGTCTTGGACTTCATTCAACTCAAGTTACATAATGATTAAGATACAAATAAGCAGTATTTGTAGTTTCTTGGGCATTTTAATTCATTGCAGATGAGACCACCTCTAGCATCGCTGCCAAAATTGTCTCTTTTTACGTGTTTGTGTAAAAAGGAAAGCGTCAGTAGCATCAGGTAGAGGCAACATTCCTTAGCAAATACACAGTCATCAAGACCTTGCTATTGAAAGGACACCTAAGCTCTGAGGAGCTGCCAGGCTTGGTTTAGAAGAGGAAGAACAGCAGCAAGGCTGGACAGGCTTAGGAGTGGGAAAAGCCTGTCTGGTGAGGTTTTACTTTAAAAACACTGAAGAGTTCAAGTTTGCTCAACTGGTGAGTTGTATCCAAGTCAGTGCCAAGCTAGCACCAAGCCTCAGAGGCTGGGCAAGGTCTGAGACACTAAGTGTCCAACCAAGCCTGGGGTGCAACCTTCCTTCCCAGGGAGTTTTACTAAAACTTGGAGGAGAGCAGGGTCAGTCAGTACATGCCGCTGTGAGATTTGGTTGCTGTGAGATCACCTGAGATGTCCTAGCAAAGCTCTGGAAATCTTTCCCAGAGAGATGAGGTGCAGTACACAAGGAAAGTTTGTTGCTGGTTCTTAACGCCACTGTCTTTTCCACCTGAAAAACAACTGATAAACCATCTCTTCACTCAGCCCTCTTGGAACTTGCAGCTGCCTTGTTGTGGTTTTGGGTTTTGCATTCTCTATTTATTTATTTATTTTAATGATGCTTCCACAGGCAGCTCTCACAACAGCGTTCAAATTCCTCTCGCCTCCTTCTTTCTCAGCTGGACGCTGTCACTGGGGCTCAGCTCAGCCTCATTCAGACATATGCAGACAGTAAAAACAAAACATCTTCAGCTTGAGATGAGGGAGAAGTGCTGTTTGGAGCAGCATGCTTCAGCCTGAGCATTTTCATTGGCTTCAGCATTCTGAAATGTCCCATTGCCATAATGATACCATATCATATGTATTTATTTATTCATGCTCAGCCTTTTTTTGTAAGTGCAAGTTAATTGGCAAATTCTGGCTTGCCATTCAAGGCAAGGCGAGGAGTCGAGATTTGCAATAGCTTTCTTGCCAGCATTTGGGATTCTGCCAAACAGCTTGCTACTGTGACTTTTAGAAGAAAATCTTGATCTTATGTGACTTCCTTGAGCTTCATGTCACTACATGTGCAGGTAAAATAATTTTCATGGCGCTACTGTATTTAAAACTACCTGCTGGAGGACATTTCAGTCTGTGTTTTACTCTGTATGTTGCTCTTATATAAACGTCATGCTGGGGAGGGGCTGTCTGGTCTCAGCTTTGCATGGTTAAGAGGAAAGGAGTGAGTGAATGAGAGATGAGGTTTTTGGAGAAGGAGGCAGTGACTGGGAGGGCAGTGGTGCTTTGGGATCCTGCTGCAGACCCCTCTGAAGGTGTCTGCTCTTCCAGAGTACAGTGTCTGCTGCTTCCAACAAGCAGAGCCCAGGAGGGAAAGCTGGGAGCCAGAAATCGGAATGCTGAAAGTTGCAAGGCACTTCAGCTTCATCAGAGTAGACATACACGCATTCTAAAAATGAATTTTTTTGATGTTTTCAGAGGTCATTTGTATTAACTCATTGTGTTATTGCATAATACCTTCTGACCCAGCAACAGTATGCTCACAGCTCTTGCAGTTAAATAGCGATTGCCTCTGAAAGGACTTTCTCTTTTTTATAGTATTGCTATAGGAGTCTTCATTTTTAGAAGTAAAGTTTTTACCTAGTAGCTGTCTGAATACTATAAACTTGGATGCATGATAAAAACAGGCTGTTGTTTACTTTGTTGAGTTGTGCTGTTTCTACTCTTATCAGGATATGAGCACCCTAAGAGAAAATATTTTTTATTTCTCATAAGTAACTGGCATCTTTCTCTTACAGATACTGCTGAGGTAGTGCCGCTGGTATTCCATGGCTTGGATTTTATAATAAATCTTTGGGACATGTTGTTTTAATTCTCATTTTAGCAGGTAGAAATGAGGATCTACTTCCTAATCATAATTTTAATTGCATATCAAAATAAAGTTTCAATTTGTAATTGCAGAGAGCTCAAAGATGTGCAACAGTCTTCTATGTGATACTGTGAAAATGAATAGATTGGGACATTATAGGTGAGATTTTTAGATTTTTTCCTATTGTAAATGTAGGGTTTTGTAGGTTCCTATGTTTATCTAATTCTCTGGCTACATGGGAAGGATTTGGAAAGAATTTCATTATTTTGAATTTTTTCTTGAGTATTATGGAATTTTAGATATCATATTGCATGCTATAATAGTTAGATTCCTTAGCAATGCTCAAATTCAATCTAAGTAAAATGCATATATGTTAAATTGTATGATTAAATATAAAAATTGAGAAGAAACTGAATAACTCAATTTTTTATTGAATAGAACTTGGAAGTTTCTTATCTGGGTTAGCTATAACGACAGTCCCAGTGTAGCTTCCCAGATCACTAAATACCGTAAAAGCCTTAGATATAATATGCATCAGCCAAGATATTTTAAATCTATTAAGCTTAAAACTACTCCATTAAAGCTGGAAGGACTGCAAAGGCTATTCTGCTTTTTGTCCTTCCTGCCTGGTGCTTGTTAGAGCACATGCAGAAACTTCAGTGCAAGTCGCACATTGGAATCCTCCTGTAGTTTCACTTGTTTACTGTTCAATACCTTGCTTTCTTCCAAGGCTGGAGGGCTGGAGCAAACTGAGTAGTTTTTAAGCTAGGGAGCTACTTCTTTTTTTCACCAGCATGAAAATAGGATGATGTTAACTGCGTCATCAGTAAATAATGAGTATTATTTTGAACACACCTGCTCATGGATTATGGTGACCGCATACGCAATATGGAAACAGTAATGGAAAAGTCTTAGGCCACTAAAATTGGTGGGGGTTTTAGTTTATTTGTTTCTAATGCAGGAAATCTATATTTAGCCATAATGGTAGATCAGCTGTGACTTAGGTGTCTGGCTTCTATACGGCCCTATTCCTTCTCCGGATGACTATAAAGAGTAGTCAGTAGCATCACTGCTGGCAGCAGCAAGAGAGTCAGAACAACAATATATTAGCTAATAAATAATATATGTCATGCTGGCATAATGCAGCTCGGAGTATTTAGGAGTAGGCTGTGATAAGCAGCAATTGTAGTCTTTACATGGAACCATGGCAATCTACCAATTTACTTTCCCCATGACAGGAGAACCACAGTACACTGCAAAATTGTGTGAGAGCAGATACAGTCCGCGCCTAGATGGGCGGGCTAAGCAGCTCTCTTATCACAGCACCAGCACTTGATACTGGAGAAGGCTTTACGCTGGTCAGTGCTTCTTCCTGGGAAGTCATGCTTGCTGTTGCAGAGTATTCTTCATGCTGCCATCATATTTCGGTATTAGCTTGTTGGGAAATAAACATCAGCCCTTCAGGTAAAACCATGTAACGAGGAAATGAATGCAAAGCTGTGCTGATAATTAACCGAACAAAGCTCTCAAACGTAATCTTCTTTGATGACACTGAAGATGAGCTTCTCCCCCTGATTGCCTAACAAGTTAAGAAAGAGAAATCAATTATGGCAGTACAGTCCCAATACAGAATAAATTTGCCTGAGAGCATTAATAACACATCTCAAGGCAGCTCATAGAATAGTTTTTCAGAGTACTTTATCAGTAGTTAACTTTTAGAAAATTAGCTGCATTTTTAATATATAGAAGTAAAAATTGCAACAACTCAAAATGAGGCCATAATGTTGCCTTTTACAGAGTTTTCAGTTGTGCCTTTTGCCCTCTGAAAGTGTAAGGTTGTGGTTTACCTACAAGGTTGATGACCTCATATCAGCTGTACATATACTCAGATGACTGCATAATGCTGCTATAACTTACAGCCATAAGTTCAGTGTAAATTTACATATACCAGAGAGATCCTGAGACAGTTTGAGCACTACATGCTGGCAGGCAGTAGCAGCTAGGAGAATCCCTCTAATGTATTTAAGCAGACTCAAAACATTAAACTGGCCTAATTAGCCTTGAATCACAAAGCTATGAATGACACTATTGTACGTGCTCATCCAGTGGTTGCTGAGGTTAATAGCACAAAGAGTTGATCTACCTTGGCAGCAGTGCCATCTGGAAGGTCTTGCATACTAGAATATTTCCATCTCATGCTTTCTTCGTTCTCATTATTGCTGACAGAGTAAATTTCTTAACTGGGTAGGCCTTGTGCTTGAATTTATATTCAGGACTAGCCTGAATTTATATTCAAGATAGCCACTTTAGTCCCTATTATAGTCATGTCATTAAAGTAGCATTAACAGTGCTGGCTACCTGGCTATCGATAGCCACTTTAGTCCCTATTTAGACATGTCATTAAAGTAGCATTAGCAGTGCTGGGTGTCTTCTGCTACCCTTGAGCTAAAGAAGGGATGAGAATGTTTGGCTGCTCCAATGTATTTCTAGATCATGTAGTAGAAGCAAAAATGTCTGGCTTTTGTTCAGTAACCTTGTGGTTAGGGTACTCACTGAGAAAAATCAAGCTTTTATGCCTTTCTTAGATTAACATGATGCAAACAAATATTTCACCTCTTGTAATCCAAGGTTCCCCCCAGCCAAAGAACTACTCATACCGCTCAGCTACAGACTCATGCCTATTGCCTTTTAAGTGCTGGCTGCCTCATTCGTGCTCAGGAGGAACAGAGAAAGAATGGTCTCCATCCCTGCAGCCATCCTGGGGGTTACTGGTAGCAGCAGTAGCCTACAAAATACAAACTGGAGGTTTGAGTTACCAGGCATGAATGTGGTCCCTGGGTGAATGTTTAACAAACCTGGCAATTACATCAGTAGGTTGCTATCACCAACTCATGGTATATGTTGAAAAGAGTGGACCTTGTTCAGTTCTTTTGAAGGACTGTGCTGTACATGCCTTTTATAAAAGGAGGTTTCCAGGCTTGCAATATCATGTGGGTGAGTTGTGTCCCTTTTGATCCTGCTTATGCACTGAGCCTGGATAGGAGTTCAGAGTATCTTCTTCTGACCTGCCTTAGAGGTTCCCATACCCTTCTTTGAACTTGGGTCTTGCATGTTTAATATTAGAAACCCTGATCTAATGGCTCTGATGAATCACATTTTTTAAGAGGATGCTGTGGTTTTTAAAAATACATCTTGTCTTGATAGAGGTAAATAAATTAATTTTTAGTGGCAGTTTTATAAAAATTTTCCTTTTAGCCTGTCTTGATTTCAGAATTATAGCAACAGTAGCATGGGGTTGGGCATGATAGTGAGTCCTTACTTTTTTCTATTGTCAGGTCAATTTGAGAGTGAAAAATATCAATATTGCTGGTATCAGCTGCCTTTAGGCTTGACATTCTGCTTTCCAAAACTTATGCTGTTTTCAGTCATGGTAGGACTAAAAGTCGGTACGAAAATTAAGTGTAGCTTCTTCTCTGCAGTGTTAAACTGGAGTTCCTGAGAACAGGTCTCCCTTACTCAGCCGTACCTTTGTGCAGTATGTGAAACCAAAACACTGTAGATAAGGTCAGGACTGAAAGTTTTAGGCTTTCTGGGTGACTGCTTCTCTCAGATGGGCAAAATAAGATGACAGATTGTCCTAGGCCTCACACAACAATTTTTAGTAGTAGCTCGGGGTTTTTTTTCAAGGGATTCAATGGTTTAAGAACTCAAAATGTTAAGGGATGGATTCTCCAGAATCAAGCCTAGGCTGAAATGTGTCTTAATTTTTAAAGATAAAAGCTTTTTGTGAAGACTTGGTGATGCTGTGACCTTGGGGACATTTCCAGGTACCTACAAAGGCACTTGTCAGAATTTGGTCACCCAAAAATCAAGGCTTTGATTCATGCCTTCCAGCATCAGTGCTTTCTTGAAGCACTAAAGATAGGAACATAGGCTGTACTCCTGCTGGGCAGAGTGACAGGGATGAGGCACACATCTCTTCAGTAAATCTGCCCATCTCAAACTGAAATCATTGGCCATGTCTCTTCCTATCTGTTGTCTAGGTGTTGTTGTCAATTTTCCTTGATTAAATGTGGGAACAGTCCAGTTGGAAATGGTTCAAAATGAAACCTTTGAGAGAAGCAGCAACTGAACCCAAATGTTTTCATTTCCAAAGAAGTCACTTAAGAATACAACCATGTTTTCCTTAATTGTAATTCTAGGATGGTGGTGGTGCATGCTTATCCTTTATTTGAAAATTCAAACATTATACTAGGATTCTGGACAAAGTGCCAGAGTTTTGACTGCAGTTTCATTTAGAGACAGATAAAATCCAATCCTTCTCAATGTGTCTCATTGCTTCAGACATCATCCTCTGTGTATATAGCATAATATTATATATTGTGTAATATTTCCCAGCCTCGAAATCTAGAATCATCATTCTGTACCACACTGGAAGCTTGTCTTCAGGAGAACAAAAAGACATCTGCGAAGTTCTTCAGTGCTCTCAGTTAGTTGGCAGCACTGGTATTGGTAGGGAGTTGTAGAAGACAGAAGGGTTACAGAAGATAACAAATTGTTTTAGGACAACTGGTTACAATAGTGCCTCCTCAAAGAACAGATGATGTGTTGACAACCTCCTTCATCATCTTAATGCACTACAATGCAATTAAAAAAAAAAATAAAATCAAGTAGTGATGAATAAATTGCAATTCAAACCTCCAACTTAGTAACAGTAATGTATTTATTGTTATTACTACATCTTGTATATGTAATATCTATCTATACTTTCTTAAAGAACTATATGGAAGCACCCATCAAAACTGTGTATCCAGAGTGCTAGCTGGGATATAAATATGTAGTCTGATTTAGCCCTGAAAATAAGGATCTTACATAATCACATTTCTGTAATATCTGGTTGTTTGAAATTAAAGAAAGTGATCTGCCATTTGGCCTCGTACTTGTCTGTGACAGCTCATCCCCTCTGAAATTTCCAGGGAAGGATAAATATGCAGCGAAAGACAGTATCTTTGGCGAAAGCAATGCCTCAGCCCTTAGCAACCGATTGTAAACATAAATAGTAAAGTGCAGACATGACAGACAATTACATCCTAAACAAGAGATGCTTCAACCTGGGCTGCAATGGAAATGCAACTGTTTTTTTAAACCGAGCAGGAATGCCTCAGGATTGTTTTCTAAGGATCGTATAGCCAGGCTTGTCACAAGCACCGACAGCAGAGCATTGCTAATAAGGGAAAGACGGAGAACCAGAGCTGGTCTGAAGTAAAAGGCTGGTGGTGATCTTGATTCAGTGCTGTGACAGACTGCAAAGCCACGTTCATCACTCTCTTGAGACCTCAGTGCAGTCTGAGAGTATGCTCCAAACCCAGCTCTCAGCTCCAGAGTTGTGGTGAGGCCCTACTCAAAAAGGCCACTTGAGTCCTAAATTCTGAGTCTTGGAGTAAAATTACACTGAATACTGTCAAGGAACTAGATGATCTTTAAGGTCCCTTCCAACACAAACTGTCCTCTGATCCTGTGAATTTAAGATCATTCAGCCTTTTGGTGTAGAGTTGTCCACATTTGTAGACAACTAGTCTAGGAGTGTTGGAGTCTAGGCCGCACCCATAAGGCTTTACCTTGAGTACGAGCTCCAGTAAGTAACTGCAAGTGCTATTGGCATAGTTAGAAAACTCAGATAGGCCAAACCTGCCAAGCTTGTGTGACTGAAAGATTTTACAGATGTGTTATACTCTCCCTCTTTTTCTGTCTTCTGTGTCCTTACCTATTTCTGTCTGGCTTTTCTTATCCAAGGCTCTTAAGGAACATATAAAGCCTCTGAGTCTGCTGCTACTCAGTGAACTTCAGCTCATCCATCTAAAAGACACTTCTGTGCTCAAGATGGTGAGAACAGGGAGTTAGCAGACAGACTGATTTAGTTGATTTGAAAAGTTCATCTATAAAAGGCCCCATCTTATTCGAGTGTTTCCTGCAGATCTCTGAGACTTTGTGCAGCCAACATTTAAATTTTCACATACCAGAAATAAATCATCTGTGAGGTCTTTCATGAAATAGACGTAGTCATCATTTTAGACCAATTAGCCATAGTAACGCCCCAAGAGCTGGTTTTGCAGGATTTATTCTCGAACTAAGATCTTACTTTCCATAGACCAACCCATCCATAGCTATAAGCAGAGCTCTCGGGGTTCAGATGTGACTTGGTCTTAGCTCATGGAAGGACCCAGCTCTCTTACAGTTTGCCACCCGCTAGCAATAGCTCTGACCACGGTGCTCTCGCAGGGAAGCTCTGTCACAGGAGAGACAGGCTTGGGCTCCATTTTTCCCTTTTCAGGCCACGTAGCTTCAAGTGGTTTTAGCCACTTGGATCTGAGGACTTGAACTGAGGTGCTGTCCCTGGTAGTCTGGACAATGAAAGCTCAGCTTCTTCTCGCCTGTGTGTGCATGCATGTGTTCCTGCATATGGATCTGAATCTGAGACATACAGATGATGCTCAGGAATACTTGGACATGTTTCCTGACAGTTCCTGCCTTCAGCTTGCCAATCCTTAAGTGCCTGAATTGTGACTTCTGTAACGGTAGGAAATGGAAGTAACGAACACCTCATTTGTGCAGGATGTTTTTGTTCAGAGTTTTAGCTATCATCTCAGCCATTGATTTAAAGCTGTTATTTACAGGAAAGTGTTATTAGTAAATATCCTACCTCTCACCATTAAGAAACTCTAGGTCTTCATATTTTGAAATAAAGAACAGACATTTGATAGCTGAGTTGTGGTAGCAGAGATATTACAACAAAGCAGAAGTTGGAAAAAGCAGAATCATGCAACCAAATAAGTCAGCATATAAAGCTCTAAAAATTTGTTTACTCAGTAGAAATGTATTAATTTGTCACAACTAACTCACTCTGTCTTTTCTTCAAGAACTTGCTGTATCCCAGGTTATAGGCCTCAAGAGTCGGGCGCTGAGGTGGGCACAGGCTTATTAAGGCTTTTTAGAATCATAGAATATCTGCAGTTGAAAGGACCCATAAGGATTATCAAGTCCAGCTCACTGCTCCTCACAGGACTACTAAAACTGAAGACTAAAACATGTGACTAAGAGCATTGTCCAAACACTCCTTAAACTCTCACAGGCTTGATGCTGTGACCACTTCCCCTGGAACAGGAGAGCCTGTTCCAGGGACCAGCCACCCTCTCAGTGAAGAACCTTTCTTAATGTCCAATCAGAACTTGCCCTGACGTTACGCTTACAAAAAGATAAACCTTGTTTTCTGGAAAGTGTTACATGTCTGCACTATGTACAGACTACAGACCTGATTTTTGTCACACTTTAATACGTGACTTTTAATAGCCAAACTAGCCAATGCAACAATTACCTCCCCAGATGTTTTTTGCATTTCAGTGAGCATTTTTGCCTGGGAAGATAAAAAACATTGATCTTATATTTTCCACACCTGAAAAACCAAAAAAACATTGAATGGGATCACCCAAATAATTTTATTCAATAATTTCAAAATGTCTTGTTTTGATCCAGAGCTTTCTTAACCTTTAAAAAAAAAAAAGAAAAAAAAAAATCAGTACATTTATAAACAGAAATCTAGGAAAAAAAAAAATAAATTGAAGACAGACTTTCAATGAATTCTGAAAACTTCCTTTATTTCTTTCCAAAGCAAGGAAATGAATTAATACAATCTTGCCTTGCAAAAAACTTGACAAGTTTTGTCAAAAGGACATCTTCTGACAAAAATAAGTTATGCTCTTAAAAATCAGAACAAAGCAAAATTTTTCCCCTTTCCTGGGGGCCTGTTCTTTATGATACAGCTTTTTCTTGTAAACCATGTACTGTTTTGCTCACAGCGCTTTAAATGCACAGGGAGGACATGGTCCAACAATGCAGAATGCTTACGTAGTGTAGTATCTCCACCTTCTTTGGTGCATTTCATGTAGCAAAGATTGGGAGGGAAGTTTATGACTAAGGCATGCAAAAGTAGCTTGGATGTGAATCTATTTGGAATGAGGTTTTGCACATGAGTCTGTGGAAGGGGCTGGCACTGCTCAGGGCCAGCTGGCATGGTGACCTCTGTGTGTGTGGTTAAACTCACCTAGGCTCCAAAGCAGATGGCTGCACAAACCACTTATTAGGAGCAGACCTCGGAGCATGCTGAATCTCCAGCCATCCCTGCAAATTACTCAGGAGAGTCCTAACTGTGCCGTGCTCCAGCAGCGTGATGGCACAGGCAACTGAGTTCGCCTGCCTGAGGGTTTAATCTGCTCATGTAGGCATGCCCATCAAATGTGATAAAAATGCTAAAGACTCTGTATAAAGCAGCTGTCTCAGTTTGAGCAGCCAAAATTATTGGATACTTCAGGCGTTGATGACCTTCATTTCTCCATTATAAAGGAATGGTAATAATGGCCTCCTAGTGATGTTGAGAAGGGAAACTTTGGGATACCCTGGAAGCATCAGGTAGGATAATAAGAGCTCCTTGAGGGAAATTCAGGACTTTGTGTGTAGGGTTGGATTTGCAGTAGGACATGCTAAATAACATCAGAGGACAAATACTGAAGGAGAAAGATGAAAAGAAATGGTAAATAATTACCTGTTCACTTAAAGCAGGAGGGATTGGCATGGAGGGAATCACTACCATTAAAAGCTGTACACATATGGTGTGCAGGAAGACACTTAACCTTTGTTCTGGCTTTCCCTAGCTTTTTGAGTAGTAGTCTTTGCAGTTTTAAGTTCTATTTAATGCAAAGAATTGGCTTTGGTTCGGAACAGTTTTATTCAATAGTACAGGTATTTTCCTACAAAGTAATTGTATTGTTGCAGAGACAGAATACGGGGTTCATCTGGAGTTCCTCTTATGTATCTGTGGGTAGAATTTGTGTTTCTCTACTGACAGCTAAGCAGTGCTGGTGAGCAGCAGGCTGGCTTTGCCGGCTTGCCGAGGGGTAGTTGCAGTTCTCACTAGCCAGAAAGTGCGTAATACAGTTATACACAGACAAAAGAGTAGGGCAATAAAACAGACTGAAAAACATTTTAAGCCTTCTCAGGACAAAAATTACAGTGCCCTGAGTTAATTGCAGTAACTAAAATCCAGAAAGGTTATTTAATGGAATTTAAAGGTAACCTCACTTGCATCATTTTGTTATAATGAAAGATGTGGTGATTTCGTGGGAAATTTATAATGTGGATTATAAAGTTAAAAATGTTTGCTAGTTAAAAGTAGAGGCTATTGATTATGTTTTTGTTAAAGGCGCAGTTAAATATAGGCTCTGTAGTCCAGGCTTGGGGAAGAGCTGCGCAGGAAGAAATTTTTATAAAGTATCAGCAGAAAACAAAAGAAGGTGTGATGAAAGGCACTTTGGGAGGGAAATAAAGTTTGTTTGTTTGTTTGTTTATTTATTTATTATGTAGTCCGTTGCTAGCATGTATTTCAATGAAAGGAGCTCTGAAAAAAGACAAAAATAGCCCTCATGTTTTAAAATTCTTCATTTGGGAAAATGCTTTCTTTTCTTTTGCTCTTTTCAGAGTGCTACATACTGTGAATGCTGGTTCATCCCTTGTTACATACGTACATACGTAGCACCTTGGATCCAGTCTTCTCAACACTAAACTTACTGGTTTTCCACTGCTGGCTTCAGTATGACCAGAGTTAACCAGGATTTTTATAGCTTTTCAGAAAAGCCACATTTCCTCAAGTAGGAAGATGCAACCAATAATTATACTGACAAATCAGAAAATGTTTTATCAGCTTTAGACCAGTCTTGGTGACACTATAATTTTGCATTGTTTAACAAACCTGTCTGGTAACTACACTGCACAAAAGCTAAAACAATGCATAGTCTTGCCTATCTTTAGTTTTTGTAATCAGAAGAGCAAATGAAGATACGGTTAGCCGAAGATTAATCGGATCGAGTGCTTGATTTCTACTGTGTTTTACTTGGTATTGCTAATATTAGTGTACACATATTAATTAAAAAAAAGAAGAAGTCCCTGAGATTCAGTGGTGAATAAATTAGAGAATCTCTGTTGAAACTGCCTGAAGACTTGACTGATTTCATGGAGAATGACAGAACCTCTCTACGAATTTCTTAAATTGTTGGGGTTTGTTATGTAAGAAAGACATCCTTTAAAGGAGAAACATCATTGTGCGTTAAAGTGTAAAAGGGTTTTTTCAAAAAACACTGTAAATGCTTCCTCTGTGGAGAAATATCCTTTCATAACTGCTTAGTGTTTATGTGGTTGTCTCAGAAGACTGACCAATGCATCACAGACCACTAGGAGATATTTTAGTGAGACTTGTGAAGACTTGAGTCCCCCTTTTCCCAGAAGTAACCCCCATCAAAGGCAATGAGGAAGAGGGTAAAAATAGAGAAAAAAATCAGCCTAAGGTGAAGAAGAGAAAAAAGCAAAATGCAAAACAAACACAACAGAAAGGAATATATCTTATGTAAACCTACTGATGTCAGGGCTTTGATTTTGATATGACATTTATCTTTGTAAGTGAAGTTATCAGCTTATCTTTTTCACGAATGAAGGTAAATGTTACAGGCTTAAACCCTTATGTAAATAGGCACAGAGGTGCTCTGGGTTGCACTGGGAGATCAGGAGGGAGCTTCACAGTGCAGTGCTGGAGGCAGGATGAGAAGAGGCAGAATATTTTAGCTTTAGTGTTTTTTTGAAGCAGGTGCAACTTGACAGTGAAACTGCTAACATGGTGCTGTATTGGGCTGTTGCCATCATAGGGGTTAACAAGACAGTGAGTTATCAATTAAGCAAAAAAAGGAAAAAGAAAATACTGTAACTGTAAATATTACTCTGATGGCTAATTTTCCTTTTCTCTGATGTTTTTGTACATGGAATCTGTTAATACTTGTATGATACATGGCTGAGCCTTATTATTATGTTAGCTGTTGGTGGAGGAACTTCTAAAGTTTAGATACAATGAGCTCTAGTAATTTTATACTAGGAGCATAGTCCACACTGTCATAAGCATTGCAGATGACATGCTGAAATAATTCTTTGCTTTTTCTGATACTTTTAGTAATTAATCTAGATCCTCACTTTTCTGGCAAGGATCTGGTCTTTGTGACCTTCTAATTCCCTTTCAAATTTCCACCTCTTTTCATGGTGAGTTTGTACCCGTTTGTTCTTGTGCCATCATGGTCCTTTAGTACACATGGTTCTTCTCCCTTCCTGGTGTTTACCCCTGATGTATTTATAGGTAACAATCCCTTCCATCACAACCTTCCTGCTTACTCTGCAAAGAGGATCGAATTCTTGTTCACATCAAATGCTTTTTTAAAGCTGGAGTTATTTCACAAAAAGAAAAAAAAAAAAAAAAAAGGCCAAACTGTTGAATTGTTGATTTGCAGAGAATGGGAGGAGGAGATGTCAAGTCAGGGAAATTACTAAGGAGGACTTTCCTACTTTGAAAGATAAGCTTGTCTAAGCATTCTTAATATTCTTCCTTTTGGGCAATGATAACATTGCTAGGTTATTATTTAAGCACTATATCAGATAATTCACCTTAGTACAAATGATGGGTGGGTTTCCTTCCTGTTTGATACTGATGCTCCAAATGTGGTGATGTGCAGTTTCACTTCAGAGTTCACTGAAGCACTAGGCACAATGAGTGAGGATGCACTTCTGGATTATTAAAACTGAGATGGTTGATTGCTGTCATGCAGTCATGTTCCTGAAGCAACTTAACAGGTGAACAAGTCAGGCAAAGAGCCTTTCTGAGGAGCCAAGGAATGGCATGCACAGTCCTTGCCTGTATAACACATATTACTGGTCAGTTGGCTCCAGAAGATTTAAGGTTTTTTTAACCTATTTGTAAAGAAATCAGCACTGTCTAGTGCTAGAAAATTTAACTTGTCCGGATGACAATTGAATTGTTTGGTGAGTAATGTTTAGGCATGAAATAATACAGCAAATACAGATTTGAGTTGGGGGAGGAAGAGAAGCAGTTTAGTTTCACAGGAGATTTTGATATGTTCAAATTTTTTTACTCAGTTTCAGTATCATCTCCCACATTTGAATTTTTCATTGAAAGGAAAGCTTGTCCCTGTCTCACTTTTTCGTTATGGTTATCCCTACAGTCTTTCCATTAGCACACCTCGTAAACTAGTTGGTAAGTATTCAGATTAAGCTAACATGGCTGCATCAGAAACTGATTAAAAAAACCCCACCAAATAAACCAACAAAAGAACAAGATCTCTGTACAAACTGCCACAGTTGATTTTATGAATGTGGAAATGCCAGTGAATTTTTTCCTTTGCTTAAACATAGTACTCTTAACTGTTCCAGTTGTTCCAGCAGTTCTGTATACTACCAAAAGAGTCTTACTATACAGAGAGCAAATTACCATCATTAAATTTTCATCTGCATATGAAAGCATGGAAGGAGAAAGACAGAGAGAGATTGGGAAATATATTGTACATTCTGATTTTTTGTCTTTTTTAGCTTCAGGAATGGAGCTGTCTGTCTGAAGAGGACTCTGCCCAAATATCTGTAGTCTCCAGGCTTATTCTCCTAAAGACTCCAGTGTCACATCTTTTTCAGAATGGCTGAGAAGGCCCCACCCGGGATCAGCAAAAAGTCTTCAAGGTCAACCCTTTCTCTGCCTCCAGAACCAGTGGAGATCATTAGGAGCAAAGCCTGCTCGCGGAGAGTTAAAATAAACGTTGGTGGGCTCAACCACGAAGTACTGTGGAGGACTTTGGACAGACTTCCAAGGACACGATTAGGAAAGCTCAGAGACTGCAATACTCACGAATCTCTGCTAGAAGTATGTGATGACTATAATCTAAATGAAAATGAATATTTTTTTGATCGACACCCAGGGGCTTTCACTTCCATTTTGAATTTCTACAGGACAGGGAAACTACATATGATGGAAGAAATGTGCGCTCTTTCTTTTGGCCAGGAGCTTGATTACTGGGGGATTGATGAGATATATTTAGAATCTTGCTGCCAGGCAAGGTACCATCAAAAGAAAGAGCAGATGAATGAGGAGCTGAGGAGAGAGGCCGAGACAATGCGAGAGAGAGAAGGGGAAGAGTTTGATAATACCTGCTGCCCAGAGAAAAGAAAGAAGCTCTGGGACTTGCTGGAGAAACCCAACTCGTCTGTGGCAGCAAAGGTAGGATAAACAGTAGGCTTAACGCGAAGACAGTAGAAAATGGTTTCATGACCCATGTATCTGGCATGGAGGAATCAACAACTTTCACTAAAATATTTACAGAAAACAAGAATCTAAAAATCTACATATCATGAAGTGAATACACCCAAATCTGTCCTAAAACCCACTGAAATCAGCAGAAAGAACCCTGTTGAGTTCAGGTGATTTTAGGCAACTGCTACACTTTACTTTTGATGTCTTATAACCAGAAACATCTGTGTGATTGTTAATGGACTACATATTAAATGCTTTGATGAAAACACAGCCAGAGAAAACTATCTACTTTTTTGTTAAAAAAGCATTTGGCTATGAGAAAGGTATGGTTCAGTATTGCTACTTGTCATATTACAGGCATTGCTTAGGTTTGGTACCAGTGTCTCCTAAGGTGTGCTGGATAGGTTGTCAGACAGTAGTGTCAACAGCTGCTGTCTGGCATGCTTTTTTACATTGGGCAAGGATTGCAGTATGTTTTCTCTTATACTACATGTTTGCAATCAAGAATTAGAGTGCTCTGTGTAAAACTACTAAAATACAAAAGCATATATATATACACATAGATATATAGAGTATTTATATACATATGCATGTATGCATGTATATGTGTATAAAAATATATTTTATAAACATACATATATACACAAACATGCATACAAACATATATATATGTAGAATTTGCATGGCTTCAGGCAGAAATGAGGAAACATTCAAATGCAGCCTTGTTCCAATATTGCTGTCTTCAAACAGGCAGGCTGGCAAAAGTCTTACTCATGCAGTGGAACAGTTTACCCTTGTTAGGGACATAGGACTGCACAGATAGATGTTGGTACTGCTATTTAAAAGACAGATTTTCTTGCTTCTTATGGAACTTCATTGTTGTATTTCTGATGTGAGGTACTATTTAATGTGAAGTAAATTGTGGAAGCATGTCTCCAGTTTGAACCACTGAAAGTGAAAATGTTTGTTGTTACGTTAAGCTTAACTGCGTTATTATTTTCTTCTGTTGTTGATTTGTTACTGGATGCAACCCTGTTGGACTAAGGTAAGTATTAAAATAACATGGTGGAATGGACAAAAAACAGAATTCTGGCAAGATATCTCTTGCAATAGCAACTTCTATAATCAAGGTGAAATACACGTGTTTTTTCTTTAATTTTCTTTTTTTCATTGTGGGCTGCTGTTTAAACAAGGACTTTTGTAAAGACAATATTTATTGTGTGAGGATATGAGGTTCAGAACTGGAATAAAGGCTTGTAGGAGAAAAAAAAAAGGCATGCAGAATATTTTAAAAACTATATGAATACATTTTCTGCTTCTGAGATACATATTCTGGGCCATATGTTTCTCTCCAGGAGAAGGAGCAGAGGGGAAGCAGATGGGCATAAGTTGTGCCAAAAAGGGTTCAGGGAGGCCGTGTCACACACCGTGATCCCCTGGTACAAGCTAGCATCCATCAGCAGCCCCAGCACTTTTGTGACACAGCTGCTACACAGCCTGCAGGAGTCAGGGACCAGCTTCTCACTCCAGCATGACTTAAAACATCACTGATAGGGTCTCTAACAGATCTCTCCTCCTCCGGGGTGCGGGAGGAACTCCTTGTGGAACCATGTGGCTGTGACATGCTGTGTGTGAGCTGGGAGATATCCCTGCTGTAGGCGCTGCCTCAGTTAAATCCCACACCATACCTGGCAGGCAGATTTGAGGGAAGAGAAAACCCAAGTGTTAGCTTGTGGTATCTTTTACCATCTTTTGTTTGTTTGTTTGTTTGTTTATTGGGGGTTTTTTGGGTGGTTTGGGTTTTTTTCCCCCACCATAGAAAAGAAGCCAATTACCTACAGGGCTTGAGACACATGCTTAATTAGTGTTTCCCTAAGACTAGGTGGTAGTCAACACAATAAGATGGACCAGATGAAAAGGGCAAAACTAAAATACTGATTCTTAGGTTCTTTGCCTCTGACTCACATGCGTTCTTGGTTTTTTTGGGTGGATAAATGTAGAAATATAGGACAGTTAAACTTGCATGAGTGCTTGCCATTGACTAAACTCTTCTCATGACTTAACAGTGCCCCATTATGAATTTGATTGAAAGGAGTTAGGCCAACTCTAAGCTTTTAAGAAAATCCCCCTTTATCCATTCAGCTCAGATTTCTCCTCAGGTTTTGCAAATGAAAGTGGCCATTTCCTTCATTCTCCAAGATGTCTAAATATTTACTTTTTACCTTTTTATTTCCCTTTTCCCTCATCTCCTGGTTTGATTGCATGTTATAGTTTTATGCATTCTTGCTACAGGGAGTTTCATATTGCATTTTTATACATGTTACAATGGTTTCCATTATTTCAGTTGCCTCCTGTCTAATGCCATTTGATGTGGTTTCTGTGATTCTAGCAGCTGGAAGTCACCATATTACATGCACCTGGTTTCTCTTTTTAGCGACCCGTAGTCTGTAAATATATATATTTTGAGCCAAAATTATGGTGAGATACATCCATTGCATCTCAAGGACATCTGTAGAAACTTGGCTGAATAACATAAGGGAGAGCAAAAAACTGTCTCAGCACATTCAGACTTGGGGAGCATAAGGAAACAAGTAGAGCTGCATGTAAAACAAGGTATGCTAGAATCAGTTGGATGTACTTCCAAACAGTCTGGAGCCATCACAGACTGTGTTAGGCTCTGTGGCAAGGTTCTAACTGAAGAGTTTGGGTAATATCCCTTTCAGATTTCTTATCTTTTGTTCCATTATGTGGTAAGTTCCTAGTTTGTCCTGAAAACAAGAGGCAGAACCATCTTCTCTCCTCTGTTGGACTAGAAAGGATGGTGGGATTTTGAGAGTGGATAGTTGAGAACAAATTGAGGAAATATTACAACAAAGTTTCAAATTTGAACATTTGCTCCATTTCAAACTTCTGTAGAAAGAGACCATGTCAATATGCATAGCTATCCTACAGATGTCTGTTCAATCATTCATATCCTTTGTAGCACCTAGCAGTTGACGGGAACAGCTTGCTTTTAATCCCCTTCATATAAAAGATTAGGAATGTGAGATAAATGCTCGGATGTGGTTTTGATATGTGTCTTGCCACTCCTTGATTCAACTAAGATCTCTTCTAGGTCTGATCCAAAGCTTACCGAATTAAGGGGAAGTCCCACTTTGGATTAGGCATCTTAGGACAAATCCTGCTTGTTTCAAGGTCAACAAAGGTTTGCCATTGACTTCACTCACAGCAAGGTGACACACAGCAAGGTGAGAGCATATAAGCAGCAGGTATTTTACAGGATCTGTGACAATAAATAGAGCAAGAAGGATATGTGGCAAGAAATTAAAATTATAGTTACCTAGTAAAAAAGGAATATTATGGTCAAGTACCGTTACACAATAGAGGCACACTTTACTATGAAGTTTTTTACTTTTAATAAGTGCAGACATGCACTTATCTCAGTCAGACAAATACATGCCTGGAATACACTCATATAGTCAATGAATGTATTCTAGGCAAAGCAGTTCTTGCTTAGCACTCCCCCCAGCAAAATTCTCTGAATTCAGTAGAGATTTTGACTGAGGAATACAGGATTTGCCTCCATTTTCCTGGCTTCTCATTCATAAACTTTTAAAGTTGGATTAAGACAAAGATATCCAGAAGTCTGTCTGTTTCAGGCTGGGAAGTAAAAATGTCATCATTTGGTCTTGTAATTACAGTTGCTGGACCTATAACAGCTCCCTTAGAGCAGCAGCAGCTCTGACCAACCTATCAGTAGTATGAAAGTCCTCAACAGATACCAGAATGAGCATTGATTTGGGTGGATGTGAATTGACTGAGCACCTTGCTGAGTTGGGATATTAAGGGTGAACCTAGCTAAGATGATGCCTTTTTAACTACATCTATGTTATACTGTTCTGTGCAGTGCACTTAAAATCACAGGGGCATTACTTTGGAATGGCTGTCAATCAAAAGAAACCATAAATTTAGTGTTTCTTTCAAAACGTTAATGCACCAGCTCTTCCTTTTGTTCTTGTTTATAGAATACAGGAGCCACGTTCTTTTCTCACGCTTGTTTTATACTGCTGAAACTTATCTGGATTAAATCCTAAATAAATCTGGAATGTTTCTAGTGCAGATGATCTACGATAAATATAGAGTGAATGAGGTCAGAAGTAAGTGGAATGAGAGAGCCTATGTCTGCCTAAAAATATTGGATAATGACTCAATCACCTTTCGTCTACAAGAGTATTTTAAGTACCTTACAGTAATGTTATCGATAAATATCACTCAGATTTTCCATTTGGTATTTTATATCACAGGTTGGCCCTTTGGATAAAACTAGAGTGTAATAGCTCAGGATTGATTCTACAGGTCTTTCTCGTGCAAGGCATTCTTTCTCACATGAAGTGTTTCCTTAAACATCAGTGTGACTATTACCTGACCAAGCATAAAAGGTAGTATAAATGAGTCGTTAAAAAAATTACTAGTGAGTCACATTCTGTCCTTGGTTTTTTGCAAACCTCTGTCGATGCACATACACAGGAGGGTAAAGTATTGGCCTTTGTGGTTTTGCAGCATGGGGTTTGCTTTCTTTAAAGTTACATAAAACCTGATGGGATTGAAAGTGTTCTCTCTTAATTCTGTTTGTTTCACTGCATGTCTCATTTGTCGTTATTTTATTTTGTTGAATTCTATTTTCTTGCAGTTTGTTTTCTGGGTTTTCTGCTTTGCCCTACTGACTGTAACATGAGTATTCCTCCTTTACGAAAAGCACACTAATTTATCAGCTGTGAATTGTGGATTACAGAAGGTATAATTACTCAAGCCTGACTGGAAATTGTGAGGAGTTGGTGTGATGCATTCAGTAACTAATCCCCTAGGTGCAAAAAATTTCTTTGGAAATTAAAAAAAAAGGCAAAAAAAAAAAAAAGGCAGCATGGAAGAGGAGATTCAGGCCGGTGATAGTTATTTAGCTACCAGGTGCATTATGGCTAGGTTTGCTACAGTGACTTGGAAAGAGAGGCACACCTATTGTCCATTAGGTGCCTGATTCTTATTTTCTGTAAGTCTGTTTTATATATAATCCATACCGATGCTCCTGCCTCTTTAGGCTTTGTAGAGCAACGTAGGAGTTGTTTTGGGGTAAGTGTAAATTAGCAAGATTCAGCACTTCAGAACAGAGCGGAGTATCATAGAATCAGAATGGTTTGGGTTGAAAGGAACCTTAAAGGTCATCTAGTTCCAACCGCTCTGCCATTTCAGTATTCCTTTGCAAGTGCTTATAAATTATCTCCGAGATTGTCACAGTGTTCATTCCGGGTGAACCTTAATTAACGATACGCTACTGTTTCTTTTTGGGTTGAAGGTCACATCACATGTTCAGAGGACTTTACAAGAACTTTTAGCTGGATGGTTGCATTGCAAAGAGCTATTGCACATAAGAAAAGTGTCTGTGGACAGCTGAATGTTTGCACTTGGAGCATTCAAGTAGTCAAGTGAAAGAAATACTTTTTGTTGTGTTTGCATCCTTTTGTTATATGAACAAAACACTTTTCATGCTTATGTCCTCTTCTCAGTTTAGGTTTACGTGTTCTATGTCATCCTGACTTCGTTAATATTTCTCCCTGTGAAAGCTTATATTCTACATGCTTTCCCATCTAACTGTAGACCAAGGATGAAGATGACTGAGAATTAAGACTATCTCTTTTTTTAAAGTATGAGGAATTACTTTTGTACTATTTTAATTCCCACAAGTTATTGTACTGTACATAGTATACCTCATAGCATGATAACAATCGTTGAAGATAAGTGGTGTTTTCTAGATGATGTGTGGGTTGAACTTCTGTTTGACCTCTGGTTTCAAGTTACTTTTTTGGCGAATCCTGTTATGAGCATTCGTCTGAATGTACTACCAGGAATGTTATAGTTTGCATCATCATTTCCAATACTTTAAAGACATTTGTGTGCTGAAACTAAGTTATGGTAAAGCACAAGGGATGGTCATTGGTAATAAATGACCATCTTTATCCAACTGCTGCTTCTGGCCAGGACACTTATTACCATTCTTTGCTTTTAAGATGAAGTTATTTTTTTGTGCCAAACGAGAAAGTCAGTCAATTTAACTGTAAGACAAAGAGATTATATTTGATCCTAGTCATTCATATTTAATAACTAAAGTGTTTTAATGTCTTGAAAGAGAAGTGAATATATTGTTTTTTCAATAGATATTATATCAAGGAACACGGTAGACTGGCAGTAGTTAATTGATTTTAAGAGCTTGTGTATGCTCACTGCTAAGTTGGTCATTAAAAGATTATTTACCTCTTTTATGCTTCTTACATGAAGTATCATGTAACCCATGATTCAGCATTTTTGGTCAGCCTAAGTATCATGAGAATAGAGCTACAATCTGTCTTGCTCCAGAGATGTTTAAAACCTCAGTTATATACAGGTTCCCTCCAGCCCTGAGATCTTATCTGTGGTGTGCTGAAAGGTCTTGCTGTAAACTTACTAAAAGAACTTACTAAAAACTTCTATTAGAATAAGATGAGCAAAATGTCTTTTGAACTGACCTGTTTATTATTTACACTTAATTATCAGTAAATCATACTCTGAAATTTTGGAAGCAGTGCCAGGGGCAAAGATACAGTGACTCATATTCAGGCAATCTATCACTGGCTTCAAGCACTGGCCAAGGAGTATCCCCATTCACTGCATGAACAGAAGGAAGTGATCTTTCCTTCCTGGAGCTGTCAGAAAGGGCTTCACTGGCTCTGGTTTTATGGATACATAAAGGAAAATTAAAGAGGATTCATAATGAGTCTTGATAAAGGGGGGAAAAGTCAAGAATAATTATTTTAAAAATTGGGAAATTGATTCTCGGTATTTGGAAATAAGATGTAATTGATAATGTTTTGCAAAACAAAGTTTCATAGTAACAACTAGAGTGTGCCTGCACTTGTGACACCATTCACAGAATCACACGGTAGCTCTTGTGCATAGAAACATGCTAGGATGTAGAATATACGAGATTACAGTGCATTACCAGCAGGTACAGTCTGCGTGAGAATAGCTATCCTTTGCCACAATAAATAGAGAGCATTATTCCAATTTACCCCAGCTGCATGTGTCCTTCTTAATTTAGGAGAGCAATTTAACTCTACAATGACTGCTTTTTTTACAAGTGCTCATGTCCCTTTTTTTATAGCTGTTACCATAAATTGAGTATAGAGCAGCATCAGTTGCATGTAAGTTTTAAAATACGTGCTGTGGTATTTCTGGTTAGGGTGGTAATGTTTTGTGCATTACAGCATGCCCCTCAGTAACGCCAGAGGCATCTTGAGAGCTGGATTTTCAGCTGTGACATGTCACTTAAGCTGTGTCATGCCTCAGTGGACAGACCAGGGTGTTACGCCTTTCCCTTCACCCAAAGGCAGATCATATGTCCTAAAAATGTTGCATTTCCGTTCCATGTTTTCAGAAGCAGCTGCCAGTGCATTGTCTTCTCTTATGCAGGGTATTTGGAAACGATCAGATGTCAGGGACGTGCACTAATAAATTAAATGATGTTAAAGTGATGTTATTTGAAGGATTATCTGGACCAGATCAGTTGGAAGCAAAGGACTGTGCTGACTGTCTGGATGAACAGGCTCCATCTTGCTTTTGTAAAGCTGAGAGCAAAACAGATCTGTATGATAACCTGCAAATTGGCCTTTCTGTTTGAGTCTCTGATTTTGTTGCCAGATGTAGAACAACAAAAACTGCTCCTAAGTGTCCAGGAAGCTAAACAGATCTCTGCATGTTACTTATTTCAGAAAAAAACCCCATGGTGTTTATTATAACATATGGCAGACTCATGAGTTTTCTATTTGATGAAGATATGTGAAAATTTGACACATAGCACTGAATCCCAGGTCCTTTGAGGAAATATTGAAAACAAGCATGTGACACTGGCACAGCTGTTTCAAAGTGACTTTGAGATCAAAAAAGTATCCCAGTAGAGTCTTTTCATGAAGCCACCACAGTCTGCTCTTTACATGCCTTGGCAACTCTCTCTTTGGAGATGCATGCAATAAGGCTGGGTTTTCAGGTGGGATAAGTAAGTGTATTTCCATTTAAATGTGTTTGATTTGTAGCAGTTTGGACCCAGACAACAGCTCTACATTTGAAATTGTTTGGTTAAGTGTACAGTATCCTTCCCACATGAATGTTATGGTATTATGAGTGAGAAAATACCCATACTCCAAATACCATACCTGAGACAGGTCTTCAAGTGATTTTGAGCAGCAATGGAAAGAGGCAAGTTGTCTTTGAAAAACACACTTAGGCACTGTGACCATTAAGTCTACATATCAACAAAGTAGCTCTTACTTCCAAAAAGTGTGTATGGGGTTGTTGGAGCTTTTAATCATGCATATCCTATGTGCAAGTATATCTAATATTGACAGCTGAGCCTTTTTTTTTTAACACAATATTGCACAATGAGAAGATGTGTGAAATGGTGTAAGCAATCAGAACAGTGGATTTGCCTCAGTACTTAAGTGCCTACAAACTGCCTGATTCATATTTGCTGAATTTTCAAGTCATCTTGTAGCTACTTGTTATAAATATTCATAGAGGATTTCTTTTAAAATGTAGGGAAAGGCAAGAGCCAGAACATGGGATGCAAACCTTAAGTCTGAGTTCTCTGAGACTCAGGTTCATTCCTCTCTGAGAACCTTTTATGCCTGCTGCTTCCGGGAAATGGTACTGTGTTCCCCTAAGCTCCTGCCTAAACGCTGGCACTTCACTGGACTAATAAAAAAAACCTTCTAGGATTATCTATGTTTTTCTGTTATAGCCTCTAAAAGGCAAATTAAATAAAAGTCGTACAGGAGCAAGGTTCTTCAGAAAACAGCTCTTAAAGGGAAATCTTTTTTCTCCAAGTCAGTAATGAGGTTCAATGCAGAACGCCAGGGGACATTTGTTACCCAAAGCTCGATGTCTTCACTCATCTTTCATTGGGTCTCTCCTGATGCAACTGCAAGGTTTAGACATTGCTTTAAATAGCTGAGGTATGGCACACACCAGCGCTATTGCAAGGACAGCCAAGTTGCAGTGGCAGTTTTGGGTGTCACTGGCCACGTGCAAAATGCCCCATTGGAAAGGGTGGCTGCTGGTTTGGTTTGGGAGAGTCCAGCCTGCCTTGATTTAATGTATTTTTAGAGATGGTATTTCTGGTGAACTCCTGAGATGGTGCCATTTTTTGTACTTCTTCAGTTAACCAGGTTTCTGTGACAGACCACAATGGCATCAAGTTTGGTTTACAAACTCCTGATCACACAGTTTCTTTCCCGAGCACTGTAATCTCCTTTTGGATTCCTTACTGAAGGCTCCCCAGGTGATCTGTCTGTTCTGCTTTACTGATGCATCCACCATTGTGTTTGGCTTTGGGGGAGGTTTTTCTGGAGAACAGTTGATATTGCTAAATTAAAGTAGTTAAGGTAGTTCTTTTGCAGACTGCAAGATCATCTAGAAGTGTTACAGGCTTGTTCTGAGAAGACCTGGGAACTCATTTCCATTTCTGTTATTTGCACAAAGTCTTTATATTTTCATACATTATCTTTTAAAAATATTGATATAAATTCTTTTGTGGAGTTAAATGCCACTTGAAAAAAATGTTACAAAAGTATCTTGGTCTGTGTTCTGTGTATGTTGGTTAATGCGCCTGAATTCTGTTGGAACATTGACTTAAAGCACTTCAGACCATTCCTACCAGCATTTAGCATAAAAAGGCAAAATGTCTAATATGAAAAGAGTACACGAGTATGAGGCCAGGCCTGTTTGACTGAACCTTACAGACTTCTTTAGAATTGAAGGAGGAGGGACAAGTGACGTAGACATAATTTAGAGCTGAGACTGTAAATTTGGGATGTATCTGATCAGAAGCCTCTTCTGTACTTCGGGCCAGCATGGTACAGTTTAGTCTGGCAATACATAAGGTAATTGCAGAAATGGTGAGCACTTACAATACTGTGGCAGGAATTGTAACTAGCCACTTCTGCATCTCCAATTCAGATGGCTGGAAACCCACTTAAAGCCCTAGGGGTGGGTAGGCCATGCTTATGAATCCAAAATGAGGACCAAAAGTCTGGAGTAGTTTTGAGATGTTTCTACTGTTTTCCTCTGTGTGCTGGCAGAACATTTAATAACCCTTCACACTGAGCACACGCAGCTTCTCATGCCTTTCCTTTGGCCCATGACCTGCCTGTGGTCAGCATTTTTGCTTTTGTCTTATGATTCAGTATTTTGCATGTCATTTTACAGTCCATTACCTAACTGCAGGTCTGTGCAGTGCAATTTGCTGTGTTTGACAGTGTTTAGATGAGGTCCAGAGAGTAAGCCATGAGGCTGAAGGTCCTGTGGATCACCTTGATGAGCAGCTTGTGTGTTGGGAAGAAAGAGAATGCTTCTCCAGACGGGATTAGAAATCTAGATTGGTGTTCTGGTACTTCAGTAAATCATACATGAAGACTTGAAGATGAAGACAGAAGGATGGTGTGTTTTCATGCTTGAGTGAAGTTCATTATAAAAGACATTTTAATCAGAGGGAGAATGGAGAGAGAGGAGCCAGTGGTTAAATTATTTACATTTGTCATGGTTCTTTTTGGCCATTTTAAGTGGGAAGATTCAGCCCAGTATCACAGGCATACAGATAGGGACAATTTCCTAATTACTAGTTGCATTTAGTTTCCAGTGATAAATACTGTATTTCATTAGTACTTTTGCTAGCCAAAATTTGACCCTCAGGTCAATCCTCGTACATGCTTCAGTGAACCTAGTCTATTGTAATCTGAATTTTAGGTTGATATATTCTGCTGCCTCATGGTGAGGTTGGTGTGTGCAGATTTCATTCTAAACTACATATGGAAAATTAACCCAAAAATACTGTAGGTGCTGCAGTAACAGTGAAATGGCGAATAGTTCCTCTTCGCTTTTCAGTAGCTTCTTCAGTTTATTGAATTCAGGAAGAACCAGTGCAATGTGTTATGTACTTGTATGTGTAGTTTGGGATGAAATAAGTATGTGGAAGAGGGAGTTTTTTAATTAGAGTAGCTAATGGAGATGAGAAATCTTGGATTGAAGAATAATCTGTTTGATGAGAGAGAACAGATGAGGGTTAGATGTGTTCTTTAGGAAGCATTCTTAGTCGTTGTTAACGCCAGAAGTGACGGAATGGTTGGGCAAGTCTTATTACAATATTGCGTCACTGGTGTTAGTAATGCCCGCATGGAGAACAAGCTTTTCTGTAATACTTCTCTGAAAGCAAATGAGTTTTCTCTGAAGAGAGCTGGTGTGTCTGACTCACAGGTGTCCTTGCCTCTCAGACTGATTACCATCATCATTTAAAACTATTCTTTTTTTCAGTTTAGGCACGTATGAAATTGAAAGCACAAGCCTAATCTTGGAAACGTCCATTATTGCACTGACTCCCTGATAACGTGTCTGACACATTTCAGCAATACCACATTCATGTTAATGCAATTTCAGCATTTATAACTCCAGCATTGCCTGTTTTCTCCCTAATTTGATTTAAAAACAAAACCCAACCCTTAGTAAGCCTGTGCTCCAGAGAAGGAGGCTATGTGCGACAGGGAAGTGGTTAACAGGGCATAGTTGCTAGCAGGGTTTTACTGCTGACAGTCTTTCACTGAGGTGTCCTCCCACAGGGCTCCTCTGGAAAGGCACAGTGCAGCTGCAAAGGGCACAGCACAGGCACAGGTGTCTTCTGTGTGTGAAATCAAGCTGAAAGCGGTGTGCAAGCTGCAGGAGAGCCCGTGTCAGTCACTGCGAACAGGAGGCACAACTGCAAATCAGTTTGATGCCTTTGCCCCCGCTCTCTTCAGAAGGAAAGATGGGAAGAAAACCTTCAAAAGCTCTGAACCTTTGCCCATATTCCAGTGAAAAGGAGTGTTATCCCTCCAGAACTAGGGTGAACTCAAGAGTGGCCCTGTCTGGAGAAGAAGTGCTTCAAAGGCACACTAACTGGGGGATCCCTGTGGCAGATCAATTTACCAAGAGGAGTACACATGGTCATTGTTCTTGTTCTAACTGGGTGACAATGAATGGAAGAGCAGTTCTCTCCTGCACATCCTCCACTATTTGCTCTGGCACAGGCAAATAGCACTTACAGATGCAGAAATGACAGTGAACCTGCGCAGAGGTACACAAGTAAAACTCAGAAGAAGGATGAAGGTTTTTAACTGTATTTCTCCTTTTCATTTCCCATGGGTGTATAAATACAGTTTTCTTTTCCCTATTATACATGCACGAAAGGAGTCATTCATCAATCAGAATCAGGCCGTCTTTCTCTTTTCTTAAACTATATAGAAGAATCTCACAATATTTTTACTATTTTTGCTAAAATGTTTATATTTTGCTATTGCCATAACTATTGTTTTAAAACTTCTCTGAAGTGAAACCTCCCATTCAGAGGAACGTTCACCTAAGTGTCTTGAGATGTTTATAGTAGAAAGCAAACACCCTTTGACTCTGGTGTACGCTGCCATAACATTGGTCTAGTGTGTAAGAAAAAAAGAGGATACATTTCTCAGTGGATGAAAACCCCTGGTAAATTTATACAGTGATGTCAAATATGTTGGCCTTCATTGTTGGGTGAGTTGTCGCAGATAAGGTAGATTTCCTAGGCTTAAGGGTGCTATTTTGAAACACAGTTGCTGTTAAAGGAGATTTACAGTACCCTAGAAAAATAGGAGTGAGATAGTAGATCAAAATGGAGACATAGAACACTGAGCCAGGTTATGTCTGAACAGCAAAAGCAGTCTTTTCTTCTCCTTCCATGCAAAATCCATAGCTACAGTTGAGTGAGTGAATGCTCTTTCCTTTGCACAATAGTGTATGTCTCTACTATAATCCTTTCACCATAGGAAACCCTCCAGGCTAACAGGCTTGGTGATGAGAACTCAGCCTCTGCACTGCAGCTGCTGTTGCATGGAGCCTTGCTGCAGCAAAGCATTGGAAAAATTGAGGCCTATGGACGAGGGCTTGCTTCTGGGGCCGCTGAGCTGCAGCATGCTTTGGAGACAAGCTGCCGTGGGGACAGAGCAGGGTGTCAGTGCTCTGGCTGGCTTGTCATGTGTCGAAGTAAGGAAACCTGTATCAGCCGCAAGGTGCATGCTGGCTGGAATAACACATGCACTTTAGGCAACTATGTTTGCATCCTGTGTAAGTAATCTAATATTTGAGCTGTAGAGCTGACACTATTTCATATGACAGGAGTCAAAGAAAAAATGGAAAAGGCAGTGTAAGTCACCAGGTAATTTACCTAAGGCTACAAGAGAGCAGCAGAAAAGACAGCTATGGGCAAGGGAGGGAGTAAGAGAAAAAATAGTCACCAAGTACCTAAATGTGCTGAAGTCCTAGTATGTATTAGGGTTTGGACCCTAAAAGCCACAGCAATATTACTAAATTCTTCTGAAAAATCCTTAGCTTGACATCACACATAACTTTTTGTTTCTACTGTCAGACTTTTGGTCAAAAAGAAATGGTAGCTGGCCATATGATTTCATACAAAGGTTCTTCAGTTTGCCACGTTTTAATTCATAGCACAGAACTTCAGCACAGTGACAGCCATGTACTAAGAGAGAGGTCTGATGACTAATCTGCTGGTGAGTGAGAGTATTCCTTCTGTGAAAGCAAAGCAGTGTTTTCTCCAACTGTGTAGGACAGAATTTTAAACTAAGCAGGAGACAGCTGTTCCCTCATGTTTACTGACAGCTGGTGCATACGTGTTAGGCATGTGCATATGAAAGTTATCTTGCAAAGCGAGGTGCTTTGCAGCTTTGTTAAGTCACATAAGCATGTTACCACACAGTCCCCAAATCAGAGTACCCCAGAGAGTGGTGTATGTTGTGCTTGAGAAAAAAATTTAATATGATATTCTCAGGGCTTTTTTTTTGTTGTTGTTGTATATGTCATTCCTAGTAAAGAATTAGTGTCAGAAGCTTACCTCTGGGGTGAAAACACATCTATTAAAGAAAGCATGAACATTTGGGGGGTAAAGTTAATGAGCCTTGCTTACGAATTAAATGCAGACAAGTAGATGTATGTTCTCATCTGTCCCTGATGTCATTGGTTTAGTACTGAGTGCCTTGTAATATTGAGAGATTTGAGATTCACAGTTGTTTGACACAGCAGGGAAGCCCTGTTGTACAAATGTAGACCTGAGGTACACTGGTGCTAATTTAAGGTCACGCAGAAAGTCCATGGCAAAGCAGGAAGCTGGATCCAAATCTTTCATGTCCTTCATAGCCCCCTACATCTGGACTGTCTTTCTGTCTGTGGAAATCTGGTCTTACATATTTTAGACTTAAGGCAGGCAGAGTTTATCCTCCCTTACTGTTACTAATTAAATAATGTTCTCATTTAATAATGCTGATAGAAATTTTCAAGCTTAAAAGCCCAAGGGACTCTGGTGTTCTGTTTCTATTCCTTTTAATGGGAAATAAGCTATTTCAGCCAATATTTTGTGGGTATATCTTTGTAATGGTATGCATGTCAGTTGATCCCAAAGTATTTTGACATGTTTAGTTCAATGCTGTTGTTCAAAACAAAATTTATAGATTACTCTATACTTAAGAAATTTAACTGCTACTTATCATAGTAACCATTTGCATTTGATCGGATTTCTACAGTGTAGCTTGTAAAGTGAATTAATATTTAATTTGAAGTCAATAAAAAGGCTTTGTGGGTGGGAAAACAAAAATAAATGCTAATAGCAGAGATAAAAGAGTAAGAAAGTCTTCAGATGTATCCAAATTTTTTTTGCTTTAGAAATTTATCCATAGTCATTGATTCTTAATTCCGTCTTGGTCTTTTGGCTTGAAAATTCCTTTTGTTCAGTAAGCAGATGTGAAGCATCTCCTCTGAGATGCTGCAACCTGCCTACTCTTCCAGTATATTTGGACAAGATGAATTTATAATCAGTGCAGTCAGCTTCCTCCAGATTCTAAAATGGGTTGCAGGGCAAAAATTCCGGAGCTAATTTGAGCTGGTCTGCCCTAGAACTGGCAGCTGAATTGCTGCATCACCCTTTGGTGCCACCCTTATGTTAATTCACCTTGATGAGAAGCAATGCTTACTAGTTTGGATGCAGGGCCACAGCCTGTGTTGCTATGCATCGTGGATAGACCAGCATGCTCAGTGATGTTTGATGTCAGAATGAAGTTCCATTGTATTGGATTTGCATCGTCCAAATTTTTTGTTTAATGAGTTGTAAAAGAGAAGAAACAAAGTTTATTGCAGTTGGACAAGGGAAGCACTAAATCTATTGCATATTGAATCAGGACAACAATTATGACATTCAGAACAGTAAATAATTTGTCATACCTATCCAGCAACTGCTATCTGGACAGGACATTTGTTTCCTTTCCACTGTGGCTCGTGGTCACAATTAATCTTCATTACAGTAGTGCTGCAGCGGCCAGTAGAGAATCACTATGTACAGCATACCGACCTCAGAGAGCTCGTAGGCTGAGTAGGTGATGGGCAGGAGGGAGGAAAAACACATGGGTGCAGCAAATGGAGTTGAGCAGGGATGTGGTTAAAGTAGTTGGTGCTGTTAGAACATGCCAGCTGGGCTTCTGGAGCTTCAATAGTGCCTGATGTTTTCCTAGACAATATGTATGAATCTTCTGTGAATTGAGTTAACTTTTAGTTTCACTTCACTTTGTTCCAGTTTCTCACTCTTGCATAACTCAGAAAAAGGCTGAGCTGAGCATCCTCATAAACAGAATCGATGCAGTAGGTAAGCTTGGATAATCTTCACCTAACATTGCATTTAGTCATCTCTCTATATCACAATCAAGTGAACTGAAGACATTACAGGTTACTTGGGGTTTTTTTCAAAGAAAAAGTAGGAAAAATATGGCAGGTGAGGAAGCACACAAAGTCATCACTAGGGAGAAAGTTAAAAAAAGCCCTGTTCCTTAATTAAAAATAGGACAAAGATCAATAAAAAACCCCAGTATTGGCAAAGTCCTAATTGAGCCAGATATGTGAAAATAGACAGATCGATATATAATAAGGTGCTATGTAAATTATAAAACTCTAAAAATATAAGGCAAATGGAGTGAAATGCCTAGTTTTATTTTAGGAAATTAGCCAAATAAGTGTTTCAGAGCCTTGATGGAAGGAAACCCATCAACCTGTAATATCAATCTACAAAGTATCTAGGAACAGTAGAGTAAGTCCCAGGAAAGCTCTTATACATTAGGAGTGAAGAGTTCACACTTTGAAGAAGAATCCAGAATCCCAGGTATAAACACAAAGAATGAAATCCCACAGCTGTACTACCCACTGCTTCATCTGGGTGAGGACAGGAATTGTGAAAAGCTGAAGAAAACCAAAAAGCCTGCAAAGGCAAAAAAGCACATGATAAGGTATGCTATAAAAAGCAGATGTTTAGACCTCATAATTGTATGTTTCAAAATCTAACCATAAAAAAGCTATTGAAAAATGAACGTATTGCTTGGAAATTTGTTGTAATTTAAAAATCAAAAATAAAAAGGACCCACTATGGAAATACTTAATATTCAAAACAAAGGATTCTATAAAGCTGGGGAAATTCACTGAAATTGACTTTAAAGGAGCAAATATGATAGGAAAAATAAAAGCAACAAAACACCACCAAAACTGGTGCAATTATATTAGCAGTTATTAAAAAATGAATTAATTCTACAGACTGGCATAGTAAAACAGCTAATCAAAGAGTTTTATTGCAAATAAATATGCTTTCTGAAATTGGAACTCATGTCCAAACAAGGAAAACAGAATAAGCACAAGGAAAGATGCCTCAAATGGAGTTACAGGCAACTAGGTGGGTTTAACCTCCAGTTCTGGAAGTCCCCAGCCACAGGTTGCTGACGTTGGGAGTACATACCAAGGAAAATCTCCCCCTGGGCTCTTCTCCTTTATACTCTTTCCCTGGCACTGGGCACTTTCAGATGTGTGATGAAGAGCTAGGTGAGCCATTGCTCTTCCCTGGCATGGACATTTTTACTTATGTTAATAAGGGAAAGCTCATCCTCCTCTTTCACTTATCACCATGCAGTGTCCTAGGAGTTTCCTGAGCAAGACGGCATTGCTGAGCACATTTTGGGCATTTCAGGGTCAAACAGCCCCTGAGCTCAGTTTTGTGTTTGTTTGCTTATTTCTGGTTAACGGTGCTATTTTGGTTCCTTGAGTTTATTCAATCAATCTGTGTCCTTGTGCTGTTCATACCCAAACAGTTGATCAAACAAGGTGCAACTGTAGGTACTTTTTGTCACTCTGCTCCTGAAGGGGAAGCAGTTACTTTGCACAGCTCAGAGGTGAAGTTGATTAGCAGAAATGTAGTTATAAAGGGAAATATCTGCCCCTTCCCCAGCAAGTCACAGCAGCTCCCCTTATTACGAGGCCAGTCACAAAGCGCAGCTGGGGCCCGTCTCCAACAATGTGGAAGACAATACTGCGCTGCTCCCTGACAGCTGGTTAGCATCTCTGCTAAAATCATTGGCTCTACACAAGATACTGTAGTTTTTCTTTGGTAAAGCCAGGTTTTCATCTTTTGAGTCTGTTGTCTTTTCCGGGTTTT
Organism: Strigops habroptila; assembly: GCF_004027225.2. Classification (NCBI taxonomy): domain Eukaryota; kingdom Metazoa; phylum Chordata; class Aves; order Psittaciformes; family Psittacidae; genus Strigops; species Strigops habroptila. The sequence goes on along the minus strand of NC_044277.2, from coordinate 32,881,365 downwards.
TTCTTTTGCGGCTTGAAAACATTTAGCTACTAGGCTTTCTCAGGGTCATAAAATGTTTGCATTGAGAATTAGAGTGGTTTTTGAATGCTAGTGTGAATCATTGACAAATAGCAAAGAAATGAGCCCTCATTAATCATAGCAGTCTGGGTGGAAAGCAAATATGGAGCATATGTTAGGGAGAGTCTTATGTCAGGTCTGCTTTCAGGCAAGGCTGATGTGGAAGCCGTGTTTGTCATACTGTACAGTAGTGCTCGTTCTGCCCTATGGATGCTGATTTCTTTAGGGGTTAGCTAAAACCCAAGATTCATTTGGAAGGCAATTACCCCTTTGCTTCCATCACTGCAGTTTCTCAGACAGATGGATAAAAGTTGACAACTATAGAGAACAAGTTCAAGACTATAGAGATAATACTATAGTCCAGTAATTTCCCCCCTCGCTCCCTGTACCAGGAGGTACACCACACAATTTTCAAAATCATTTCACTCATAAAAGTTGTAATTTTTGTACTGGATTTAGAATAGAATAAATCCTGTAAGTAACAATATGGCAACACTTGCAATACCGTAAGCGAAGCTCGTATTTTTTTGTATCTGGAGTCTTGCGTTTCAAATTTTCTTTCTCGCCACTGATTTCATAAAAATTCCATTCCATGAGTCTAGACATACATACTGAAATATGGCAGTTGTTAGAGGACTTCATTATGTACTCAGCCAGTGGAGCAAAGGCAGTATGTGATTAGGAAATCTGCTAACAAAAACAATCTCTCAGATGTTTGTCCTTTAGAATCAAATGTCTTTGGAGCAAATTTTAGTCCCTGTGTAAAGATTTTTAAGAGGGGTTAGTAAGGGAATATATATTATCCAGTAGACATAAGTATTTAGTGCAGTGAATTGAAACGGAAGTCAAGGTATTAATCTAAAACATAAAAGAACTTTTTTTTTCTGTATCTTAAGGCATTTAAGAAATGTCACTTGACACAGTATGTGGTGGTTTGGTTTCTCTAACAATAGGAAATAAGGTGATCTGTGTGAGGGAAAATGATACGGTGTCTGGCTCTTTAGTCTTAACAACCTGTGCAAATAAAAGGGAGACCAAAAGAATATTTCAAGTGTCAGCAGGTCATGTGAGTTATCCCATTCATGTGAGTTATCCCATTCACCAATATTTTACAATCTCACAATGCCTAAAGACATGGTATAAAGCCAGAAAAACCCTCAACGAGATCTTACATATAGTTTCAGGAGACAAAAGAGCTATAGGAGGCATGAGAGGTTTTCTACAGCGAGCCCAGAAGCAGAGGAACACAGCCTCAGTTCTGCAGCAGTGCTGCTGAGGTGGGTGACCTGACCACCACCACCCTGAGCTGCATCTCACTGGTGGCCCCAGAGCCACAGCCCAAGAGAGAAGCCACAGCCAGCCGTGTGTTCCCACCGGGTCCAGCTTTCAAACCATGAGTTCTGTCTTTTTAAACATATGTATATATATGCGTATGTATATATTCAGACATAATCCTTGTGAGCAGTTCGCAGCACTTACGGAGAGGAAGAGAAAACATAAGCAGTTCCTTCAGAAATGTTTTTGACAGAAATCCCAGGGTGTTCCACTTTCTAATATTCTTCCTTAAGTGCCTAGTAGCTGAACTCCTGTTACTCCAGCATTTTCAGTTGCTGATGAAATAGCAGTCTGTGGAAGCAGTGTTTCTTCCAAAGTTTGTTTTTTTCATTTGTAAAAAAGTGTAAAGAATGGAAGAGGAAGAGGTGAACCATCTAAACTCACCCTGCACTCTTACATTAATTGAATTTTACTAAGGTGTCTAAATCATCTAGGTATTGAGCTTTAATTTTGAAGCATTCCATGCATTTTAGAAAATGTTGGCTTAGTTGGATTACTCTGCAACATTGCTAAATACAAAATCTGCAGCAGCCTAAAATTGAATTCAGCATTCCTTTATGTAGTCCTGTTCCTTGGAGCTGAACTGGCTTTGCAGGCTCAATCCCACTGCAAGAGAGCTAAGTATTTATCCCTTCTGCCTCCAGCACCCAGTCTGAGGAATCTGGATGTCTCCAGCTCCATCCCATAGCCAGGGAAAACAGGAGCTCAGCAGGACTGAGAGCAGCCTTAGGTAATGTGTCTTTCTCCACTCAATACAGAAGGAATTCAAGGCTCAGGGAGGCACCTTGGTGCAACAGAATGGACCTCAGACAGAGCACCTGCATGGAATGGGTAAGGACTTGTCAAGTTGTCTTCCAGTGCTGCATCACGAAATGCAGCTCTCAAAAGCTTAACAGCAGCATACCTGCCTTCACCAGAGGTAGGAGAAAGGGAAAAAAACCCAGGTTTTGGTGTCCTGCTCCACATTCACATATTAATTCAAGACACCTCTCAATTTTCTCAGGTCAGTTGTCTGCATACCTTCTCCCATCTTCTTCTGACTGGATGGAAGCTGAAGCTGTTCCAAAATACTCATTGGAAAGAGCTGGATTTGGCACAAAGCTTTGAGGAGTCTTTGCAAACAGCATCTTCAGTTTGAGCTGAAATAAATGGGAGTTAAATTCATCTCAGTAGATATCCATCATCAACATCTTACTTAAGTGCACAGCAGCAAATTGTGTTCCACAGAAACATAGCCAGGTATTGGATGACAGAAAAAGAAATATTTATGCTTTAGTTGCCCTTTTTTTTTTTTTTAATTTTAAACTAAAAATTTTAAAATTTTCTGAAGAAGTTTGCGGCTAGTCACACAAAGGCATGTCCCTTCCCAAGAGCTGCTCTTTGTATTATATCAACAAAGCAATCAATTTGGTGACATGCATACAACATACCACTTCTTAGAAACTGCTGTAGTTGGTGTCCTTGAAACCATGACAGTTAATATTAAAATTAATTATCACATTGTCTACAGAATAAATAGGGAATACCTTGTTCTTTTCATCACATTATGTTACTTGTGGATTATATTTTGTACATATTGTTTGATTGGAACTTAAACATGTACCTAAATCATAGAATCATAGAATGGTTTGGGTTGGAAAGGACCTTAAGATCATCTAGTTCCAACCCTCCTGCCATGGGCAGGGTTGCCTCACACCAGACCATGTTGCCCAAGGCTCTGTCCAGTCTGGCCTTGAGCACTGCCAGGGGTGGAGCATTTATCACTTCTTTGGGCAACCTGTGCCAGTGCCTCACCACCCTCACAGTAAAGAACTTCTTCCTTATATCTAATCTAAACTTCCTGTTTTAAGTTTGAACTCGTTACCCCTTGTCCTTTGTCATCTTAGCAAGTCACCTCTTAAAATTCATTTGAGTTCAATGATTGGTTTGGTAAAACAGAGATGAGACACATCACTTTTTTTGTCTCATGATCCACATGCTTATTTGTAAAGTAAGCAAACGTTGAACCACCTTTTTTCTAGATCCTTGAAATCTCACTCAGGTGCAACTTGATAGTTCTGTTCAGGTTCACTCAGGTTCTGTTGATAGTTTCATGTAGATGTGATAGATTTCGTAATTCATCTGCCTTTACATATTGAAACATTTGAAACATATTTCAGCATGATCAATTCTAAACAGGAGAGTAATGCTGTTAAATGGTCTTTATAGGCACAGAGAAAGAAAATAAGCCCAAAAGTTTTATCACACTATTGGGAAAATTAGAACAGATTCATTGTGACAATGTCATAAAGTACGTTATGCCTAAGGGGAAAAATGCCGAAATGCATCTTTATATATATGTATGGTCTCTGGTAAGACTGGTTTAAGACTGGTGACATTATAGTCTGGTCATTTTTGCAGCACTTCATTTGTATCAGGAGTGTAACATCCAAGCTTTATATTGTGTGATCAGCTTAGGAAATGAAGTGTCTAATAAGGTATTTTTATAGATCAAAGCATGGATTAGCAATGGAAATGAGGAAAATACAATTTTCTTCTCATCAGTTACTACTCAAAAGTTACATTGCACATACACCACGTAAGCAGCACACCTGCACAATGTTGTTGCTGATTAGGTCTGTTCTCAAAACTCCTTGCGACAGTTGAAGCAGCACTTTAAATACTTCAAGAGTACAGCCAGGTCCTCCATCCCCTCAGATGGTTGTCTTTGATTCAGTGAAACAGAATCTGAAATTAAATTGCTATGTTTAGTTGAATATTTTGAGGGGTCAGTTTCATTTTGTCTGAGTATCTCACTAGCACTTGCTGCATTGTTGGGAAGGGAGCAGAAGCTTTTGGAATTGGCCATCTAACAGTTTGCTGGCAGAAATAATAAGGTAGCTCAGAACCTGCTGAAATGCGGGTGGGATAGTCAGCAAATCACTTTTGACTGCTTTGAGCTGTAGCCAAGTGTTTCATATTTACATCATATTCATCTGTGGAGAATTAATCTGGTACTCCAGAAGGATGGAAACTGCTGAAGAATCTGTTACACTGGGTCCCAAACTGCCAATACTGTGGATGTCACGCTTCCAGGAATAAAAGCATATGTGCTCATTTTTTATTCAGAGTCGCTAAATATGTCTTCTGCTGTGAGAGTAATTTGTTAGTCTGCATAAACTTTCCTATTACTGTTTCTGTTGACCAACATAGGGACAGACAGTGCTCTATTTTTCTCAAGTGAATTGCATTGCTATAACTATTTTGTCAGCCATGAGACCGTTTAGATCAGATGTATTCTCAGGATTTAACACACACTATATATTGAACTGACAGTATAAGACACGTGGAAGAAACAGTTCTACTCCAGCTGGAAAACCTTGGTCTGCTTCTCATGTTGATATCTACCTGAGAAAAAAAAGAAGGGAAGTAGAAGAATGGTGGACAAAGATCGAAGGACATCTGACAGAAGGAAGGAATGACAATTGGTTTGACAGCAGAAAATTCTTGTTATTTTTACTGAAAATCTATTGTCATGAGCATATATATACACATATTTACCCAAGCACAAACATGAATACACATGACTCTATATGTATGTAGAAAAGATGCACAATTGTTGTCTTGCCTACTTTGTTAATAATTTCGTGGAAAACCAAAGGAACTACTATATCTAGTCTACTCTGGCTTTATATTAATTGAAAGATAATGGAGAAATAACAATAAGGAGAAACTAGGGCTTTCCTAATCCGAAGTTGGCCTCATAACAGAGTCTTGCTGTATTCTGGCTTTTAGATGAGTGGTTTCTGTTCATATGCTTTCTGGGATAATAGTTGCTTTTCTTTTTGTGATCCCGCCTCTCAGGAGTTTCTGAAAACTTTCTTACATCTGTTAAACACTGAAGAATTTAGCATGAAGTTTGAGCAAATTAAAAGAGCAGGTAGTTTTTGATAGGCTCATGAGTTACTCTTAAGACTGTTCAAGGGATATCTTAATCATCATGGATTTGTGCTACAATCCAAACCAGAGTGCTTATGATAGATCTGGAACATAAGATACCAGGTTTACAGAGACATGGCAGATAAGTGAGCAAGTACTTTAATTTTTCAGGTTGATGGGAAATAGGCATCTGAAGGAAATGACAATATTTTCCACTACTTTTCAATATTGCCTTGCACCCGTTTTTATAACATGAGCTCACTGTAAAAGCTCAGTTCTGGAAAGATACAGTGCAGCTGAGTCTAGTGAGGTAGCATCCAAACAAAGTAACATTGACGCCGGGTTTGGGTTAGTATTTACTTCCTGCCTCTCTCAATTTACAGCCTACTGTAGGAAGCAGAGATAGTACATAATATGCTGCAATATGCAAAGCTGCCATGGAAAGACAGGTCTGAGGGCTAGAACTGAAAATTGTCATTGTCTGACAAATTCACAAAACTAATGTACTGAGAACTGGTGTTATTTACTGAAAGCTGCTATGGCCTCACCCCCACCCATACAGTTTGCCAGTGGTAGACTGCAATGGCTCAGGGCTCTGATCTTGCTTTAATAAAAACTGTCAGTGCAGTGAAGCAGAAGTTGTCAGCAGAAGTTCAGAAAAATCAGAAAATCTATCAAGAGTTGTTACACCTGGCAGTGTTTTGTTATCTATTGAGTAGCTGGACACCTGGAAGTATGACTAGCAGGAGCTGAATCAGAGCTGCAGCGTGCAGTGTAAACCGGAGTGCTGGAGCTTACCACCGCAGCGTGTCTGTTAGCCCATCAGTGACGTCTGATAAGCACAGTCACACGTCTGTGTCAGCTAATACTATTACAAGACTCCAGAGTGGTTAAACAGCAGTCTGGCAGATACATTAAATAACCATATGGTACACTAGGTTACTTGTCCTTCCTTTCCCCTCCACTTTTGCTTTCCAGCACCTATCCTTTAAGTTCATTAAAAAATGAGTCAAATGCTAGGACCTGAATTTCTGAGGCTGCTGCATTTATTCAGAATAGTCCTCATCCTTTCCCTGTGTATGCAGAGATTATAGGTTTAAACTCCCACACCGTTCCTAGGATAATGACATAAACTCAGAGCGTAAATGTGGACTATCTAATTTTAGTCAGGTGGAAGTAAATTTTCCTGCATAAATGCAGCATGTCATCTTTCTTTGAGGAGAAAACAAAACAACTGAATATACTGTTCACATTAACCTCTTTGCTAATGCAGAACATCACCTGCTACTTAAATAAGTTTTCATTTTCTTTAGCTTCAGTTTTTCTTCACAACTGTGAATTGGTGGTTACAGATGATACATCCAAAGCAAAGATGTCTCTAAGCAAAAGGGCTGGAAAAAAGTGTTTCTTGTATTTTTTCTCTGTCCCATTCAATCATGATTGCATATTCTGAAATAGTACTTGGCAATGGTAAAGCATTGACTTTGCTACTGCCTTAATGTATATATTTATTCCTATTAATTTTTCTTCACCTGAGAAGGGGCAGCAACAGAGGATGGGAACACAATAACAGCTCTCAGCCAATCCTACTGTAATAACCTTTCCAATAAAAATAAGCGGCTGTCTAGAGCAAGACAAACTCATTTCCACACAGCAAATTTTATCCTAGGTGTAAGTACTCAGAACTATCAAGAATTATGCCTGAGAAATATGTATCTGTGTTGCCTGGGCTCGGTTTCTGTACATTATTATGTTGTATTGCTCTGAAGTAATTTTACAAATGTGGGTGTTTAATCAAGAACTATATAACTGAAAGTGATAGCCTGCTGTCTGCATTCATACCTTGCACCACTCACATCAGTGAACTGATGAGAAAGAAGTAGAATCTGGTCCTTTGTGTATATCAGAATGAAAAAGATGTTTAAAACAGATTGTGTAATTATCTTTGAAAATGGATCTTTCTTAGTCCAAGTGAAGGATTATGATTTATTTTAGAGAGATTTTGGGGTACAGTGAATATCTGACAGTTAAGGTGATTTCCTTCCTGAATTAAGCTGAGCAGAGGACTCAGAAGACATGAACACTGTAAGTGGCTGTAATCTGCTTTGATAGGTTTAGAAAGTCAACAGACAAAAATAATACAAGAGGTCATTAAACAGCAGTGTGCAAGGTTTGGTGTCATCAAGATGTCTGAAGCCATGTGCTGGGTGTCCTGAAGTATTCACTGAACCTAGGTCATGAAACCTGAGGCAGGATATTGACAACAGAGTAAAGCTTGTAAGATCTATGTGGAGAGGCTTAGGCACACTATGAGATTATGTTTGTCAGTTGAAAGAGCAATGTCAAAGCCCACACAGGCATAACTGACCATTTTGAAGTAATGTAATAATTTCACAGACTCTCAAAATGCAGTATTGAATACTGAGTTGGCTTCTTTATCCTACAGAATAGTTTTAAGAGATGGAAACTTTCTTGGAGAAGAAAGTTTCTGCATTTTTTTATTGTATCAGTGCTTTCAAATACACAACATAAACACAAATAGAATATACATAAACACGAAGAATATAAAATTCTGGTGATGATTGTCAAATGAATTATTATGTTTTCTCCTGTGGAGGATGATTTGGTTCTGAACTTGTCAACTACAATCTAAGATTTCTAGGAAGCTGTCTTTAACATGCATTTTGGCACAGGCTTTTTGTAGGAAAGGCACAGCCTTTGCTTCTTCCCTCTTTTCAGTCACAGAACAAACAGCAAGCACTGGACAAGTGATGTTCAGAAGGAGACCTCCCATGAACCAGCACCTCCCTATGGCATAGAGCAAATGACCAAAGGGCTCGGGCAATTTGCCAGCTCAACAGAGGTTTCACATTTATACTCCAGGGCTGTATATTATATATTTATAAAGCAGGACATGTTAAGAATACGAGAAAGTGCAGTTCTTCGTAGAGGACACATAGCTTTTTCCTGTATTACAGAAGAGTGTGTATGGGGAAAGGACAAAGGAAATTTAAGAAGTGAAGGCCCAGGACAAAAACCAATTCTGCCACAGATAGTCGGACCATGTCAAGATCAGATACAGACAGATCATTACAGAATGTCCTATTAACTGCACTAGGTTTTATTTTTGTGTAATTAGGCAGACACTTTCAACTGGAAATTAAAATATTTTTCTATTTCTGTAAAAGCATGTTTTCTGTACAAGTTACTCAGTAGTTATCAGGAGCTCATAGACGTGTGTGACAAAAGCCATGTGTGTAGATAATAAGCAGGTAAACCACACCATGTTACAGGGAGAAGAAGCAGGGGACTGAGTTTCTTTCTGTTCCTGTCATTTTGTCTGCTTGCTTGAAATTAGTTATATGATGGCATTTTGTCCATTGTAGAGACTTTTTTTTTCAATATTTGTATGTGTATTGCAGACTTCCACATACAAGCAGTCATAATAGAAAGAAAAGTATATATGAAAAAAGAAGCAAACATAGCTACTGTGAAACTTGGGCAGAACAGGATGAGAAACTTCATAGGAGGAAGGCAGGAAGGATAGTGTGACCAATATAGCTTTCAAGCAAACTTTAAAGTACTAGGTGAATCTTAAATTGCATATTTCTTTCTCAAGCTCCACTTATGCACAGCACAATCTGAGGTTTTCTCCTCTTTGCCTGTATATCCATACAGCCCTGATAGAAGTTATTGGAAATCTTCACTGAGTAAGGACTTCAAGGTATTTTTTGATACATTGCAATGAATTACTCTTGTCTCTCTGTTCTCCTCATCTTTTCACAAGCTTGAACGAAACTGTATATTCATAGAGACCTCCTTGCAACAGAGACTAAACCTGTGATACTAACATAAATCTTGGACTTCTTCTATAAAAGAAAAATAAATCTTTTATTTATAGAAAGATGATGTCTGAGGACCTAGACCTCATGGTCTGTGGTGTGGCTGGAAGCTGACACTCGAGTTGCTGACCAGAGTGGAAAGAAACCTACTCTTTCTTTCCATCACTGCAGTAGTGCTACTGCCGTCTGGCAGTAGCATCATTCCGAGTGAACTCTGGTTGTGTATGACACTTTGGAGGCAGGAGGCATGCACTGCGGTTTTAGAAATGTTCTTCAAGCTTCTCTCAGTTGCTCAGGGAAATGTCTTAGGAAGCAGGCTGGCCTGTGATCAAAGAAACACATTTTTTCCAGACTCATCCAGAGCTGCCTTTTACTTCCTTGTCTCTTGATCAGAGTTATCATTGCTTCACGGGCATGAAGATATGCAAAAGGCAGAAATCTGTTTATCTCTATGTAATCTATCAAATTTGGCCACATGTGGGGTACATTTTGATAGGACTGTGCAGGTGTTAACTGCTCCAGGAAAATATTTGTCTGCATATTTGCATCTCTGAAAAATACACTGCAAATGAAAAATCGCTCCTTTCTGTGACCCTAACTGCATGATCCAAATCCACCACCACGAAAAAGAGGTTTGTGTACCTGAATTTGCTCTCAACATTCATATATTTCAAGTATAAATTCTGCTTGAAAAGAGATGCAGTCTGTCTTCTCTACATTAAGTAGCATTTAAGGCTTCTAGAGCACTTGCTCACAAGCACCACAGATTTTATGCGTGTTAGTTTTTGTTTACCCGCTGTAAATGACAGATTAGCATTTAAATGCTTTTGTCGCAGTTATATCTGTTTTGGATGTCAAACCAAACAAGCCATTATGTCTCCCTCAAAATAACACTCACTGTTGTTTGCAATGATTTCCTGCTATTTTCCCCACTCTACAGGAACAGCTGAGCAGGGAACATTTCACAGTACATATTGAAAACTAAAGTTCTTCTGAAATCTATCATTCATGGCAAATTAAGTCTAGCACGCACTCAGAAAGCAGTTGCATTCACTGAGGAGTCACAGAGGCATACTCTGAGTAGCAGGGATTTGTCAGCATAGTTTTTATCTATTTTTCTATCTCTTGATGCTTCATTTTTTCCCCTCTTTCTTCAGGTTGTATTGTCCTCCACTGGCCCAGTTCCTTGTCTTTCCTCCAGCACTGCAAGTCCCCCTCTTTATCTTTCTCCAAGAGTTTCCATACCCTTTGGTTTGTTCTCCCGACTCTATGCTCAACTGGATTTTTTCTTTCCATAATGTCTTTGTAATCTTGTATCTTTGTATCCTGTCTCTGTCTAATTTCTTTTCCTCCTATCTCTACAGCATCTCTATCACATCAGTAGATACAGTCAGAGATTATCCAGTCTTTTGATTTATAGACTTTCCCCTGCTGGGGGGAAAAGATTGGGTTGGCTGCTTGAGGGTGTCAGGAGTTCTCAGAAGAATCCATATGTGACCTGTCCCCATCATGAAGGTACATGAACAGTCTGACCTTGCTGGCTATATTCATATGCAGGAGACAATCTCACAAATTTCAAGGAGTACCTTGTACTCAGCAGAAGTAATTCTTGATTATTTTTACTTCTACATGAAGGAAGTTACTGTGTCATTGTGCAGCCATTCCTCTGGCAACATCATACGATTTAAAAACAACTACATGACATTTTTAATCAGTTCACAGCACTTCAGATCTAACCTCCAGCAGGAGTTTGAGAAATACTTGCTGAAGAAGAGCATGTGGTGGAGATGTGCGTTTAAAATTGGGAACATCAGCACTGCAAGGAGGTCTGCAGTGGGGTCTCCTCACAAGGACTCGTATAAGATCTGCGTGTGGTTCTGGTCCCTGTGAGTTTGTTGTCCCTCTGACATTATGCAGGTTTGAAGGAACTATAAAAACATCTAAGTGACATCAGAGTTGAAACCCTCCGAACTGTAGCTTGATTTGGCACCAAGGAAGGGAGTACTGTGCATTTCACATGGTGATTAATTGTCTTCAGAAAGAGCTTTCAGAGTCTTTAGAAAGAGTCAGGAAAAGACTTTATAAATGCACAGTATTTGATTAGTAATAGGTACAAATATCAGATTTTTATTAGGCAAGTTAAAGATTCAAATACAATCCCAAGGCCATTTTTAAATGCAATTTGCCCTCATTCATCTGTATGTGCTATTCAGTTCCTCAGTGCAAAGCCCCAGTCTCTCAAACACAGCTGCAGGTTTGCTGAGCTCCTTCAAGGCCTTTCCCAGACCTGGCCCAAGTTTGGCTTTACAAGCAGACTGCTGTAGCTGGGAATAGTACAGCAGGTGATCACTGTGTCTCATCATTGCGTCCCACAGGTAGAGGTTGTGCCCTGTGCAGTGGGCTCACCCTCACCACCCTGGCCACCCATGCCCTGAGACACGTGCTCTTTGGTCCCCTGTGAGTGAGTGCCCCCAAACAAGGCAATACCAGTGCACAGGCAGGAAGGAGGATGCCACATAAAAGAATAATGACAGTGCCAACCCAGTTGTGACACAATGCATTAGATGCTCTGCTTTGACAGCTTAAAAGCTGATGACTGTGACTTCCCTCTAAAGGAGTGGTGGGCACTTACATCCCCCTGCTATGGGATTTCCCCACTCCCTCTCTATCCTTTGTCTCACCATGTAAAAGTCTGTTCTCATTGAAATCTGTCATACTTTTCAGAGTAAGATGTTTCTAATCCTGCTGCTGGTGATGGAGAGTGAACACATCCAGCTGATCTATGACTCCCACTGTACCAGCTAGTAACAGCCTACTCAGCAGCTGTGAATGTGCAGTATGCCCCAAAACAAGCCCAGAGAAGAGCCCTGATGTACAAAAATGAAGCAGCAAGGTGCTAGGGGCTGGCTTTGCTAAACAACATACATCTGGCTGTCTGTGAAACCAATACAAGGTGGTGCAGTCACATCTTTGGGATTCTGGTCATAACCGTAAAAGAAGATACAAATTTAAATTCAAGAGTGCAAACTGAAATATTGACTTCAGCCTCTGTCATACTGGCCATCAGTACCACGAAAGAGTATCACCCATTGCTGTTTCAAGGCATACATACTCATGACTCTGCAAACTCTTCCTGATCCTCTCTTCAACTCACTATTTGGCCATAGGAACTTGTTCACTCTCCCCTGGCTCAGTTTTGCTGTTGGAAAGTGTTTGCTGTAAAATTGCCCACTGCCCTACTTGACACTGGTGTCTGAAACTTCTAGGCTTGCACTCCTGCAACTTAGTAACAGGCTGCTCACAAAAAATGAAGGAGAAAAGGTATCAGCTGTGATTTTATTCCCAGGTGCCAAGTGGCTCATGATAACAGGAGCATTGCAAGTGCCTGAGTTAGAGAACCTGAGGTGCTGGAAAGGTGCAGGATGTTGTTCCATTTGGCTCAGGGCTGGATGGTGTAGCCCTCTCCACACACCAGCTCTTGCTCACAGAAGTGATTTTACTGATGTCACTGCACTATTTATATGAGTCTGTGGTTATCAACATCAGTGGTGAGCAATGAGACACTTAGTGCTTTCCAGGGCTTCCCAGCCACCTCTGGGATGAAGGGAGGCATGGAAATTTCCTGCACTGATGCCTGATGAGCTTTTCCCTAGGCTGATAATTGTCTGCTCTGTCCAGTTTCCAGGCACATCAGGTTCCCAAAGAGGTTTGATTTGTTTCTGTTGATGAAGCCTGTTGGATTTCCACTTTGGTTTCATCACAGGGTATCCAGCTGTCCCAGTGGTGTGCAAAAAAGGGGGGCTGCCCTGTTTCAAAATATTCTAATTTGTTTGGGTCTCGTATTATGATTTAGAATATGTAAAAACATGCTCTGAGCCTGGCAGCCTTTGAGCCGTGACCTATGTGCAAATTCTCAGGAAGAAATCTAAGTTGCCTTTTGACTTTGAAGAAACAGTGATGGGTTCTTGCTCTTAGCGGATGCATTACTGTCTGCTTCATATGTAAATAAATTCTTGATATGACAGGTCACAATTTGAAGTAATTAGACTTGAAAAATATTGTAAATTAGAAGCTTAAAAAAAAAATCCAAACAAAACCAAACAACTTGCTGGGGACAAATCTTAGCCAAAATAAGGGAAATATAGAATCATTGCTTGCGTGTTGCCATCTCTTGCCCAGCCTCACAATCCTTGTATTTGTGCGGTGCCTAAAGCACTGCAAAGTCTTCAAAGGTTGTCATACAGTAAGAGATGCAGCCTGCCAGCTATACATACTTTATTAGAGATTAGAGAAATCCTGGCAAAATATTCAATACCTTTTCTCTTGACAGGGATGCAGTATAAAAAAATGTATATCCATAAAAATGCATACATATAGACATTATGTATTTAATGTATAAATCCATATATTATAGATTTTTAATATTTATAAATTTAAAATTATAAATATTCAATATAGAAACACGTTTGTGTTTTATATTGAGGAAACAACACATCCAACATGTATGCAGATAGAAACACTCATCATTTCTGCTTTGAGACTGATGAAGCAAACCAAGAGCACTTATTTTAGGGTCAAAAATTGAAGTTTTCTGCCTAGGATGCTCAGAATGCTGACACTTCAGAAAGCACCTGGCCCAGGAAGTCCATAAATTCCTCCACTGGTCTTGGGGAGTCTTCAGGCACCTCCCTGGGGACACCTGTCATGGGCAGAGATGCTGCACTAGTACTACCCCTGGGAGTTTTGCTTAGTTAGGCAGTTTCCTTGATAAGATGACTTACATTATGTTATAAGCCTAATGATATAATTAAATGCCCATTGACTGCAGCACTGGTGCAGGTAAATCTGAATGCCGTTGGCTGCGTGTGCGTCCTCATCCACTTGCCATTTGGGAGGTGCTCAATTCACTGTGACAGGGTATGGCCTTGACCCCAGGCTCCAGCACTGTCAGTCACCCTACTGAGGCAAAGAAGATGGATTTCAGGCATTGCACTACCCGACTGAAGGCCCTTCAGTGCAGGCTGAGGCCATCCAGACCCTTTCTGGCAGCGGGTTTTCTGGACACGTGGACTTCAGAGACTTCCTAGACAGGAGTGAAGCTCCATCTTCACCTTTAGCAAAGTGACACTGATGTTAGAGCCAAATTAAGTTTGTAAGTTTTAAATATAATCTGCATGAAAAGAGATTTCAGAGTTTACAACCAGCCTAGCAAATAATGCAGTAAAAGTGAAAGATGTGTTTTAGGACAGCAATTGCATAATGCCCATAAAAAAATTGTGATTTTCAGTATTCCTAAGTGCCACGTACTTCTCTAGTCATAACTAAAATGTCTCTTCAGTAACTATCAACTCAATTCTCTTGCTAAACTAAAGCTCTGTCAAGTCTTCAGAAATCTTCTCTGTCTGCCTTAGCCTTCTTCCAACCTGCCTTGCAAATGTGCTCATTTTCTTTTTATATGCCACAGATGACTGCAATCCAATTTGGAAGGATCTTTTCTATTAGAGAAAAATAATCAAATATACATTTTAAAGGTCGGCAACCTGAGTATATATTTTAAACCTAATTAAACCAAATATATACATGTACTTCTAATTCATTTCCCAACTTCTGCTCAGAGTGTATGTGATGCCTTTTAGATAACTGTGTAAAACTGGCCTTTTTTCAGGTTCATGAGAGCCATTTAAAAGCTGAGTTAAATCAGCAATATAAAAAAATGGACTGTACTAGGGTATTGTTGTGAAATTTATTTGTAATGAAAGTTTCAATTGCGCCATGCAGCTATTCATCATTTTGTCATTACTTGAGGTTCATGATACCAGAGTCCAGAGACACTGGGACATTAAAACATTGGATTTATTTGGGCTCCTTTTAGATGTAGGCATGGAAGCAATTAGTGTTACAAAAGAGATGAGCTATCACTAGCCAGTATTTTAACCGGCTGGGGAGCAGGCAGTTGCGTGAGAACTGATTCCAGCCAGCTCTGTCTGGAGCAGTGAAGGGCATTTCTTCCTCACCTGCTGCCCTGGTAGAAAGATTGAAACACCCCCTCCTCCAGGCTTATACAGATGGAGCTAAAATATGGGGACCTGACCCATCTCATTGCAGGGAAGTTGGACTAGATGACCTTTGACAGTACCTTCCAACCCAAACTGTTCTATGATTCTGTATGCCACAGGAGAGTCTCATAGGACACAACAATTCAAGTAACCAAGGGGAAAAAGCATAGGAGAAAGAAAATAATTGATGAAATTTCTATATTACAATTATTTACATTCAACATAATTCCTTCTATCTAGCCATATTAAAGTATTCATTAATTAAAATTTACTGTTAAGTGCTGTGGTATTGTCAGAGCTAGATGAAATAATTGAAAGAAAAAAGGAGAAATGCAAAATATCAGCGCTCTCAGACTGTTTTTAGCTCTTCAGTAAAAAAAGTACTTAGAATGGTCATTCATTTCTTAAATACAGCTCTGATATTCAATGGAAATGAGGAATTCTTTTAAATTCTGTAAAAAAGAAAAAATACTGAAGTGCCACAAAATTCTGCAAAAGCTGCCGAAAAGTTTGAAAGTTGCATACTATGGCAGAAGATTATGAAAACACAAAAATAGACTAACTTGCTTCCTGCAGTTTTAAGAAAAGCAACATCAGTTTCCAGAGCTGCTTAATATTCTAAGGAAAAAAACCAAAATCCTTTCAATATTCCATTTATATTTCTGTGGTCTCACTGCCATTTTTTTAAGTGCAGAACTCCCATCTACTCTCTAAAATCAATGGCTGGTTTTGGATGACCCTTTAATGTCAAGTTCTGCTGCTCTGTATTTTTAACTGGAAGGAAAACTCAGTATTTTAAATTCTGTTTTTTCTTAAATAAACTTTTCCTGTGGACCCAGGAGATTAGAGTTGTCAGGGAAAAAAAGAAAAACAAGTAGTACAGAAGTGTGTAAATGGGGAGGTAAAAAAGAAAATAGCACCCTTTTTGTCCCCCACGTCTCATGCTCTTCTTTTCATAAGGCAGGATATTATCATATTTGAAAAGTTGAAGGAAGTCTGCTTGCCGCCACCTTGCCCAGCAAGGCAGCATATGCATCACATCTGTAGTGCAAACATTGGCATTGGCTTGATTCTGCATTTGATACCAGATTTGTCTGAGGGTCTTCTTTTCAAATGCAAGCCTAACCTTGCCGAAGGACTTGCAGGTTGTACTGATACTATACGGGAGGTAAGACATGAGTCCGCATTTTCAGTTAGCTCTACGTGTGGCATGTATGGGCCAGCTGTGTCATTTGTACCACATATTTCCCAGTGTCTTGAGGCAGTGCAGTGTAGCTGCCATCAAATAGGTGGATTCCTCCCCAGAAAGCTCCAATACTAATGTTTTCCCAGCACAAGGGAAATAGGAGTGCTCTGTGCATCTCTGTAGCAACATGCTGACCTTGCTGCAATGCTTAAACAGAGGCTTGTGTTGGTGAGCACCATTCTCCATCTTCCAGTCAGACCCCCACACTGAGAAACTATGCATGCATGCCACAAAATCTGCCCCAAGGCATCCTCAAGTCCTGCAGCAATGTTTCCCTTGACTCTGGTGGAATTTCAATAAAATCTATGGTCCTCTATGATATTATGCTGACATTGTATTTTATTGTCTCTAATAACCAAGAAGTAATAGGACTGAATCACCAATGAAGCTCTATTCTTGGTGATTTCCCCAAATATACATGAATGGCAGTCCTCCAAGTATATATAGAGAGCTTAAATTTCTTCTAAAAACTTTGCAGGTTTTCCTTGCAATACATCATGACAGTCACTTTACCTTGTCTTAGTGTAAACAGCAGTATTGGATGCTGTAAAAAAAAAAGACATGGTCCCTGGACTGAAGTTATGATAGGTGGATAAATGAATTCCTCATTTCCACGTAGATCAATTTAAAATACAAAGCTGTAGACCTGGCTTTTCAGCTAAACAGGGACACAATAGCAAGGCCAGTTACTATGATTACCTTATAGTCATAATTGCTGCAAATGCAAATGACCAGTTAGATGTGTAATTGGCCATTTGATCATTCAGCTTTTATTACTGTATATGAAATGGCAACCATTATATAAAATTACATATAAGTTTCTCACAGCTGACCTTTTAATCCTGCATATGCTCTCAGCTAATATTTATCTGTGAAACATTTTTCACTACATTTTTTTACTTTCAAACATTTAAATTTACCTTTAAATGATTTACATTGTTTGCGGAGTTGATGCTTTGAAAAAGTATACATTGTGTTGCACAGTGCCAAGCTGGAGTGGTGGATTTTTCTCTCTTGCCTAGTTTGCAATTACAGAAGCAGCAATTTGCTCTGGGCACTGAACTGCCTCTCACAATGAAAGCATTTCAGAGAGTATAGCCAAATAGCTGTAATCCACATGCAGATCCAGGGAGCTCCTGTGTAATTGCACCTTCAAGGAATGAACCAAAGAATCAGTAAGACTTGTGAGGGGGGTTCAGGGAAATCCAGAAGTTACGCTGCATACAGTTGCCATGTCTTCACAGTTGGTTGCAGACCCTATGGTACTCAATGTGGAAAGCTCAGAAACAAGTGATAGTTCGAATCTCTGCTGTAATTTAAGTGAATTTCTAGCTGTCAGGTTTGTGGGAAGAAACTTAAATGCATGGCCCAAATGTACAGGAGTCAGAAGGCTAATCAGTTTTCTTTAAACAATGTTGTTATTTTCTTTTTAAACACATCTTACATTTTCTGTGAGCGTTTGAGATTGATTTGCGGGCTGATTTAATTGACTGGAAAGAAATGCATCTGTCTAAACCCAGATCTGATCAGGAAAACACGATACTGATGATACCAGATGTGCTTAAGTTCTGGTATGCGTCTTGCATCCCACATTCTGAATGGGGCTTTTCTGCTCTGTTAGGTAGGTTTCCTTTTCTAACAAAATAAGCTTCACTCTGGAATTGTAGCCATTAGTGTCTGTACAATTCTTACCCTTTGGCAAATTGAAAATCTTTGGGGAGAAGAGGTGGAGCTCTGTACAGCTTCCCAAATGGGACCTGAGGGACATCAGTTGAAGTTTCTAGTGGGAATAATGGGACATGTACACAGAAAGAAATGAAAAAATGTGATTTAGATCTGCTTAATTTCTTTGAGTCATTCTTCTCTGGTTAGTCATTTTAGAAGAAGTTTGAGAGGCTTGTCTGGAACTTGGCTTCCTCTCCAGTATTAACACGTTTCCCTTTTTCCAGGTTGAAGCTTCCTTTGGTGGGCTGAGATAATTGCTTACCTTCTTGCTTCCCATGGCAATATGATGACAATACAGGATTAGCCTGAAGGTCCTTAGCTCACTCACTTATTGTAAACCTTTCAATACGTGCCACAGGTTCCTGTGGCAGCATACTGGCTCGTGTTTCGTGGCACACAAGACTGACACAACTTGAGGAACTTGGTCTGTGGAGAAAGGCAAGTGTCCCTGCTCTTCGCTCCTGCCAAGCTGCAAACTCCTCGCAGCTGGAAAGTTACTGCCTCTTACAGCTGTTGGGCCGAGGGGGGACCCCTGGGGCATTCAGGGGCCCTCAGAGCTCTCACAGCCTTCTGAGTTTCTCAGCTCTACTTTATGTACTATGTTAGATGGTTTCAGACACTTGGCTTGGCTTATACATTTTGCATCGTATATCCTGTATCAGGACGAGGCATCAAATGCTAGCCCTGTGAGATTTTTTACCAATTGGTATTGTATGCTGACTGTTCTTGAGAACTACTTCCCTCCTCCCACCATTCAAGCCTGACATGTGCTACTTCTACTAATTTTACCTCCATTTTCTTCTTTGGAACATTCAACAGCACCGTACTGGGATATCCATTTTCTTCTTTCCTTTTTACTACATGGATCTTACTAGGAATATACAAACTTGGAGAAAGAGATTTGCATTTACATCAGTTGTTTTACCCGGCATCCATGTGATAAGGCAGCCTCACAGGGCCTGGGAATGTGGCTTAGAGTAATGGAATAGGGATCGTTAATGCTGCTATAGTGGTGGAAAGTGATGAGAATTAGACCCATTTTGTTCTGATCGTGATCTTGTTGAATTGAACTTCTGAGCGTTGTTTCTCCTTTCAGTGATTTCCAAGCTTGGAAAACCTATTTCTGATATAAATCACTTAAAGCTTATTATTCTGAAAAGCACTTGCACTCTTTCATGAATAAATTTGTATAATATTAGTTCAGAATGTTTTGCATGACAAAAACACAGTTTTACGTGGTAAATTGTTTGTAGAAAAGCCACACTGAAAAGAGCTGATTAGTGCCATTAAATTAAATAGCAGTAAACTGCTCTTCCTTCCATGTTTTTGCCAATAATAAGCTCTAGTTTATTGGAATATTTATTAATTAAAATTTAAATATTCACTGACTGATCCTATTAAGAACATTTTGGATACAAGATACGGCTAGCCTAAAATGGCTAACGTAATGGAAAACAAATTCATGAATGCAGTATAAGTGCAAACGTTTTTCTTTTAAAACTGTTACTGTTATGGTCAAAGATATGGTTGAAAGACCCACTCCCAGATATGCAATATGAATATGTAGGAGTCTTCTCATAGATAATGTTGTTATATCGTACTTCTTGGCTATGCCTGTCTGACTGTAACACATCTGCAACTAAAAGGTAACTTCAGGGGATACTGTTAACTAAAAATACTGCACTGAAGTACTGTAATGATCAAGAAAAGTATTTTTTTGATCTGACTTGTTGCTTAAGGGAACCAAAAAAGATAGATTACCTTATGGACCTTAGATTGTGTAAGACTAAAACAGGTTAAATGCAAAACCAGGCTAACTTTAAATTAACCTAGTCAGGAACTGCAAGGAGTGTAGAAGCAGCAAGTCAGTGCTTGAGTTTCATCCAGCTGCTTACATGGGTTTTGCCCATTTTGTGCCCAGTGACAGGACCAGAGGGAACAGGCACAAACTGAAACACGGGAAAATCAGGAAACACTTTTTCACTGTGAGGGTGACCGAGTACTGGCACAGGTTGCCTGGAAAGTTTGTGGTGTCTTCATGGTTGGAGATACTCAAAAGCCATCTGGACATCGTCCTGGGCAACCAGCTGTAGATGGCCCTGCTTGAGCAAGGAGGTTGGACCAGGTGACCTCCAGAGGTCCATTCCTACCTCAGCCATCCCATGATTGTGTGTTTCTGTGCTTTGCAGCCTGGAATGGGTTTTGTGCTGCTGCAGCCCCTCTGCAAAAGCCAGTTCAGGTTCATCCTCACTAGCTAACAGGGACTGCAGGGTATCCATAATAGGAATTTTGAGATATCTCTGTGCATCTTCTTAGATCTTGGTCTGTATAGTCACGACTAAAGGGAACTATGTGTTTGCTCACTCTGTCATGTAGCAGGAGGAAAGAGGATAGTGGGCTTTTTGGCTCCTTTCCTTATTCTTTTCTGCTAGCTTATGAGATAGAAAAAGATTTTCCCATAAAACAGGGTCATCAGATCCTAGACCCCATTGAGCTTGGTAAAACCCACTGAATCACTGGCTCCAGGCTTTGGATCCAGCTCACAGAGCAGGAAAGGGAAATGAATCTGTGGGGTTGAGACAGCATTTTCAACACTGAGAGTGGAGAAAGGGGAGATGGGAAGAAGGGATGGAATGATCATCTGCATTTATGGTTGCTTTTTCACGGAACATCTCTCTTATTTGATTCTTCCTGTATTTTTCTTGTAGGTATCCTCTTGCAGTTCCCCACCTCCTAGCCAGCCAGTTAGGTCCCCAGGGACAAGGCTTTCCCACACACAGCCCACGTCTCCAGTGATTCTTCTTTTTCCATTTTCAGTGTAGGCTTCTTCCAGTTACCATCATTCGCTTTTGCTGAGTGGGTTTTTATTTTATTTTTCTCCCTCCTTGCTGCTGTGAGTAGTCTCACAGTCAGAGACAAGCTGGAATGGCTGCCAATAGTGTAAGAAACTCCTCCAGAAATAATGAGACACCAGAAACATGAAAGGTCTATAATGAAACTTCCCAAACACCAGCCAGATGGCAATTCTGAATTATCTGACCTAGAAGATAGTGGGAGATCATGATTAATAATATCTTTCTTTATTAATAGAGAGATACTCTTGCTCTGAAGCAAGAGAGGACGCTTCAACCCATCTTTCCTACTTTGATCCCTGCATAGTAGGGACAATTTATGGGTCAGTTTGGTTTGGCTCCACACTGTTGCAGTACAATGATTTTTACTGCTGTGTTCTTTTCATCCAGATGGGCTGTTGTTCAGGACATGGAGATGATCATGCATGACAGAAGTAGAGCTGCATGTGGGAACCTGTGGTGATACAAAGTCCGCTGGTACTACTTTTGTTGCTCTACCCAGCTGCATCGCTGCCACTTGCTTTGAATCAAAACATATTGTGTTCAAAGCTGAGAGAAGGTTTCCTGTGGTCTTTCCCTGCACAGAGACTAGTACTATAGTTAGAGGTGAAGTACTTTGCATTTTCTGATGTGTGTCTCCATGCTTGAGTATGCAGACAATTAAAATAAGTAACAGATCCAGCAAATTAGGAAGAGATGAGAATTATAAATTATTTCGGGAGTTTGCACTTAAAACTACTCCTTTGACTTTTAAATATATTCACTTTCCAGTTAATTTTGCCAGCTTCTGGGCACTGTACTTCATTGCCAGAGAGCACTTCTTGGAACCGGCCTCCCTTCATCATTTTTTGAAATGCCTAGCAATCAATACTCGGAGGTTAGAAAGCATCCATTTTTGGAGTAAAACTAAATATAAAACTTCAGAATCATTTGTCATTTTTCTTTCAGACACATCTCATGTAGTCTGTCTTTCTTGTTGCTTCTCGACGGGTGGATTTTGTTTTGCCTAAGAATCTTTGAATGCAATCTGGCAGAATCTTATATTCAGTATCATTTTCTGTTAATACTCAAATTAGTGCTCACAAAGTAGAAAACCTCACTTTAAAGTAAATGGCATTTTTCAAGCATGATAAGGCCTTTATTTCCATTTTCAGTCCAGCTATTCAAATCACTTTTTGTCTGACTGGTGATAAAAATGTCTGGCTTGATTCTGCAGAACAGCAGAGGTGTTCTGAAATGGTGCCGTTTGGGAAGTGTAGAAGTCAGCCACGCTACACAGGAACCTCGGTGTAAAACATTTTAACATCCCACTCTTTCAGGTTTTTTCTACAACACCCACACATTTGCACAGATGGAGGGATGTGACAGATCATGGAATTAAGAAACCAAAAGCTTTTTTGTTAAATTTTTAATCCACTCCTCCCACACTTCCATAGTTCCTAGATTTACAGTTTAATTCAAAATGAATGAACTACCAGTCTTTACTAGCAAGCGTCTGTTCACAGTATGTGTTAGCTTCCAGCCACCTGTCTGACCCTCTAATATTTCTTTTATTATTCCTTAAGCACACAGGGCTACAGCAAGCAGTATTTATCACCAGACCATCATATCTTCTGTGGAGGCAGGATTTGGGCAGCCATACTCATATTTATTTAAAGCACTAATAGCACCATCTTTACTCGAAGTAATCACTGTTTCCTGATAAGCAAGAAGGAATGCTCACTGGGAGAATGTCTTTGTTCATTTTGTGAAATGCCTAGGATAATAAAGGCCATCATAATAAACAGGATAAACCAGATAAAAATAGTAGTAAAGAACAACATGGACAGCTGTTTGTAATTAATAAGTAATTATGAGCCACCTGGACTTCTCACAGTCAGCATACCTCACATCTCTATCTATATCTGCCTTTCCCTACACAAGAAGGGGAATTAGGAGCATTTCTAGCTACTTCTGTCACACTAAACCAAATGAACTTCAGTCACTTCCCACAGAAAGTAGCATACTGACTAAACAGAAAGTTTCCATCATAGATGGAGTAGGGGAGCAAGGAGGCTTCAGAGGGAAAATAAGCAACACTATTCATGTAATGCTTTTAACAAAAAAGGGAAAAAGTGCAATTTATGGGCCAGTTGTCACCTCTTCTTAGGGACTTGCAGAAAACTCTCTTGGTCTTTTAGTTCTACCTGCTGTTTCTCTCCTCTGCCCCAGCTGTGGAGATTCCCCATCGGCAGGAGCTGAGCAGGAAGGGCTTGACTGGGCAGCTTTACCAGTCTCTCAAACACTTTCCAGCATTTTGGAAAACAAGCATCAGTAGCTCAATTGTTTTATTGCAGGGAAGGACCTTTGTAATTAATTTCTAGACATTGAATTATTGGTTACAGATGCATTTTTCTGTATTGATCCTTGATTTCTAGAATTAGCCAACTGATCATATAAAAGCATACAAGATGCATTCATTTTGCAAACCAGAAGTATCTGCTTGTTTGGGTCTTCTTTTCTAGTTTATATTTCTCAGTGGTAGAGACATGAGGCACATACTTGAGATACAGAGATAAATACTTCCCTTTTGGGGATGCTCCTTATTTTCTGAACACAAGGTAACACTTACTTACTGAATCTCTTTCTGTCTTAGGACACCAGGGCAGTGGTGGAATCACTGTCCCTGGAAGTGTTCAAAACCCATGCAGATGAGGCCCTCAGTGACGTGGTTTGGTGGTGGTCTTGGCAGTCCTGGGGTAATAGTTGGTCTTAGTGATCTTAAAGGTCTTTTCCAACCTAGTTAATGCTGTGATTCTCTGATTCTAAGATATGATGTGGCACAGGAGTTTAACAAGCATGAGATGCATGCTGACAGACAGGGCAGGAGGTAGCTGTGAGAGCAAGAGAATAAGGATTTAGAGGTGCCAGCCTGGAAAAGCAGTACTAATGTATGTCTAATCCAAGCAAGCTGCTTCTTTATTAGTAATTCTCTGAATTTCTGCAGGACACCTGATATCTCCTTGTCCAACTCATTGTAGTGAATGTGATAGCACAGCTAAGAGGTATTTTAGATAAATTATCGGCAAGTAAAGTAGCTTGGTTGCATTTAATCTGTAGACAAATTAGAAACCTATTTTGAGAACAGTTTCCATGCTGCAGCATGGAATATTAGCAAGGCAAACTGAGTGAAGAGCCACTTTATCATCCAGGTAGGTGTAATTTTGCGTCTGCCATAGCTGAAGGCTAGCCCCCTGTGTGTTGTCTGCCATGCATTAAGGCTGAGGAATGGCAGAAGGATTTTGTGCTCACGGTTTATCTCATGGCAGCTGTAATGTCTGTTCAAAGGGTCAGCTGGGCTTTTCAGTTAGGAAATAGCACCTACTGTCTAAACTTTGATCCTTTCCAATTTATGGGAGCATTGTAGAACTGTCTCCACACTAGGTATATGACATTAAATAGGCAGACGGAAGGAAACTCCTCTGCATGAGGCTTTGCTGCAGGACTGTGCCCTCAGAGCAACCTGTGCTGCAGAAGAGGTCCAGGTGCAGTATGGCCCTGCTGGGGAAAGGTCTGTTTGAACTCTCAGTGTCTGCATAGTCCACTGAGACTAAAGAGAAAGGAGCAGCACCTTAGCTTTGACCTCTTCGTAGTAAGAGGCAAGTACTATGCATTTCTGCTTTCCACTCAGTGGGGTTTCTGCTGTGAATTCACCTTTCCTTCAAGTCAGGAAAATCAGATTACATGTTCTCCCACATATTAAGTGAGTTTTCATCTCTTCCTCTTCCCTTCGAGTTTGCTAAGGCTAACACTGTTTCTTATGAGGAAATTTTATCTGCCTTTTACTGTAAATGTTTCCTTTCTTAGCTGCATGCTATGATTTCTAGTGTCACTCCAAGAAAATTCATCTTGAGAGTCATATATTTATAAAGTACTACAGGGTTCCCCACTCAGCCTGCTTGTAGCCAGCTACATGTTTAACTCCTCTGGTCTCCCCTCGTGAGTCAGCGCTTTCCACCACTGCTCTTCAAATGTCTCTCGGTTGCACTGAGTATTTCTGACAGTAAGCAAAGCTCGATGCCACCTTCCTGTGACAGCCATGTTAGGGACTTACATAAAGGGAACACCATGGGGAGCTCCAGGCCACCGCCCCTTCTCCTACTACAATTCCTCTGCACCCCCTAACACAGTTTTGTTGCAGTTTTGCATTGCAAAATCATGTCTGAACTACCATGTAGTTTGCAGCATTTGCTGCCCTTAGCATTCCTGCCTGCCTGCGTTTCTCTCCTGATGGGCTTTAGAGGCTTTCTAAAGAGACAGGACCTGTCAGCGTAGTTAAGGAGAACACAGGTCCACCATATGGAGGTTCATGGGGGAAGGCTGCAGCATCCTGCTGCTGTACCATGCCCATCAGTGGCAGAGCTGCTGCTTAACCCCCTCACCCAGGCCTGGGCACAGCATGGGTGCATCCAGTTACTGCAGCATAACTTCCCTTGGGCACTGATTTTCTGGAATGAAAGTGACTTGACTTGAGAATAAAGAAATCATTTTTGTTCCAGAGTGGAATGGCTGTGCAAGGGACGTATCCTGGTAGTTTTACCAGTGTAATTTTTCTGTACAGCTGTATAGGCAACTTCTGACATGGAGACAATCCTTAAAGTACTTTCCTATTCAATGTATGGCTCTGCATTTTCCCACAGTAAATCATAATTCACCATCAGTCTGTTCATGTTTCTAATCTTTATAGACCCTTTTGTGTTACTTTATTATCAGCACTTGGGTAATCAACTCTCTGTTTTGCACTATGTGCAAATTTCATTACTGGAAGTATTTCCTTCCTCTAATGGAGATGCTTGCTCTGATTCCTGCAATCCTCAGTAGACACATTCTCACTACGTGATAGGTTGTCATTCATCGTCACTTTTTGTTTATGTTTTCAACCTGTTTTCAATCCTCCTGATAATGTTTATATCCAGGGTAATTTGTATTAATTAAGAAAGTAAGACTTGTTTTGAAAGACTCCAAAATGCATCACTAAAATTCAAATAGCAGCTGTCAAGATCCTTTTATTCATTACTTTTATTAATCTACCTGACAAATTAATAAAGTCTGCGGAGGACTTTTTCTTGATAATTGCATACTGCATCTTTCTTAAGGTTTTCCTTGTAAATTACTTCTATTAGTGTACAATCAGTTGATCTAATCTTAAGTAGTATAAGGAGTCATTTCTCAGGTAACACTTGCTTCAACCAGTGTAATCCAGTATAATCCCATCGGGCAGTCTCTGTGCCTTACTTGAGTCTGCTGTAGTGTTCAGCCTCAGATGCAGGTGCTTTTCATGTGTAAGACGGGAAGGAGTGTCTCAAAGTAGCACCCCTGCCGAAACAGACTGCCTTTACCATTAGATTTCTTATGGACTCTCAATGGCCTGTCACCATTAGGGTGAATTAAATGCTGAGAGGATGCCTGTGAAATTGTGCCAGGGTCAGCCTTCTGTTCTGTGGAGCATCCACTGATCCCTGATCTTCAGTAAGGAAAAGCTACAAATGCTCTGTCAACAATAGCACACTTAAACTGAAAAACTGGGAAAGGTGATTTTTAATTCCATTTTCCTGAAGAAGGATTTTGCACTCATGCAAAAGATTATTATTAACTTCTTTGTGCTTCTTAACTATCTTGGGACTGAAAGCTATTTAATTTTCAAAAGTACAAGGCAGAATGAAGCAGAAATCTTGGGACTCTGGTATATATCTCCTTCTGGATGAAGGAATAAGTAAAAGAATTTGTTGTCCCATATTGGGTAGTCCACTGTACATGATGATTTTTTTCTAAAATAGGGATGAAATGCCCTTTGGAAGTATCATCACTAGCTATACAAAAGTCAGGACTACTAGGTGCCTGTTCTTCAGAGGACTACTAATATATAAAATGGATTAACACAATTTTTCCCCAGCTGTCTCCTTCAGCTGCTTATGGCCCCTTAGATCTGGCACCCAGTCACAAGGAAAAATATGGGCAAACTCAAGACATAGGGTTTGTTTCTGGATAACCTATCCTGATTTGGAGGCACCACTATTCACAACATCATTAAAAGTCTTCTGAGATGGTGACATGCACAGACAGCACATTGCAAACTAGATCTGAAATATACACTGTATATTTTCTTGTACAGGTTTTGATTACAAAGTCATGATATTAGCTAGGAAGCAGACCATGAAAGCATTCACATTTTTTTAAAAGTGATGGCTAGAAATACCAATTTCAGCCTTTTACAGCCTAGCACCTAACCCTTCCCTCATTTTTTGCCTGTTCTTTCTGAGTGATCTACCCTCAGTATACCCTCAGTAGTCAAGGAGTACTTGGATATTAAGTGGATATTAATCGATAGTAAACTGCTGTAGGAATGAAACTGAACATCATTACTGGCACTACGGTAGATACCAGAAGACATAGTTGTGGGAGAGGATGGAAGCTATTTGATTATTGCTAAAGAGAAGTGGCTGCTTGGCTGAAGAAGAAAGAGTTAAAGAAGAAACAAAGTACATTGTGCAATCAAGCAGAGCAACCCAGGTGGACAGAAGCAGAAGAATAGAAAGATAAGGAACTGGTTATTTTGGGACTGTTTGTGAAACAACGAAGAATGTTGAAAAAACAAGACTGTTAACCAGGAACTAAACATGATGTGATAAAATAGCTTGGTATAAGAGTTAGAGCCATAGACTAAAGATAGCTTTTGCTAGAATGGTATAAAAGCTAGAGCAATAGGCAATAAAGTGATTCTCTGCATGAAGATGTTTTTAGTCTGTGCCTTTCATACGCCACACATAGTAGTCATTCGCTGTCTTGAATACATTTTCTATTGGTGTGCAGAAAACTAGGCATGCAAGTCATTTAAGCCACTGTTAATGGAACTTGTGTAACTAATTAATTCTTCAGGGTGCATACTATGGAAAATTGACTTAATTGTGTCATGGATTGCCATGTTGGTCAGGTGTTTGAATGACACTGTGGGTAACACTGTTTTTTTCACATATCAGTCATCAGAATGGCAGACTGTACAGAAATTTGCCAGAGCAATAATTACCTTTGCAGAGTAATTGCTTACTTGGAAGGAAGTGTTTTATAGCCATAGCCACTATATAACAGAGGATCCAGAATTGAGAAGTCTAGCTCCAGGCAGCTGCCTTCTCCATAATACTGTCCAGGAGTGAGGACAGTGTGTTTGGGGGGACAGAAAAAAGCAATTCATTGTGTTGTAGATGATGTTGTAGCTTGTTTAATTTTTATACTTGGTGCTTGAAATAAGCTGCTGAACCTACTCTATTGATGCAAACAGAGAAGCAGAGGCTGAAGAGGTTAGTTTAGTTATTCAACTTGTTGCCCAGCTGTCATTCCACTTGCCACAACACCTACAGCTTTCTGCGGTATGAAATTATTGATAGATGTGTGATAAGAAAAATCTCATGACAAGTGTCATTAACACTCTCTAGGATAAGATGTAGTTTCCATCCACTCCAGCTTGGTGCCCTACAGCATATCTTATTGCCCTCCTGTTAGTAACGACCACTGAACTGAATGCCTTCAGTTCAGGGGGGGCTTGCTCTACAGCCAGTTATGTCTGTGGGTGCTTTTTGGTTGACCTGCATGAAGGCTGAACATCACCACAGTGCAGTCAACATATGCTTCTGGCATCATTGTCATAAGGAAGCCACCAACCTAGCTAGCATTGGGAAGCATAATTACTGCTGAATTGTATAAGGCACAGAGATAGGTACCAGGCACGGGAACACTCTGAATAATGAAAATCAGCCTGCTCATCTTTGCTGGGAAGGTTTTCTGCTGGTGCTAGTGATTTACTCAGGTAATCAAAAGTACTTCTAAAATTTCTTTTAATGAATCATAATAATCTCATTACATAATTAAAAACACTCAAGAAATGCACTCATTTTCGCTTTCTCCGAAGGAAATATCTGTGTCAGTACTTCAAAGTGTGAGAATCTTCATTAAAGAATTACTCTGTATGTACAGGTCCTCATTTATTTATGCCTAACAGAACCCCAGCTCTGATACCGAAATAAATACTTCAGAAAGAGAAGATGAAGCAGTGCATGCTGCTGAATCATCTGGAGTGCAAAAGATCACATTTCTGAGAATGAAAGGAGCCATTTTTGGTGCGGTGCTGACAAAAATTGTCATTAACTAAATTTTTTGACCTCTCCTTCCCAGAACATCTTCCTCATGGAAGTACAGACATCTTAGCTACTCGTTAGGTTATTTTTTTGTCAGTCTATTTCCATTAAATGAACACAAGAAAGCAGTGAAAAATCAGAGATTGAGTGCAATATTTGAAGTTAGTTTGATTCTCCTAAATGGGGTGGCAGTTTTGCTGTGGGAGGAAATTATTTCAAATTAATCAAAGAATACGAAAACCAGTTTGGAATCTCTTTAGTTTTCCTTTTCTTCTTTTTCCTTGGTGCTTTTTGTTGTTGGTTTTTGGTTTAGGGTTTTTTTGGGGGGGGGCTGGGGTGTTAATGAAGCTCCCATTCCAATCTAACATGACATTTTCAATGCTTGGATTAGAAACAAATGAGAGGAAATAAGTGTGCGTAGGCTTTTTCCCTATCTGTAAGTAGCTACCTTGCCCAGTTGGTGTGTGCATGCGTCAGCAAGGGCATCACATGCTGGAGCTGTTTCACAAATGACTTAGGCACAGAAATAGCAGGTAGGTCAGTGAAGGACTTCACCAGCAGCAGATCACTTAATCAGACTTTACAAGTCGGCTGCTGAACCAATCCTTCCCCTACCACCCCAGCAGCTACTGCCTCCACAGGCGCAGTCTTAGGGCAGGTTTATCCAAGAACTGAGCAACCCAGCCAACACATAACAAAGATTACCAGTGTGGAGGAGAGCCCTTGCAGATTACAAGGCTTTGGAGTTTTCACAGCTGTGATGTGCATGCCTTTCCATCATTCCTGTCTACTCTTTGGTTTTGTGTTTTGATTTTTTCCCATGCAATACAGAAGTGGTTCAAGATATTCCTCAGAAATGACTAAGCAGAAAGAGACATGCATCTTGTTTCCTTCATTGGTGAAGCTCATTACACTGGGAAATGTCATGGGAAAATAGACTGGATGCTATTGGATGCTTGAATCATCCTCAGGGTTATCCATAGTTTGACAGTGACCTACCAGAGGCTTAAGACATCTTGTTCTTTGAAGATACAGTTGAAAATCAGACAAACGGAGTGTGTGTGCTGTAATTTTGCACTTAGAAAAGTAATGTCACCATGTACAGTCATGCCATAGCTGATTGTTGGTGTGACATTTTATTAAGTTTGGTGGACATATGTATGGCTGTAGTGGTGTGAAGGTATCCACATGCATTTGAAGATGCTCTGCGTGCAATAACACCAAGAAAATTGGCAGTGCTCTTATCTTGGCCAGGCCAATAAAATCAATAAGTACAACAGAAGGAACAATTGGATTCACATGGATTTAGAAGTTTGTTTGCAGTGAATTATTATTTTATGCAATATTGTTCTATTATCCACATTACTTTTCACATACATAATTTATCTTTTTTGCACAGTAAAATGCATTTAATTTCTGGATGTCATGTCTGCTATCCTAACTAACAAACACTGGGAGCTGGAGACTTCAGAACTACTAGTCTTAGTCTTTGCATCTACCCACTAAAGAGACAGGCTTTGTGTCAGAGGCTCAATATGTTCATATCTAGGGCTATCATAAACTCAAATCTACTATGTGCCAGAACACAGAGGGACAAATAATGCCCAGTGATGAATCGGCTGCATCCAGATCTCCTGCAGCCTGAGGAGTCATTCCACAGCAAGACCTTTTCACCACATCTCTTGGTTTTCCGCTTGGTATATCAGAAATAACTCCGCTGGCGTACACTTTGAAGAGACAATCAGACAAATCAAGTGTAATTTCTTAGGTTCTGAATCAGAATGAAATGCATAAAGAAAACAATTTCTTTCTGAACAAAAAGTAAAAACAAGCAAATGAATGAAAGCAGCAACATGGCATTGCTTTTTTATTACCTCAAAGCAGTGGAATACTGGTGATGTATCATTATCGAATGTATTCAAATATACATTGCTATAATTTGATATATTTTATAATTTACGTATAGTTTATCACTATACATAGTTTGATTATATTTTTATAGAATCAGAAAGTCCACGTAAAATAATTGGGCTTGAATGGATTTGGAATTAATCACTTCTACCTCATCCACATATTTTTATCCATTTAAGGATAAAAAAATAGTAATGATGCACAACAGCCGACATTTTATTTGCATTGACATAAACCTGCAAATTCATTAGTGAAAATGAGTTTTTAAAAAAAGACTGTGCATAGATATGTTTAGTCATTCAGTTAAGGAGGAGAAGCAATGTCTCATGACGAATGCCTCTGAGTCCCTATGATGTTCAGGGGTGTTTGTCAGGGGTGTTTGTCCTTGAATATTGCAGCTATACTAGTAAAATCCCTAGCAGTTATGGAATTTAGTCTCCAAAAGAATGCTTTGATCTGTGTAAATTGATTCTGTATGATTCCGTGCAACTAATTGTGTGACTTGGAAGCACTTCTAAAGAGGATGGGAGCACTCATACGGGCTGAACAGCGAACTTCAGCTAAGAATATTTGGACCACATACTTTGCAAGCTATCATCTCTCACACAACTCAATAGTATTAATATGGGCAGTTTGCTGGGGAATGTTTAGAAGTCTTCAACTCGGCAGCCAATCTTAAATGCCAGCTTCATCCAAAATACCAAAGCAAGGCATATCACAGCAGAAATAGCATACTAAATTTTCATTAATGAGGGCATCTGTCAACTCTCTCTTGTCCCTCATTGAACTGTCCTGATTTGAGCAGCCATAAAAGAAGTCAGAAGGATGCTAAGTCATCAAATATTATGTGAGCAAGGATGAAGGAATCAGTTATGGCTTTCCCAGGAGTCCTGTTCATGAGGTAGGTCACTGGATCACTACTCTGGATGTGGCAGTCAGTTTGTTTCCAACTAGCTTTCCATTCAGGACCAGCTTTATACGGAGGGCAATGATACCTTGCACCCAGGTATCATGAGACTGGAAGCAGCTGTAGGTTTCACTCGTGTGGGTGCCTGCCTGCAGGGGATGAGGGTAGAGAGAAGACATACTAGATCTGCTCTTGCTGGTGCAGATCCTAACCATTACCTTAGTCACAAGGTAGCAACAACCCCTGAGTTAATATTAATACAGTGAAATGCCACTGAAGTGTAAAATACAATGCCTCTTGCCTGCCAGCACAGCCTTGCTTGTTTCTCATTGTCAGACTTCTTGACAAATGGATTTACTAATGAACATTCACTGAACTTCAAGTCTTAAGCCAGTGTTGGAGAGCATCATCATCAGATAATGAAGTTCATGTATGAGCTTTTAGCATTGTGAACGCAATTCCAGATTACGTCCATCCAGCCAAAGACCAGCAATCTATCATGTGGCCTCTTTATTCAGGAAAAGTCATTCACGTGCAGAAGACCTAACCCTTGCAATGAACTGCTTCAGCTTAGCCTCTGCTATGAAGTTATTTTGCAAACCTCTCTAACAATTACTTCAAATTGTGAAAGTCGAAAAAATAACAATCTGTTCAGGATGGAAAAAAAGAAGTTACATTTCTGAAGTACATTTTTTTGTGTGTGTACATAGCACTCTAGTGCTGTCTGCAAACAAAAGGCTACAAATTTTGTGCATCACAGTTAATTTCAGTTTCTTCTTTTAATTATTATTCAACAATTTCTTTATTAAGGGATATGGGCTTAGAATTTCACACTTAGTTAAATACCACTTAACCCCCTGACACAATCTGCATGTAACCCATTAAATGAAATTTTTGCTAATACTATCCCAGCTAAGCAGTTGTCATTACCATTCACTATCATTAAGCTAAACAGGTTCTCTGGGATGTATCCTAATAAGGCACCATCCTGATTACGCACATCCTGATTAAGAGAAGTATGTGCTATTACACTTACTTGTTTAAAGGACCTTACATTTCAGAATGTGTCTCACCTTACTGCATGTTAAATGCAAGGCATTCTTGGATCTGGTGAAACTTTGCTGCATGGCAGCCCTTATTTTGTGTCTTCGTTATGTGAAGTTGTTGCTGGAATTACTCCCTAAACCCCATGTAGTTTGCTTCATTTTGAGTTTTGCCCCCAGCTGAGCAAGTGGAATGGTCCTTCTGGATGGAAACTATATTTTTAGTGACACTTTAAAATTTTACCCACACCATCAACCAATTAATTATGATCTAAATATTGTTACTTGGTTGTAACTGGTTACAGGACTTAATTTCCTCATTGTTAATGGACTAGTCAATAGGAATGATGCTGTTCAGTTGAAGTTGTATAATGCCTCTCCTATCTTTCCAGTCCAGAATTAGTGTCAGTATTTATGTTTAATAGTGTTTGTGGTATGTAGCAAAGCAATAACTTCTGAACTGCACTTTCCAAATTAAACTATGAAATGAAAAGCAGTGCAGTTATTTTTTCAGGTTGGGTATCTGTTCTTTTCCTATTCTGAGATGACAAAATGGATTCCTAAGGAAACACCTGAAGTAGGTGTATGAATGCAGCACACCCAGTTATCTCACTGCAGATTTTATTTGGTAAGAAGCCAGTTATGAGCACTCCACCCTGAGCAGCTCACAGCGTATGCATGTGGAGAAATGGGTGCAGATACCTGTGATCCTGTTGAAAAGTGTAAGAATCCTTAGAAATAACTGGAGCCAATGCCATTTGCTTCACTACCTGCAGGCAGGTCTCTCCATGGCAGGTTCTTCTGAAGCTCTGTCCTTTGAGTGCCTCTGTGGCATAAACCCCAGACTTGGCTCACGCAGCTTCCCTGGCCCCATAAAGCAGGGGAATGCTGTGCTTCAAGTCATTTTTACAAGGCTTTATCACTGTGTGCACAGCTTGGCTGCAAATTGCTTATTTCAAGGAAGTCGTGAAATAAAAAGTGGCTGCACTGAGAGTGCTGAATGCCAGAGCTGACTTTGCCTCTGTGCCTTAGAGCCATGTGTGCTTGGGAGCGTGATATAAAGCATGTTTCCCAAACTTAAACACAAACCTATTTCGGCATGCACATGCATGACCACCTGAGTTAGCAGAGGTTCACCCCCACCAGCACCGGGGAGTGAAGCCATCTGCAGCTGCTGCTTCGCCTATCTGTTCTTGGTCCTCTGCTCTGCAATTACTGACACTTGAACTTCTGCCAGCAATTAAAGGTCGTTAGTGGTTCCCTGGTCAGTGGGAATACTTGAAGCCAGTGATTGCTGCAGGTTTTCAGTCCTGCTGCAGGAACAGAGCTGTTGGCGGAGAAGACACTGAATGTGTAGCTAGAGGCGTGATGGTGTCTGGTCTAATGGCTGGTTGGTGCTGAAAGAGGCAATCCCATTTCTCTGACCCTCTTCCCTGCCTCAACTTACCCCTGCTCCCAGACACAAAGTCCTGCTTTTTCTGTTATAGCCCTCATCAGACCTTATGGAGAGACAACTCAAGTACCCATACCCAGCCTGGAAGAAAAATTATAATTTTCTTTTACCCCATTTCCCCTAAAAATAATGAATGAAATCAGCTTACAGTGGCGTGACGTGAACACCAGGCCTTATAAAGAGAAGCAGCAGAAGCTTGCAATCAGGAGCAGAAGAGGTGGGAAAAGAGTGCACTAGGACTCCACTTTTGTGATAGCAAGCTGTTAGATCAGCTCACCTGACATGTTTCTGTCCAGGCAACTGCAGAAGTATAGATAGACAGTATCTATCTCCTTTCCTTGGGAAGCACTCTCATATTCAGAGATGGATCTGGAAAGTATTTAGTTATCGCTTAATACAAGGATAGGTTGGCTTTAATGCTTTGAAAAAAACTACCAGTTGTTTTGGAAAAGAGTGAATGAGAGCAGTATTTCATCTTTTGTCCTAGCTGAGCCATTGACTCCTGCTTTGCAGAAACATTTGAGAACTCAGTATGGCTTACAAAAATCACTGGCTCATCTTTGGTAACTCTCCTCCAAAATGGCACATTGCCTGGTCATTAATTTTCTTGTGGTGGCTAACTTTTTTCAGCTTCTAATTAACACAGTCATTTAATTGGTGAATTTTGTCCTAATCAACACATGCCAACTGAAAAGGGCCTGTTCCTGTACAGCAGTCAGCTGGATATATGCTAATTAAACTCTCATCATGATATGGCTTACTGAATATTTCATATGAGACAGGTTACTGTACTTTCTAATTCATACATGGTTCAGTAAGAAATATTTCTCTCTGGAACTTACTGTCAGTAGTTTTTCTTCTGAGACTGTGGCTATCTCCATAGGAAGCAAGAACCCATACATGTCCAACAAGTAAAGGTGAAAATGGTTCATGTTTCCCATTACAGGCAGGCTGGGAACTCTGCAAATGCTATTCAGTTATTATTATGCAAGTTCCCCTGGGGGGCTGAGTGAAGAGGAGATGCAAAGAACTTGAAGTGGAGATGCCCACATATTGCCTTACAAGATACAGACTCCCAGCATTCCTGTTTCATGAGATCACACACTGGAGAATGAGTTAGAGGAGCACCTTCAACTCTGGTGACACTGAATGTGGAGCCTCTGCGCAATGGTCAGCATCCTGCAGGAGTGTAAACCCCTTTGCCCCCAGCCTGGTCCTCCTGGACAACTGCAGATTCTGGGTTGGGCTTGCATCCCTGTGTCCCTGGGAGAAGGGAGGTGCTGATGCTGTGCTGCCAGGGTAGGAGTTGCAGATGTTGCAAGATTGGAGTGGGACCAAATGAGTGTTGCTAACTCATGCAACTTGACCGGTGTGTTGAAAATCCTGAGGGTGTTACAGCCTCCTTTCCTGTAAAACCAATTCTTCGTTCCATTCATTTCATCCCACCCTCAGCCTGCAGCAGTATCCCAGATTTTCAAGTGCTCTGCATCCTAATGCTGTGTGGCAAGCTGATATATTTCCATTGCTGAACCTAATAAAAATAATGGTTGTCATGGTTTACTAGCAAAACTTTAGTGCTAACTCAGAATCATGGCAAAGTTCCCAAATAGCCTACACTCTGCATTCTGTACAGTCTCAGAGTAGTTATCAGTAATTGCATCTCCACCCCCTCCCTATTACATATACTCCATGTACCATCCAATTCTTCACATTTATTATTCAGGGCTCTTTTTATTGGAGATTATTGCAGCTAACTTACCAAGAAAAGGGACACTCCATGGCTTTAAAATACAGTGTTTTCTCTTGTTTATGTTGTTTTTCTGCAACTCTGCTTCGTAATGCTGTTTCCTGAAATTCATTGCTAGTTCCCCATTCTGTGGGGGCTTCTAAAAGATTGCCTGGTGACACAGGGTCATATTTATAGCCTGATTTTACAGACAAGCACTATATGGGAAACTATGTGTGACCTCTTTATAAAAATCAACATCTGCTTTCATCAGCTTAGAATATTTACAATTTGAGACTAGCTGAAACAGTTGGGAAGCAGGATCTCATGGTTCACAGTGGTCATTTAAACAGTCCAACTGTTAAAGTCAATGAAGACAGCTCTGAGCTGCACAAGCCAGTGATATAAAACCGATTACCATGTGGTGATTTGACAGCAGTATAAAACCTGAAATTGTACAGTGATCTGGCAGAAGGCACAAATATTGCTGACATGCTGGGGAAGGACTCTTCCTTAGGGACTGTAGTGGTAGGACAAGGGGTAATGGGTTCAAACTTAAACAGGGGAAGTTTAGATTAGATATAAGGAAGAAGTTCTTTACAGTGAGGGTGGTGAAGCACTGGAATGGGTTGCCCAGAGAGGTTGTGGATGCTCCATCCCTGGCGGTGTTCAAGGCCAGGTTGGACAGAGCCTTGGACCACATGGTTTAGGGCAAGGTGTCCCTGCCCATGGCAGGGGGGTTGGAACTAGATGATCTTAAGGTCCTTTCCAACCCTTACTATTCTATGATTCTATGATTCTATGATTCTATAAATTTGACTGAATACTCTCATCTCCAGTTCGAAATGTCTGTGTTAGAGTGCATCCAGTCAACTGGATATCTGCATCTCCACAGAACTGATCTGTTAATTTAAAATAATACACTAAATTGTTAAAATGACCCTATAGAAGGTGATATTCAAAGACTAGTCACATGCACAGACTGGACAGAAAAAAACTGCCTGGGGCAAAAACCTGCAAAGGGTTTGTTAATGTTCTAATCACAGAAAATGAATCTATGAAAATTAGGTCTTTATTTTGCTAAATACTGTTCAAACCCATAAGAACAGACTGTCCACTTCAGAGGGCTGATAAATTGTAATTAACACTGTCGTAGGTTGATGAGGAGTTTGATGGGTAGTTTCTGTAAAGCCGGTGGTATTTAAAGTACCGTAATTCACTCTTCTGAATAAAACTCTCACAATGTGGCACAAAGTAGACGAAGCAGAGAACAAATAGGAGAAGAGAAATATACCTCACCTCTTTCCACAGATGGGAAACTGAGGCACAGAACAATTGTAGAACTTCTAACAATGACCCTCAAGCCCTGAAGCCTCTCAAGTCCTCCAAGGAGATTGCTTCCATAGCAGATGCTGTGGCTGTCCATTTTAAGGAGGCTGGGTACCCCGCTAGTCCACTGAGTGGACTACGAAAATTTGTCTCATCCTAAAAGTCCTGAGCTCCAAGAGTTGTGTCCCTGATGTCCATATGGACTTGGTGGAGAGAGTGAGACGTGTGGAAAAGCAATTCAAAATGTTCCCATTTTTAACAGGGGATTATTTGGAGCTCACCAGTAGGAAGCCCTGGACACTGGCATCAGTCATGGTCCTCTCTGAAGCCTTTGTGTGTGAGTCAGGACTGCCTCCCTATGAAGGAGCCAGAGTCCAAGCCTCTTTCCTAAGGAGAGGGGTCTGTGCATGCTCTTTGAAAAAAAACAAACACAAAACCAAACCAAAACCAAACAACATAGAGTTTGTTTCCTGTTTTAAAACAGTTTTAGGAGATGAGTCTTCACATTGTAGCCCAGCCTAGTCAATAGTCATGGACTCAGAGACTTGGGTCTTACGTCCTTTCAAGAAAGAGCAAAGAGCACCACATCCATGTCAGCCCTTCAGCAGCGCCTCCAGCCCACAGGCAGGTAGCTCTGTGGGGCGGGAGACATGGATCTGAGCACTTTTCACATGAAAAAGTGATGCCTTCAGGGGAGCTGAGAGATGGTAAGGTGTATTGTTTCTGTACTTCACCTTGTGTCTGCGCTGCTGCAGAGATTGCTCAGAAAGAGGGAGCACTGGTTATGTGCAGGACGGGAGGGGGGCTAATAGGCACAGTTTCCCACAAAGCCCAGGAAATTAAGATTTTTGTGTTGCTGCTTTGGATTCGGATAAGTGAAATTTGTCTAAATCCTGTTCAAGGCACTTGCATTCTTCTCAAGACCTGGCTGATGACTTTCTGCGGCTACAGCAGCTCTGAAGGATGTGAGCTAGTACCAAGCTGAATCACTCTTCTTGCTAACAGCAGTGTGAACTTCCACAAAAAAAGAAATAGGGCCACAAATCCACCTTTTAAGTCTTCCTTTATTTTAATTTTCCATGACATGAGCAAAACTAAGGCAAATATTAATTTTATTCTGCACTATAGTTCTATGGGGAGAATAAGTGACTGGCAAGATCTAAACAATATGTGTCTGGATTCTCTTTCCTTTCATTGCATTTGATATTAGCTTTATAATCATGTCTTTACTGTGATGGCATTTTATATTAAAGGAAGGGTTTGGGTTATAAATCAGATTTAGCTAGTAAAAGCCATGTCATGTTTTTTATTGCTTTTTTCATTTGTTGTTATTATTTTATGAGAATTCAGGCTGTGTACAAGCTTCCAACAACAGTAGATCTCCCCCCTCACACTCATACATACTATGGTGTATAGGAGGGCGAGTAGGAATAGAAAAGAATTATCTGTGTGGAAGCTGCAGGAAAGTTCAGCGGGTCTCAGATCTTATAATTAAATTAAAAACCCTGGAGAAGAAATCAGTCAGAGGCTGCTTTTTGTGGTAATTCCCAAACAAAGTTGCAGTCACAGGAAGCAGGATTACCCCTGCTTTTTGCAAATTAGCTAATATGCTTTCTATTAAAAGCAACCACTGAACTGAATAAAAATGAAACAGTTGCAGCCACCTCTGTGGTGGCTGTTTACTTTTCAGCCAGATACAGCCCCAAACCTAAACCTCTGTTGGGAGCAATCCCTTAATCAGAGAGCACTCAGAATCTAACTTCATCATCAGTTCTTCCTGCAGCCCATCTGTTTCAGGCAGGCAGGTAAATAATAACGCATAGTGATAGTCAATACTAGGCTCATTCTTTCATACTTTCTGGGACCACAAAAACCCCTACTGAAGAAGACAGCAAAACAGTTGTGAAGACCACTTCTGTAACAGTCCTTCAAAGTGCTAAAAGTCCAACAGGCAAGGCTTTTATCCTTAAGAAAGTCATGCCATGAACTGTTGTATAATGGAGATATTCATACATTGTCACACTGCATGTGATCACACTTAGCTCCTGGGTAATCCATGGAAGGGTTTTTAATTGCAAAGAAACTTTGCACAACACAGCAGAGAAAAATGAGGAGAAAAATTCAGCCAAGCAACTACAGAGAACTCCGGGATGAAATGCTACTTTTAATTCAGTTATTCAGCAAAGTTATACGGAAATACGTATTATGTATGGATTTCTACCGTATACTTACTTGTTCTCTAGCCTGGTCCTAACACTTCTTCTTAGGACATGTAGCATGAGTTTATCATATATGTCTGTAGTGTACAGAGAACCAGGATAAGTGCTGCACTGTGATCCTTGAGAATAAATGTGCTGCCTCTAGGCAACATAGCAGCCAAAGGAAAGTCTGTGTACAGCAAAAAAAAATGGCAGAACCATCCTTTTGGGTCCTCCTCCACCCTAAGCAGCTGCACACTGAGAACAGGGAGGGGACATGAAGGCAATATGCATGGGGCTGTATGCTTTAGCCATACTTATACTCAACAGCAGGTGTTGAGTATAAGCATGAAAGAAAGCAACTGAGGCTTCTCTAATTTGTGTGTGAGTGAGCTCTCACCTGTGCTGCAGAGGCCTCCAAAGCTACTGTGAACACAGACATCAATATGTAAGGCATTTTAAAAAGAGAGGCTTCCTTTTCTTCCACTTCCTGTAGATACAGCACTTATTTTTAATAGATATGTCCAGGTATCTTTCTCTTTTTAATTTGCTAGAATGGCTTGAGGCTAAATTATTTATTTTTGTGAGTTATTTCTGATCAACAGACATCAAATGGAAAACAAGACAATATTGCATGTGTTGTCAGAGCTTGTTAGATCGTGGCTATATTGCCAATATACTAAGGCAGTGTTTATTGGGCCATTTTGTTGGCTGGAAGACATAATTTCCTACTGAGAGTTTCCATCCTGAGAGTTTTTGTGCCTAAAAATGTAGCAAATGGTAGCAAAAGAGCAAGCACCAAATGTCATTGTCACCTTGCCAAGGTCTGTCTTTGTCATTTCTAGACTTGGTTCTTTCTGTATATATTAAAAGCTTTGAAGTTTAAGTGTAGGATCTCAGAGTAAAAGATAAAAGACATGAGTTTACAGCACCGTAGTGGAGATTCTTTGTCTTTTTCAAGCAATTATAAATGGCAGATGTCATCTTGGCATGAAATATAAGGCTTCCTGGCTGCCAAGGAGAACCTGTTTGTTAATGCTGTAATCATTCAAACTGACAGTTTTGCTTAATAATACTTAAAAGTAACCCTTTGGAGAGTAAGTATGTAGTGTAGGTGTCAACAGATAGATATGTTTTTCAAAGCACTGATTTTGCTGGCAGTCCAGAGAGCACCGGTGTTCTAAGGGTTAAATAACTGCTTATTAGTTGATATATTCCTTGAGATAACCATTTCATAAATTAATTATTGGGTTTATGTTCTTTAGAGCCAAAAATTTCAAAGGCCATATCAGTTTCTTCTAGGCTTGTACAAGCGCACCAGCCTACTGTTGCCTATAATAGAACAGTCATAGTATTGTTTATGTTCCTGTAAGGAGAAAGCTTTTGCAAGGCTATTTTTAGGACTTAATGAAGTTAACACTGATGCATAAAACCTG
The DNA here is from genome assembly GCF_004027225.2 of Strigops habroptila. Lineage (NCBI taxonomy): Eukaryota > Metazoa > Chordata > Aves > Psittaciformes > Psittacidae > Strigops > Strigops habroptila. The sequence goes on along the minus strand of NC_044277.2, from coordinate 32,840,163 downwards.
AATAAAGCTCTATGTATGTATTCAGGTGCTATCTACATATATGCAGGCTATTTCTGTACATGCATTAGAAACCTTCAGTTTAGAATGCGCAGTCGGTATATTCTGCCTCCATTGTGGTTGTCATTTTCTGTAGTCAGAAATAGGAGGTCAAACAAAAGGCATCATGTAGTCTTCAAAACTTCCATATACATTGATCTGGCATTAACAGAATTTAGCTTTTGTTCTTTCTGTTTTCTCCAGTTTAGGCAAAATGTTAACATTTATTATTAAACAGACATTAAAAGAAAAGTAAGAAAAACTTATTACCTGAAATATGCCTTTTATTTGAAAATGGATTGTCCATGACAGAGTTCTGGTATTTCAGTCTCTGACCACAGACATACACATAACATTAATCAGATGCCATAGATGCTAATTTTTTTTTCCAACATAAAAATTTTAAGCACTTCTTTTCTATTAAACCTCAGATTACACAAACTAAAATAAATTGTTAATAATTCTCATTAATTTTCATAAAGTTGGGCTGGTTTGAACTTCATGCAATTTATAAAAACGTTGTCGTTTTTATCCTTACTTTGCCATTAAAACTCCAGTCTCACTTACTGAGTTAGCACTGGGTTGTTGCATTTCTTCTAAAGGCACCAACAGGAGAAGGAAATCTGACGACTGTTGATAAAATTGAAATGCCATATAATTTAGAATCATGGCAGGGAAGTGATTGCATGGCTCCCCCCATTTTAATGGAACTTCATCCCCACTTCTCGTTTGTTCTGTTGTGCATCAAATACTATTCACAATGTTTAGTCGTGAGCTCTTAAAAATCCTCTCCCATGCTGTTATTCCCAAAGCCATCAGTATTTGTTTGCTGTTACCATTTCTTTTTTTTCCTAGGGAATACATTTCTGAAGACTCGGGTAGCAGGAAGTATTTTTACTGATTATATTGAGAATACTTGTATAAAGAAATTGCAGGATTAGATCCTGATATTCAAACCTGCAAGCACATGAGCACTCACTTCATTTTAATCTCACTAAAATACTTTTCTCCTGTGGAAGTGGTTGAAAGACAAATAACTTAGTTTGTATTTGGTCAGCTAGCCCTATTTAGTCTTTTAAATTTTCCCTTATAAAACAATCCTTACAGTTGTTTGAATTGTTTGGTAATTGAAATCCACAATAATTATGTGAAGGCCTTCAGCGGAGACTATATGCCTTTCTTAATCTGAAATGGGTTTTGCTTTATAGTTGTGATTAGATTTATTCTCCAATTGAACTGGAGTGACAAAGTGGTGCAGAAAACATGCTCAGAGATGGAAACCAGTGTAACAAATTACAGAAAACCCTCTTGATTCAGTAAGTCTGGTTCCCAAATCAATGGAATCCAAATAAAAGATGTCAAAGGGCTTCTAGGGCCTTCTGGTCAGATTAGTATACATGTTTTAATGTCAGTGCAGTGACTGAAAGCAATTTTTTTTTTTTTTTTTTTTTTACAAAATGAAACTGTTCGTGGGCATTCCATACCCAGCTGAAATATTTCTTCTCAAATAAGAGATGAATAAGATTATCTGGCACCTAAATAGAAACAATAAATGTTAACTTGGCCCTTGGCTATTTTGATTCACTGAGAAATTTGCTTCCAATGTTTTCTTCATTTGAAATCTTATCTTTAATGTAGAAATGTTTTGTCTAAACTGTAAAGTATATGCTGATATACTCAAGGCTGAGATTAAATAAGAAGAGTTTAATAGAGACACATTTCATATAATAGAATCGTTTAGGTTGGAAAAGACCTTTAAGGTTGGATCAGTTCCAGCCATTGACCTAGCACTGCCATGTCCACCACTGAACGATGTCACTAAGGGCCTCATCTACACATTTTTAAATACCTCCAGGGATGGTGACTCAACCACTTCCCTTAACAGGGCAGCCTGTTCCAATGCTTGACAATCCTTTCAGTGAAGAAACTTTTCCTGATATCCAGTCTAAACCTTCCCTGGCACAACTTGAGGCCATTTCCTCTTCTCCTATTGCTTGTTACCTGGTAGAAGAGACTGACACCTACTTCACTACAACCTCATTTCAGGTAGTTGTAGAGAGTGATAAGGTCTCCCTTGAGCCTTCTCTGCTCCAGACTAAACAACCTCAGTTCCCTCAGCCACTCCTCAGAAGACTTGTACTCCAGACCCTTCACCAGCTTCACTGTTCTTCTTTGGACACGCTCCAGCACCTCAATGTCTTCCCTGTAGTGAGGGGCCCAGAACTGAACACGGTATTTGAGGTGCGGCCTCACCAGTGCTGAGCACTGAAGGACAATCACTTCCTTAGTCCTGCTGGCCATACTATTTCTGATACAAGCCAGGATACTATTGGTCTTCTTGCCCTTAAGGTAGGTTGTGGGATGGATGACAGAGTTCTGCAAGTTAAGTGTAAGACATAAAAAGCTCTTACATAACAGTTCAGACTACCAATCCCATAGTTCAGACTAGTCAGAGACTGGTTGGAGAACCCAGCCACAGAGTCTTCACAGGATTCTCTTGAAGTGGAGCAGTCCTGTGCTGACTTGTGTTACCACTTGTGTTACAGTGTCCCCTGACAAAATCTAGCTAAAAAGAAGAGTAGTAAAATAGATATTGTGTACTGGAGATACTCAAGTACCGGTTGGACATAGTCAAGCACAATCTTCTTTAGCTGACCCTGCTTTGAGCAGGAGGTGTTACATGAGATGATCTCAGGAGGTCCCTGTCGACCTCATAGTGGTTCTATGATTCTGTGGAAAGAAACAAAATACCCATTTGATCCAAATTTACGAAGTCTTTTTAAGGCTTTAATCTTCATACAGAATCCCCTTTGCGATATAGCAGCATTTTTTAAACTCATAAGAACATAATTGTAAGAAAAAACTAAGGAGGCTTTAAATGAGATTAAGGTAGGGGTTAGTCAAGATCTAGATTTGTCTCATTCACAGCATATTCAATGCTCTCTAGTTTAAGGTATCACTTTTTAGTATACACAAGAATATATTTGAATTTTGCTTATTTTGTGAGAAAACTAGGCCATATTTTCTTTCCATTGGGTCTCAGTTAACACTGATATCTGGCAGTATGATCTCTGGGCATGTCACTGTAGTCTGAGTTTTGTTTAGTTTGTGCTGCTTTTTGCTGGCATTGACTGTGTAAAATAAACAGTGTGGGAAAGTGAATGGTATAAAATCAAACCTGTAATTCAAATTCCAGTTAAACTTAACTAATTCTGTCACTACATGAACATTTGTTTGGTGAACAAAAATACATAGAAAACATAAATCTCTCAATGTCTCACACCTGTTGTCAGCTTCAATGTTCTATCAGTCTTGTCAATGTCCTCCTCTTTTAATTCCTCTTCAGATTTCTGTTTAGTTTGTTTTGGGGGTTTTTTTTCATCATTGCCTCCTTGACATTTGCTCTGAAACACCTTTTGACAGTTTTTCTATGGAAAATGTTAATCCAGTCCATTTGTTTCCTAGACTGGGCATAATCACAGCAAGCTCAAAGCCATTATCTTCCGATTTGTATCCCCATCTCAGATCTGAACATTCAACATTTTAATGAAGTAGTCAATAGACGAAGCAAATGAGAGGCTATTCCATGCAGCTCAGTCTTCTGATATCGGTGCTTTACAAGGACATCCTCATAGAATCATAGAACCATAGAATAGTTAGGGTTGGAAAGGACCTTAAGATCACCTAGTTCCAACTCCCCTGTCGTGGGCTGGGACGCCTCACACTAAACCATGTCAACCAAGGCTCTGTCCAGCCTGGCCGTGAATACTGCCAGGGATGGAGCATTCACAACTTTCTTGGGCAATCCACTCCAGTGCCTCACCACCCTCACTGTAAAGAACTTCTTCCTTATATCTAACCTGAACTTCCCCTGGTTTAAGTTTGAACCCATTCCCCCTTGTCCTGTCACTGCTGTCCCTAATGAAAAGTCCCTCTCCAGCATCCTGTTGATGCAGGGAAGGGTAAGCCCCATAGAGCAGGTTGCTGCTATGCAGCCAGTTCTGGGTCCCTCTGGCTAGCTGGGTGTCTCAGGCTTTTAAGGAGTGCCCATATGTGGCCATATGTGCCAACTGGGCCTAGATACTTTGCAGTTCAGGACCAAAATTACTCTACTGCAGCTTTTCTTCCTGTGACCATCTCCTTTTTTTAGTGCCAAAGTAGTCCGCATTAATGACATACTTAAACACAAGATTTTAAGAATAGTGAGTGACAAAAAGTCTTCACATAAGCACAAATATACATGTGTTCATAAACCATAAGAAGAGAAGTATGGAAGGTAATCCACTGCTAACAGCCATTAGGGATGGTATTACCACTGTTTGCACAAACCTTTTTTTCATGCAACCCAACAGTATCAGGTGCGTTAGTACCAGAACAGCTCTTTTCTTCTTCTATTTTTCACAAAGATTAATCTGAATTGATGATTTTATCAGTCCTGTAAAAATGTCACTGTACCATTTATAGTTCTCACTCATCCAAGGTGCTGTGTCAGAGATGACGGACACACATGAAAAGAAAACAAAGACGTCTGAAGGAAAACTCTCTCTCAAAAATATATATAGACTAGTAGGGAGAGGAGATAAGACACATTTCATCCCAATGAGCATTGATAGTTGGCAGACCAAGCCACCATTCTTCCAGTTCATCTCACTATTACAAAAAGAGGGATGGGGGCAGCAGAAACAGTAGTAGCACCAGAAGGTTAGATATTATGTGTAGCAAAAGATTAGATGAGACAAGAGGATCTGGCTCAGCCACATGAGGAGGGAGATCAGGATAAGCCCCATATTGGGGCTGTGATCAGAGAGGTCCTGCTGGAAAAAGGGGCAGTGACGGAGACTCCTGACCACTCGCCCACCACCAGTGTTCAGCTTGGTCTCTACAGGAGTCTTTTGCAGTGCTAGAAGTGCGTGGCATCCCCTGACATCCAAGGCAATTGAAGGATAATTTAATTTACTGTATCCCACTAGGCAGCCTTTAGCAGAGCTTCACAACCCACAGTTGTTCCCAAAACCCAAGGCAGGAGTCCTGGAGCTTTTAGTGTTGTAAGAAATGACAGTTAAGTTCATTATTTGTGAGCAGTTCAGGGTTTTTTGTCTATATCAGTATGGAAGATGTCCCAAAAAGCCTATGTCCTATTCTCAGTAGTAAAAAGCTTTCAGTGAATTGCAATGCTTTTCTTCTCAATTCCTTTTTTGTTGTAGCGTTTTGGTTGTATGCTTGAAAAATAAAAACTTTATAAGAACAGGCAAAAGTTCTAGGGAGATTGAGTGTTTTGCATTGGACCAGATGATGGTAACTGGAAAAAATTGACATGCTTGAGGGCACAAAAGCCCTTTATTGCTATGGCACTGCTATTGCTACTGCATTTTCTAACAAAAAACTAAAGTTAGGGAAAAAAGGTAATTACTTTTCCCTAAATTTCCCCCAAATGGCTCATAGAACAAATGGCCCAACAGCAAAATTTGAACTCAGGCATCATGTTAGGTAATAAAATTTTCTTTTCTCTAATGAACAGTTAAGAGACTATGAAAAAGAAAAATATAGAGAACACCTTTGCTGTCATAAGCCAGGCTTGCCTGCAAAACAGCAAGCACTTCTGAGTGCATCTGGGAAGTGGTTTGGAACTGACTTGCTGCTTCCACATACTCTGTATTCCATTTTGGGAAGGGCATGTGACTGACTTCAAGGTGAAGCACCGTCCCACTCATGGCTGTCTTTCTTGAATGCCGTTTGTGTTGTACAGTGTAGGAATGGGGGTTTTATGTTTATTATGTGGTCAGTAGAGTCAGAAGGCTGATAAGAGAAAGGTGATCCAAATGGTATGGGTTAATATGCCTGAATAGGTAGAAGAAGAGAGTGCAATTTATGATAAGCACTGGTCCTTTTTTCTCCTGAACTATGATGGATGAGGTTTGTGTAGAGATATTTGAAGAAGCACAATGGAGTTACTTAGCAGGTGTTTGTCTTGGAGTCATGGAGTAATAAAATAGAAGAGACATGAAGAGGGTGCTTAGTGAATCCTCTGGGCACAGAATCAAATACACCTGCTTTGCTTCTGACAAACTTCTTATCTTTCCTTAGACACCTTCAGTGACGGGACCTTCACAGCCTCTCCAAGCAATCTGTTCTGAATTTCCTACGTGCTCCTTGCTGAAATTGAAGGCTGTTACATGTTGTTGTCTTCACAATAGATGTGGAGAGCTGATTGTAGCAGTCCTTTCTCATTCATCTGACGTAAATCACATCCTGTCATCCCTCAGCCTTCTCTCAGACCAAGCAGCTAACACATTTCCTCATAGGTCATGTTTTTTCAACACCTGATCGTTTGCCTTGCTCCCTCCTGGCACCCAAATCTGGACACAGTAAGAGCACTGAGTGAGGGTATAGGAAATTGCAGCCTCTGCAAAACTGAGTGTAATAGAAAGGTTTTGAAGAGTTCAGTGCAAAAATGCAGAATCAAGGTGCCCCTTTGAAAGCAGACTGAATGTGTTAGGTGTCACTGGCTCTACATGCATCAGCATTTGAAGCATACATGCAAAAGGATTAGCAGTGGATGGGGAAGGGTTACAAGTCTTCAAGCAGGCTATGTTTCATGCGTTAGAGAAGGAGGAGTGAGAGAATGGCTGTTAAGGACAGAGTAATCATACTCAATGTGTTAAGAAAACCATTTCTTTACAGTAGAGCTTGTGATGTCTACCAGAAGAGACTCGTGAGGTCAAAAAGGCAAAAAATACATGCAATGCTGTGATAGAAGACGATGAAGACATAAAGTGCAGATTTATATGTATGGATTAAGAAGTATCAATGAATGTGCAGCTAAAGTAAGGAGTTGCTTAGAAAAATTTAATCAAATACTTCTTGTCTGAGTTGCCTAAAGGCAGTCCCATTGCTTAATTGTTTTTTTCTGCATCCTTCTCTTCATCAGTCCCATTATCCTCACTCTGACTGCAAAGAAATTCTGAACGAATAAAGGAATTAAGAGTCACTGAAAGTTTATAAAAATCAGTGGCTAGATAAAAAGGCCCAAGAGACTGGCCCCAGGGAAGTATCCCTTGATGCCAATTTTGGTTGTTTTGTAGCAGCTGGCTAGGAGGTGGTGGAGTGGGAGATGGTAGAACCGTAGCTGCTATGGATGGGGTTTGCCTTTAATTTAAGAGTTTGCATGCATCCATCTCTTAGGATGGATTGTCCCATGCTCTAGGAATGCCTGTCTCCCCATTGCTTATAGAGGGTGCGTGGATGGCTGGTTTGTGTCAAATCCCTATCTTTCAGCAGGGGCCAAGTAAGGCAAAGTCCAGCTCAGACTCTCACAGAAGGCATAACAGGGAGCAAGACTAAAAGGAGCAGATGGTCATAAGGTGGCCAAGCGGCCTTGTGGTGGAAAAAGGGGGCAAAAAGTCTCAAACGGGCAGAAAGCGGAGAATAAAAGCAGCCAGGGAAAGTGGAGATAACACAGAGGACAGTTGAAGGAAAAATGTTTAATTCTGGTGAACTGGAGAGGAGTTGAAGGCTGAAAAAGGCCCTGTTCACAGAAAAGAAACCTTCAAAAACTCACATTATTTCTCCTCAGGTCTTCTCACTGGTGACCAATTTCTCAGAATGACTTTTCCAGTCCAGACTTTCTACCTGCTGAGTCTTGTTTACAAAAACATGATACAGTACTTACAGTGCTTCTGAATTGCACTTAACTGTTGTTTCTTCCATACCACTGCATGTTAGTAGCAGTGGTGCCAAGTTCTGTAAAAGACTCGCTAGCTAGCACAATTGAGATGCCACCCACACTGGAAAGCCTCCAAACATTTCAGTAAACATGGGAAGGTGTTGGCAGTCCTTTTTTAAAAGAAGCCTCAAAATGATCTCCTGCTTCTCTAAGGAGATGGTGTACCCAATATGTACACAAGTATATATTATGTATGAAGGGAGTCCAAATAGGGTGACCAACTCTGACTTAGAATTGCATTTCTGATTTTAGAAGGGTCTTGTCCTTCTTTAGTGAAACCCTTGGGACCTCTGAAGTGAAAAGCTTCATACTAGGACTAGGAAGATCAGTTTGGAGGAAGTAAGTTAGACTGGATGCAAGCCAGTTCTTGAGCTATATTCTGTATTTAAAAGGGCCTGCTTCCCATTTCCTGACTACTTATTAATGTTTTGCCTGTATTGACATCCACCAAATGACAGTTTGTTGAACCTAAGTCAAGCTCCAGGTCATGAGAGCAGAAGCAAGCAGATCTGAGCCAAAGGATTTAGAGCAAGTCATTTCATACAGGCCTTGAGACAAGAGAGTTTTCTAGGGATGCAGATCTCAGGAAAGTTTAAAGCCCTGTTAGACACTATTAGGGCTCAAAAAGAGAAAGAAATCCACAGCACCAGATGCAGATTTAGCAGTTGGTGCCTTGTTGCAAAAAAGCATTTCAAATGTAACAAATTACATTTCTTTATCTGTTTACATTTGTAGACCTACTGCCTCAATAGGCCAAAACCACCTCATAGATATGTTGGAAGGTGAAATTTGAGGAAGCTCCAATTGAGACAGGGAGTGCTGGATGCTGTTCCAGGATTTCTGATGAATGCTGGAGTCCATCTCTAGCATCTACATTGCCCACAGTAGTTACTTTTGTGTCAATGGACTCACTCCTATGAGTAAAAAGATAGGAATCTAGCCCTGAATATCTTATTCCTGCACTTTTAATCCTCCATCTTTAATAATTTTTAAATCAATCACATCAAAACAAATGAAAGAGACTTCCTGAACGGAAGCAATTTTTTTTACTGCTCTAAAGACAGGTCAGAACCAACAGAAAAACGTGAAATAATGTTAAGTCATTAGAGGACCCTGGTGGAATAATTCTGGCATTAAGCTTTGAAAGACGGTATTTATGTCCTTGGGAAACATCAAGATCTTTGTATTTTATAAAAACAAGGGCCACGTTTATAAATTTCAGTTTATATTTTTGAGAAGAAAATTGTTCTCAAAAAGTAGTCAGCCTGTAATTGTTTGCAATGGTAAGGGGGCTGGAGCACCTCCCGTATGAAGACAGGCTGAGAAAGTTGTGGCCGTTCAGCCTGGAGAAGCGAAGGCTGCATGGAGACCTCATAGCAGCCTTCCAGTATCTGAAGGGAGCCTGTAAGGATGCAGGAGAGGGACTCTTCATCAGGGGCTGTAGTGATAGGACAAGGGCGAATGGGTTTAAACTAAAACAGGGGAAGTTCAGGTTAGATATAAGGAAGAAGTTCTTTACTGTGAGGGTGGTGAGGCACTGGAACAGGTTGCCCAGAGAAGTGGTAAATGCTCCATCCCTGGCAGTATTCAAGGCCAGGCTGGACAGAGCCCTGGGTGACATGGTCTAAGTGTGAGGCATCCCAGCCTACGACAGGGGGTTGGAACTAGGTGATCTTAAGGTCCTTTCCAGTCCAAACAGTTCTGATTCTATGATTCTATAATGTGTTATTACATGTAACATCTTGTGATGGGTTTCTAAAAGAGTATGGGCAATCTCTCAGAGTTCTAGGCTAATAACTCATAAAGAATGGCAAAATGCAGTACGCACAAATAATCATTCTACTCCTAAAATGTCTAGCTAGCTCCTCGCAGAAGAACCTGATATGTTATTGTGACATTCAATTTGCAATACAAATTGTTTATAAAAAAACAGCCCCCAAACCATAAACTCAACCCGTATTCAGATTGTGTTTGTTTAGTGAGCTCCCCATCTGGATTCCTCTTGATTTGTAGAAGTTGAGCTTATTTCAGAATTTGGAGCTCAGTGTGGGAGGTTAGCTGAAATCCTCTATAAAAGCCCTTTATTTTACTTGAAGTACATGAGGAACATTCCTCTGCCCGACAGTATCAGTCACACACGAGGCAGCAAAAGGCACGCGGAGGAAGCTGCCCTGCCACATTGCTCATCAGGGCAAATGAGTACTGTTGGAAAAATCATGGCTATTTCAGCTGCCTAAGAATCATATGGTCTATCAAAACATTATAATGAAGAGTCTAAATATATGTGTGAAAGGGTTTGCAGCCTCAGTGAAAATTAATTATCGGTGGCTGTTTCAAGTTGGATGAGTGCAGGGATTCAGATCTCGCCGTCTCTGGTGACAATACAGAACAGCGTAGGAAGGTTGAACCATGAAGGCTGGTTGAAAGGAAACCTTCTCTTACACATCCCTCGGCATACTGATGACAGGTTGTCATGATAGTACCAGAGCCACAGATTGTGGGAGGGTTTCTTCTGAGATATATCATTGGATGCCATTGGAGATAACATTGGTAATAGCCCTGGGAAAAAAGGTAATAGAAAATAGAATATCCTAATGTATATTTTTATTTCTCCCCTCACTTTTTTTACTTTTTCTGCACTGTTACATTTAAACACTTTCAAACTTGACCTGACATTTCCTCCAAGGAGGCACCGAACAATCTGTCTGAAGAGAGTTATTGTCACTGTAGAGTAAGGCTGTTTGAGACTCGAGTGTGACATTTGCTTGTATAACCGGACAGTAGTGCAGTAATGATCACAATGATCACTTGGTTTCTGTTACAATCAGGCAGTACAGTGGCTTTTTAATGTCTTCAAAGTTCACTGAAATTTAACCTATAAAACATCAGATTAAGAGGTTTTTGCATGAGTTTTCAACATTTTAGGACCATTCTGCGTTCAGCTTTCATGCCTAGTATTGCTAAATCATGTCCTCTAAGGTAGACAAAGTAGCTACTTATGTTTTATGTCACTAGTCATACGACTATTCTGTTGGATCCATGTTGATCTTTGTGGACAGTATGAAATCACTGCAATATAGGTTGTTGCATTCAAACTGTACCTATTATGTGGATAATCTACATAATTAGGGACAGTTTTAGAATCAACTCAACTTTAGCTATTCCTTTACCTTCCCTTTTCCTTCCTACATCCTTTTTCTCTACTACTTTAATGGTTTTTACCCATTTTCATGTTTTGCTATGAACTCATGCAAAGATGATAGTGCAAATATGACGACTGAAACCCTTTTAAGCTTCTCCTAAGCTTCCCAGTGTGTTCAGTTTTTCTTTCTTTGTATTAAAAAAAGTTTTCTGAATTCAGGAAACAAATTCATTCTGTGAAAGTAAATTGTCTATGCTTTTCAGCAAACTCTGGTTCTGCACCAGTATATCTTGACTTGGAGAGTTTGGAATTCAGTTCAAAACTCCCAGAGCTCAGACTTCCCTGATCATGTTATTTCAAGTCCTTCTTCCTTTTGTTCATTTTTGAGCTCTTCACTCTGCACGTGCCTGGGAACATGCCAGCTTCACAGTCTTCTGACATGAAATCCTGTACACATGGCACATCTTCATCAGGGCTAGCAGCCCTATCAACAGCCTTGACATCATGCAGTGGATTTGGGCTATAAGAAATGGTGGTCTTCATAGGTCATTTTATCTGTGGAATTGGACCAAATTGGGGTGTCTTCCGGGGGGGGAAGGGTGGGCACATCTGTCCAGTAGAAACCAGATTCTTTTTTTCTCAATGATTATTTCACATTGGATGCTCTCCAGGTGAGCCATTCAGTACTGAGGGAGGTCTTAGGGGATGGCAGTCTCATTGACTATGCCATATATGCCATTTTGCTTTTAACATTAGTGATAAAGAAGCACCCTAGGTGAAATCCGAGCTCCCCAGACAAAGCCTGAAGGATAATTTTTGTAAAGCAAAATCGCATGGGAGTTGAATGAGAAGCTTTTGTCTTGAAACATCTGGTACTTGGCCTTGATACAGACTCGTGGAGCTGAATCTGACCTCTGAACGTCACCTTCTAAGTCCTAAGCAGCACATGACACATTGGGTTTGTATGCAAAACCTGGCAGCACCTCAGTGCCTGAAGTACAGCAAGTTCTGCCTGTGCCATCCCTGAACAGTGCTGCTGCCAGCTGGAGCAGTCATGGAGTTGGCAGTGTTCTCCTGACCTGATGCAATAGTAGCTACACTTCCAAGTCCCATGATTAAATACAGTGGTTGCTGAGAAATCACCCTGGTTATTGTCCTTGTCTGATAGCCTGGTACTTGGTTTGCAAAGCAGTAGAAGTTCTGTGTGGGGAAGTGACGCGAGCTCCGTCAGCATACTCTAGGATGGAAGAAAGGGATTCTTGGCTGTGAAACCTTCTCCTGGCATTGTTGGAAATAAAAGCTTCGATTACTCTTCATGTAGCTTTTCTAGAGCTTGGGGAAAAAAGCTGTCTTGCTGGAAATCATCACATTAATCGTCTTTTCAGCTTCTAGCTTGTGCTGTGGCCACTAATCTTTCTCATTATTTACTTACAGGCAGACAGAAGTTGCCCATCCCCTACTTTTATTTGTAGCTGAACAGCAAGGCCTTTGTCTCAGAGGCCCACATTATTAACTGGTCTCTGACTGTTATTAATGTGAATTTGCCTCCAGCATGAAAAATCCCTGCTTTCAAGCCTATTTAAAAGACCATCCTTTCCCTGGGAAGAGAGGGAGAAGAAGTGGAGTGTGTTTATTTCCATATAGCTTGCAGTCAGGCTTTTTCTGCATGTCCACAGGCATGAACCTACAGCACAGGTTTACTCACATAAGCCTATGGCTTTCCTGAATCAAGTCACTTCCTGTCATGCAATACTCTCCTGGGAAAAATGGGCTTATCAGTATGAAATAGGTGCCTCTCATACTCTGGTCCCATCATTACTGGTTCCCTTCCCATCAGAGAATAAACTCCAGTCTTGGAGTCAAACTGTGGAGTTCTGACTCAGGCAAAATTTCTTGTTGTTGCTATTATTTATTAATGATAATAAAATAATAATGCATCATTATTTATGTATTGGCTGATTTGTATTTAGATCATGACAATGAATCTGCAAGTCTCTTAAATGCAGAATAATAAAGGTGCAGACCCTAAGTTTTATAACCTGAATTGAATGTATCTAGGCCTTTCCTAAACAATACAGGGAAAGAGATGGGACAGCAAGCTGTTAGGAGATTGCTCAACTGGAGAAAGTTTAAATAATTTCTTTTAATTTTATCCTTGTAGAAAAAGCCGCCAAAGCATGTCACTTGGGAGGGTTAAAAAATAATCTGATTAAAGTTTTCTTTTTTTAGTACATGGTAGATTATATTTTTAAAAGTCAGATAAAATGAATACTAACAACTTGTTTTCTTTATAATACTAATTTGAGGAGAAAGGTGCTTTGCCTCATAGCTCTGTCACTAAGCTTATGCGAGATTAGACATCAAGAAGTCTCATCAACAGAACCAGTTTCAGGGTCATCTGGATCCTCCTACTGTCATTCATCTAGGATTTCTGTGTTTACATTGGGATGTTCCAGATCTGCCATCCTCAGAAAGTACAAATAATACTGTATCATTTATTTTCTCTCCTCTGCTGAATGGTTTTCCTACATTTTTCATTTAGGAAAAGGTTTGCATCTTTGATCCACACCTGCCCATAATAGTTTTGTTCACTGCCACCAGTGACAGCCTGTTCTACATCCTGAGTTTTTTCCAGTGAGCTCCAACAATGTTGTAGACTGGATTCTGAAAAAACCTTTGTTTCTTGGTAAAAAATGGATCAGTCTTTATTTCTTGTAATAAAGAATATCCAGTAAAAGGGCCTTGAAGTACTTCACCTGAGTCATTTTTCTTCACGGTGAGTCCTGGGTCAAGTACGACGAACAGTGAACAAAGAGGAACATCACTGATGGTGGACACGCTTGAGAGGTGGCCAATGCCAACCTCATGAAGTTCAACAAGGACCAGTGCAAGGTCCTCAACCTGGGTCGGGGCCATCCCAAACACAAATACAGGCTGGGTGGAGAAGAGATTCAGAGCAGCCCGGCAGAGAAGGACTTGGGGGTGTTGGTTAATGAGAAGCTTAACATGAGCCAGCAGTGTGCGCTCACAGCCCAGAAAGCCAACTGTATCCTGGGCTGCATCAAAAGGAGTGTGACCAGCAGGTTAAAGGAGGTGATCCTGCCCCTCTACTCTGCTCTTGTGAGACCTCACTTAGAGTATTGTGTACAGTTCTGGTGTCCTCAACATAAGAAGGACGTGGAGCTGTTGGAGCAAGTCCAGAGGAGGGCCACGAGGATGTTCAGGGGGCTGGAGTGTCTAAGTGTGAGGCACCCCTGCCCATGGCAGGGGGGTTGGAACTAGATGATCTTAAGGTCCTTTTCAACCCAAACCATTCTGTGATTCCATGATTCTGTGCTCCTCTTTGTGAGATGCCAGGTTATGTTTTTCACAATTTCTTCAGCCAAGAAGCTGAAGGCCAAGGCTGGAACAGAGCCCTACTGGCAAAATCCTGGGTGTCATTGCTCATTTGTCTCATTTGAGAAAAAGAACCTCAAAGCACTGCAGTGCCTCCCCCATGGTTCGTCCTTTTGGGAGGGAAATAATTAAGATGAGAAAATAAACCAAAATAAGATTCTCTTAAGTATAATTTAACCCCAAGTTGTTGCCAAGAATGTGACAAGGAAATGTTAAGCATAGGCTGATATATATTTTTAATTCTTCTTAGAATGTCTTCTAATCTTGTGAAGAAAATGGCTATTCCCCATTTGTTCCTACTTTTTGATACTCTGGGGCTTCTTCCATTTTTTGTTCTTCCCAGCCTTTCATTGGCAGTAGCAGCACTGGCTAATCAAGATGCAGTTGTCAGGGTTTCTGCATCTTGGTATAGCCCTCATAGCTCGTGATGAACTCCAGCTCACAAAAACATTAAAGCACATGCACAAGGCCAATCTCCATTACCATGTGCCCTGCTTGTAGGTTTATTAGCTTTAAGTATGGGCTTAAACTCCTCTAAAACAAACAAGACACAAACTCATATTGAAATGCTTTGCTAGATCGGAGCAGCCTGCTGAACTGGGTCCTGTTTACAGACGGCTGGAGCAGACTGTGCCTGGCTATTGAGCATCACAGAAGAGGAGATGCACAGATGTAAATCTATCTGCAAAATTTGGAGGATGATTAAACATTGTCTCCCCATAATAAGCCAGCCTTGTACTTAATGATCATGGTGAAAACAAACCTAACGCACCATTTCGTCTGTTAATTTTGCACAGCTTACTGGAATAGATCTTATGACTGTGTCACGTCTGACAAAAAAAAAAATGTCCAAAATGCAAATTTACAACTAAAAAATGTGAGTATGACTGATGGATGTAAAGAAGTAATTGGTGGAAAAAGTGTTTTTAGGGGTTATGGGTTCTACAATGGGATCCAAAGAGGAAAGATAGCATATGGCACCTGAAACATATTTTATGTTATGGGTTGCTCAAAGGCACATATGTTTCCTCTTTGTGAGAGAAAGTTGGCTGGTGTCTTCACTGAACTTCAAGGCTTTTATTATTATTCCTAATTATGCTATTTTTCTGATGACCTAATCAAACAGAAAAAGTAAATCATACCTCTGACTTTTAGCAAAGCCATAAAATGCCTGACTGTGTCCTTGAATTTAATACTTCCTAATTGCCAATTGTTCCCCAAAATAATTATGCTGTAGATTTATTTTTATAGCCTGAAGTTCTGTTCTAGGACAATTTCACCTCTTGAAGTTGATGTAGCTGTTTTAGGAGAATTTTTAAGAAGGATGGCTACTGTCAAATTATAAAAGATTTCATATGCTACAGTGGACCATTTTATTCCCTGATGCAACCTGAGAAGTCAGAGAAGTTATAGAAGTTATATAACTTGATTTAGGATATTTGAATATTAACATACTGGAATATCTGAGATTACCTTGTTTCTTTTAATATTTGGAAAAAGAATGTTATAAATAACATTAGAAGTATATACTAGATAACTACGTTTCTGTAGATCATAGTATCCATGAACCCTCAAAGTAGCCTTGAGTAAAAGAGATTTTACCAATATCTGTCCTGTTCACTGATCACATGTTAAATGTGACACTGATTTAAAGCCTTTATAAATGTACTCATTTATTATTCAGTGTTTTCAGTGGATTTCTAAAGCTCCTAACAGTGCTTTGATTTGTTTTGAGAAGTTGTTTCACGATTTCTAGGAACCATCTTATTTTTATCTTGTATAAGATTCTCTGATCTGTCTTCAGATAGCAAAATATTGTCTCTGCTCAATTCAGAAGTAGCTGCCTCCTTTTCCTGGGCCCTAGGCTTAGGTAATATTTAGTAACTAGTTAAATTCTATGACCTAAATACTTTAATCAGTTATCTAGCTTAGATTTGTCTAGTGAAACACCAGCTCATAGAGCACACTATCACAAGCATTGGCCAGAGGGGACTAAATACCCTATTGCAAAGCTGGAAGCCAGTCTCTAGTCTCCCTGCAGCCATGAAGGTCTGAGCCCCAGGAGTGAGAGGTTGGGGCAGGTGGAGATGGCTGTGCTGGCTGGCTGTGATGACTGGCAGCCACACGTGTGGTACATCCCACTGGCAGCTCCACCAGCCCTTGATGCTCATCCTGTGGACACGCGGTATGGCACGGCAAAAGGTGGTTAGGGCACTCACGTGGCCATCACCTTCCAGCAGCATACAGCATATTTTCAGACAATGTATTTTCATGGAAAACAAACATTTTCACTGATTTTAGCAGTACACAGACTCTTCTGAAGCAACAGCAGTAAGGGTGCAGGGTACAGGGTCTGGTACAGGGTACAGGGTCTGATACAGGGTTTTGGGTCTGGTGTTGCTTCAGAAAAGTCTCAACTGGCAAATCTACCCCAGAAGGAGTTGGAACAAGCTACCAACTCCAAACTTTAATATACATTTAGTACAAACCCCAAAATAATACTATGCAGGAATTAAACAGACCAGTATATGTTGCTGTCAGTCAGAAGAAAGTAAGGTGATGTTTCCTCAGAGTATCTACTTGTATGGAAGGAAGCTGCATCTGTTCATCTTGTAGTCCTTTGGGACAAAACGGGACAATTTCTGAGGGAAATTACTGAGGCTAGTTTTGATCTCTGTGGCCTTGTCTAGTTACATTAGGTAGTTAAAAAAAACCCCAAAACCCAACAACAAAATCCATGCAAATGGAGGAAGTGAAATGATCACTTCTGAATTATTTAAAATGGTGCATTTGCTAGTGAGCTTCATGAGAAATGAGCAACTGTAGGAGATGCTCAGAGCTTAAGTAGAAAAACATTAAGCCCAAGATAATATGATATAACAGGGTGTTCCTTTAAAACAATGGCAAGTACATGTACTCTTAAAATAGCAATTCCTTGTAGTGTTTATAAAGATTACTTTAAATGATCTCTGCTAATTTTGTTTAGGTTTATAGTGACCTAGGTTGCAGCTGTTCCATGTTTGATCACTTGTAAGAATAATAGTAGTTTTCAGACAGTGGGAAAGTATTGAATGAACCGCTTAATTTCACCAATTTCTGTGTTCTTATGGAATCTGTCTTCATCTTTCTTTCTGTCTACTTAAGCAAGAGTGGCTTACTGGTTTTTGAATATTTTTATCTCATAATAAGCAATGTTGTTGTTCTGGCTGATGCTGTACTTCTTGCTATATAGCTTACTGATTTTGGTTTTTACATTTTTTCTCTTATTTTTAGTGGATAACCTTGGAAAGAGTTTGTTTTGTATAGTATAAAAAGAATACTAATTTGAGGCATAGGAACTGAAAAGAAACCTATGGCCTTTTTATGTATAGTCAGGATCCAACTTCCTACTTAGTAACGCTTTACAAGCATATATAAATGTTAGCCCAAGAAGTGAGAACCATGCTATGTGCAAGGTTGTTCTATATAATTATATAATTCAAAAAAGCACAGGCCCCAATATAACAAAATGAATAAGAGTAAGAATAAAATTATTCAGAGTTGACATAGAATTTTTCAGCAGTGGAGTTCAAAGTGCAGTGTTTCTTAGTTCTAGCTAATTACTACTCTTGAAAGCTCCTTTTAATTTGGAAGGGGAAAACAAAAGGGTTAGAGATTCACATTTGAACAAAAGACCTCTGGTTCCTATGTTTCTGTAAAACTCAGGGCAGAATAGCTCAAGCACATTGAGACTGTAACACCTGGCCCAAAGTTAGCAATTATTTCTGATTTTCCTGCAGGATATTTTTATTCTAGTGTTTGAGAACATGGTGACAGTCTTCATCTTGCACCTGATATTAGTGATGCCCTTGATTAGCTCTCGCATCTGAACTTGACATCAGAAGTAAGTTTTTGTAACTATTAATCTGCGAGATCGGTCTGCATGTGCTGCAAGACAGCCATTCATTTCATTCTTACACAGAAGTACTTGCTACTCAGCCTTGTGGCTGGGTGATCTTAAGCATTCCCTTTATTTTTCAGTGTATCTTTGCACACTAAGGAATAGAATGACAAGAACAGCAGAATGTAGTGGGAGGTAATGATAGTCAATATTATCATAATCTCATAAGCAGGGGAGACATGGTAAAGCACTTGCATAAGATCTGGACTACAGCCCACCTGAAGTGACTTTCACCAAACCATTTCATTTTATGGTCACATATATTATTAGTGAAACATGCAGTGATGCTGACATGCTTTGTAAAATAGTTTAAAAGCAACTGGTGAACAGTGTACTGCAATATGTAGAATAACATTTTCAGTATATGATGCTGCAGAAGACATGAGGAGATTTTGCCTGTCTTTCCTAGGATTCAGATTGCTTCAGACTTGAGGGTCTTTGCTTGCTTATGCTAAAACCAGGTTTTAAAGTCCAGTATCATATTGAGTGTCCCATTCAGTGCATATTCACATTCGTACAATATTTTCATTCTTGTCCTCATCCTTAACTTATACAAAATAAAATAAAAATATAATGGTATTCCTTCAACATTATTTCCAACCATCTGCTTTCTGTTCCCTCTCCTTGTTTAAAAGCTTAGACTCCATTCTGCTTGAAATTCATTTTAGAGCCCTGGGTATTCAATTGGTCCCTTACACCCACACCCCAAATAGATGAAAGGAATGTCAGTAGCAACTAGGTGTGCATATTTCCTCAGTGTGGTCTCATCAGAGGTCTCCTCTTGAGGTTTATGGCTCAGGGCTCTTAAATGTTGAAATGATGGCATGAAAAAGGAGAGGCCAGTGGGGCTGGGATATGAGCAGAAAAAGGCTCATTTAGGGATTACATTGGGCTGGAGACTGTTCCCAACGGGATATTGAAATTTGGGTTCCTCCTTGGTAAAGAATTTACAATGTGGGATTTTAAGGTCCCTTCCTCATTTAATTTTAATTGAAACACATCTGGAGGCAGATGCTGAAATAAAAGCATAGATAAGACACCCTGAGAGCAGTGGAAGGGAGCTTGACCAACTCACTCCCCTGCTGATCATGCTCCCAGGATAAACAGTACTTATAATGTCATCCTGTATTAAGGGCCAACATGAGCCCAATCATGTGCAGGCAGGCAGAGTGACCATAAGTTACCACACTTGCATGCTTCAAATAAGTACACAGAATCAAGAATGCGTCACTGTAGCAGGATCATTCAAACCCATCTGATTTTATTATACATGTAGACAGAGCATTAAGGTCAAATCTTCTGCATGGAAATAATCCAAGGGTTTGGGTAAGTATCACATTCTTTAGTCTCTGCAATCTGAAAGAACAAATAAAAAAGCAACTAAAGGGATTACAAATAAATCACACTGGCCTCTTTATTCTAAAGCCCATTTGGCTGGATACGTATTAGAATTCAAAATTGCAGTAACGGTTCCTCAGCTTACCTAGAAAACTATTTCACTTGACTAGATTAATGAATAAAGTTGATTAATTGCCAAAGCTGCTAAGTTTAGCACAAGCCACGTTTTACTTCCTCTTTTTTGAGTATATCCTATGGCTAAAAGCGGATTTTGTAAATCCTACACTGAGGTTAATCATGGGTTGTGTTCAAAGAGAAAACAGAGCCCTGAAATTACAGATTTGGGGAAAAATGTATCCTGTGTTCATTCATTAAATCTTATGTTATTTTGGTTTAGAAATAGTCCACAACTAAATAAGTCTTGCTTTTGTCATAAGTAAGGGTGCTTTCTTCACCTTTATTTAAATAGTTTACATAAGGTGTTTATACCTCCAGGAAGACATGCCTGAATCTAAACCAAGTTCCATCTAATAACACATGTTGACTGAGCTTTCAGGGATCTGAACAGAAAAGCCTAAGGATGAAATCCGTCATGAAAACTCAAATAATCTTGGACAAATAGTACACATATGATATTTACACATGGAACTGTTTAGGCTTGTGATATTTTTGAGGACAGATTTTTTGTTTCCTTTTTTGTCAAATCCTTTTCATCATATTGTCTTTTCTTTCCATTTTCAGGGAGTTATCTCTGGCTCTCTGTCCCATAGATTCAACAAGCCATGCATCTCACAGAGAGATACTAGAGCTCCTGAGAAAGGGAGAGGGTTTTTTCTGTTCATATTATCCACCCCTCAGTCTTCCCTGTCATTCATATTCTAACCATTCTATTAATATTGGTCCTCCCCTCAATCTTCCTATCCCTCCAAAGCAGTATTAGCTATTTTCTCAGATTAAAATAACTTGAAAGTAGATGTGATTTTTAAACCTCGTGCTCTGACCATTCTTCACTGCTCAGTTACAAAACAAAATGGAAATTGCCAGTGAAAAGATTTGGTGCAAGTACTGAGTTTTTGAAGAAGTTATAGCTTTCATTTGTGTTTGTGAACACATTATTTACTGTGTCACATACAAACACGTAAATATGTTTAAGTGCATGCATACTCACACATACGCCTTTTTATCTCTTTAAAAAGGATGGTTAGAGATCACTTCTATATATATGTATATGTACCTGCATACATACACACAGCTATGCATGTACGTATGTTGAATCAATTTCAATCTTCATAAGGCTGTGAATAATACAAGCTGAATGATTTTCCAGTACAGTGCCAGATGTGATCCAGTAATAATTTAACCAGCGTTAATATATAGTTTGGGAATGCAATGCAATACAGCAACAAAAAGGTTGATGTAATTTAATGTAATAGAGACATGGGCCAGATTTTGATTTGTAACTGTCTGTCGTGGTTTGAGCCCAGCCGGTAACTCAGAACCACGCAGCCGCTCGCTCACTCCCCCCCCTTCTTCCTCCCCCCGCTCCCGGAGGGATGGGGAGGAGAATTGGAAGAATGTAACTCCCACAGGTTGAGATAAGAGCAGTCCCGCAGCTAAGGTATAACACAAAACCACTACTGCTACCACCAATGATAATAACGATTAGTGAAATAACAAGGGGAGAGGATACAATTGCTCACCACCCGTCGACCGATAGCCAGCCCAACCCGAGCAGTGATCTGGGCCTTCTGGGTAACTCCCCCCGGTTTATATACTGGGCATGACGTGCTGTGGTATGGAATACCCCTTTGGCTAGTTTGGGTCAGGTGTCCTGTCTCTGCTTCATCCTGGCTTCCCCTCTTCTCTGGCAAAGCATGAGACTGAGAAAGTCCTTGGTCGGAATAAACATTACTTAGCAACAACTGAAAACATTGGTGTTATCAGCGTTGTTCCCAGGCTGAAAGTCAAAAACACAGCACTGCACCAGCTACTAAGAAGGAGAAAAATGACTGCTATAGCTGAACCCAGGCCACCGTCACAAGACACAGGTTTAGCATCTTCAGGAATACACAGTTCACTGCACCCCAGATGACACTGTAGTGAAGCCATCCTCTCAACAGCCTGCTAGCCACAGCAGCAGCCCTGAATAGCTGGTAGAAAAGAGTCCAAATCCTCATCTTCCTTTGGCACATTTTCAGATTGATGCTCTCCTGGTGTTTTGCCAGACAATCAGTTGTGTTGAGTTCCTTTTCAGTAGTAAACAACCATAGGAAGAGGGGGTTAGAGCAGAAAATCGAGGTTCTCATTGTTATTAGCAGTTATATCAACCAGGAAGATGTTATATGGAAACTTTACCCAATAATTTCTGTCCCATCTTCCCCAGCTGACATGAATGTTCTAATTAAACACAACTGTTGTTACAGTAGCTGCAGTGAGTCTGTCAGCCTGAAGATAGCAGGTAGAAGGAAAACCGTATTTCTGTTGTAAACTTCTGCAAAATCTAAGAAGACAGTAAATAAATGGTAAGAGAAAAGGATTAAAAGCAATGTATTTAATGACTGAAATTTGGTGTAGTTATTCCTGTTGTCTGTCTTTTATTGATGGAGAATATCATACATAAGTTAATTAAATTCATTGTCTTGTTTCTTTATTGTCTTGGAACTGCAAAGGAGAGCAAAACAAAACCAAAATAAAATATTTCTGAAACAGAAACAAGAATTATTTGTATTTGTATTTAAAACAATCCTGGTAGGAAATTATGGTATATCTTAAACATAGAAATATTATTCTTTCCTTCCAACCAGGAATAAAAAACAACAGGAGCAACTCATTTTGTCTGTAATAGCTCTTCTTAGTGCATACTTCCTGAAAAATGATGCTGCTTTTCCTCATATCCATTTCTCTAG
This sequence comes from Strigops habroptila, assembly GCF_004027225.2. Classification (NCBI taxonomy): domain Eukaryota; kingdom Metazoa; phylum Chordata; class Aves; order Psittaciformes; family Psittacidae; genus Strigops; species Strigops habroptila. Next base: position 32,817,682 of record NC_044277.2, on the reverse strand, counting down.
GTATAGTAATCTTTCAAGTATGTTGTTTATTTTCCTACTTCCTCCTATTGCTTCAGCTCTATATTAGACAGCTTTGTTGGCATGATGGTAAGGTTTCAAACTTTCAGTTGACGATCATTGTAAGTTTCATTTTTGTTTTATATAAGCAGTTAAATTAAATAGGATGGCTAGAAACAGAGATAAAACTCTATCTCCATGTACATTAATAATTCTGTAGGAGTTATACAAACCTCATACTGAAGCCTATAAAAGATTTGACTCAGGGAAGACTGTAAGACTGAATATTTATTTAACATGTGGTATCTCAGGTCTGGAGATGAATAACACAAAAAATATCTTTGTTTCAAGAAAATAACCCAAATAAACTATTTACCTCATGAATGAAAAAAAACCCAAAAACAAAACCCAGAGCAAATTGTTAACGAGCCAGAGTCCTGTTGGCTGCAGTATTTGATTATATCTCTGATAAATACATTATTCAAGACAGTCTGTGAATGTCAGAAGCAAATCACAGCTCATCCACTCCCAGTAGAATTAAAGAGATCAGAAAGAAGAATCTCAGAGGAAGGTAAGACTTTGGAAACCATCCCCTGTGGTTTCATCAGTCACAGGTATGTGAGGGACAGTTTTGGCCTGCCCTGCATCGCCTTTCCCCAAGAGCCCCAACCACTTCAGTGGTCCACGGGAGCCAGGCAGGTGCTCCTCGGCATGCAGCCCAGTGGATCCCAGGAGCCTTGCTCAGGGACTGGCAGGGTGAGTGGCACATGCCCCTGGGGACTAACATCGGGTAGCCCCATGGGATGATGGAGGAACCAAGCGGGGACTGCCTGTTCCGTTTGCAGTTATAGCCATATGGCATGGTTTGTTTGCTTCATAGCAATTAGCGTCTCTGATGACACTGTGGTACTGCTCAGGTTGGTAAATATGTCAGGACAGATTTTGCTTTGGGTTGTGTGTGTGAATTCCTCCCTTACTGCGTGGCACTTCTCAGTACCCCGCCCAAAGGTAGGAGCATGTGGATAACCCCACAAAGAGGAACATCCTATCACACAGAACTGTGGTTTGAACCTGTCAGAGCTGTAAGGTTGCATGTGTAAAGCCTGCTTGGGCTGGATGTTGGAAGTATCCTGCAGTGTGCTTTTGTGCTACCTGACAGCAGCCTTGATGACAGCAAAACAGGAGTGCTCTCTGCAGCACACACTCAATACGTATATGAACTTGACCCTGGCCTTTTGTTCTGAGTTTCTTTCATTCTATTCAAAACAATAGAATAACAAAGAAGGAGCAAGTACTACATACCAGAAACTGATGGACGTATATGCTGATAGAAATTTGGAGGAGTTGTATGTCACAGTGACACGTTGCTATAAAACTACTCAGTGGTACAGCAGAGATGGTTCATATCATTAACATTTACAGACTTATCAAGGAGAATCCTTATTTCTCTGCATCATAGATGTTATCAAAGGAAGTGCTCGCTTGCTTCATTATTAATGCAAACAAGAATTTTTGCACTCGTAGCCCGTTTCATAATCTTTTTAAATAGAAATACACATTTGTACATCTTTATATATGTACATATATATGACATCTATATTTGTACATATATGTGTACATACATACATATGTATATATACATATATATACAAGTATATATACATATATGTATATATATTTGTGCATCTTTATATATGTGTATATATATGTATATAAATGTCCCACTAATGTATAATATCATATATAGAATATGTAATAATTTGCAAAATAGGTGCAATATTTATGTTGTAGTACTATTATATGCGTAATATTTACAGGCATTTTGTTTCTAAGAGAAGTAAACCACTGCAATGCTAAAAACATGTATAAAATATCATCATATGAGTTGCACAAATCAGTGATTAGATGTTACTTGTATATAGCTGTACTGTAGAGGTATTTTAAGGAACAATACTTGTAAATGCAGTTCAGCTGGTTAGAAAGGTGGACAGGAGCTTTTGTTGTAGGAACAACTGGCAGACAGTGAGTAGAAGTAAGGATTTTGCTTGCATGGCCTGAGACCTTCCTGCTGTCCATAGCAGAAGGCCATCCAAGAGCTGTGGTTTTTCAGGGTCCCAGGAGGCCTGCAGAGAATTGGCTGCAAGCCCACAGCTGGAGCCGGCAGACAGCTGCTGCTCTGAGTGAGAGCTGCACTCCAGCTACAGCCAGAGCTAATGATAATCTGGGAGAACCATCATCCTGCATCTCCTGTCTTTAATGCATCCAATCTGGGGGTAGATTTACCAACTAGAAGAAATATTTGCACCCCTTGCCCTTCAAACCACAGGGCACCCTGTGGCTCGCAGCTTCCCCCATCCACATCTTTACTGCAGCTCTTCCTGGGGTCTGTGCAGCAAATAGTCTGGAGGCTATCTGGGTGGAAATCCTTAAGCCCATCCTGCCCACTGGAGCTAGCTGAAATTGTCCCACAGTCAAGAGGCCAAGAATTGCCATGGAAACTCTTGCAGCAAACTCTCATGTCAAAGCAAATATTTCAGTGTTAGTTATCAGAGATTTTAAAAGATGCTGATTGAGAAAGCAGCACACTTTGTTCCCTATCTGAGATCACTTTGCTAATCTATCCACTAAATCTGTGTGCTGCACGTGTTGCTCTCTGCTGACCTTAAAAGTTGGACCAGAGAGGAGTGTAGAAATTACAGAGAATATTCTCAGCAGTGACCTGATAATATTCTTAACAGTGACTGACTATATGATAGCTATGAAGAACAGATGTCCCTGGCAATGGTTTTGCTCTTGAAGTTGATGTAAGGTTTGCCTGTCTAAAACCAGTTCCTGAGTAGGAAACTCATCATTGCATGGTGCCATCTACAAGAGAGTTTGTTTGTCCTGTAATAGCAATGTGATCACCAGAAAAGGAGATCCTACCTCACCGGCCTGATGCTGCACAGATTGGTGTTCTTGGTGCTTCCCCTGGCTTAGGATGCAACCTTGGATGTGTCACTTCATCGCTTAGTGTCACTGCTTCTGCCTACTGTCTCTTTCTTGCCTGTGTAAGTCACAGGCTCTTCTACCTTGTTTTATTTGGCCATATAGACAACTTGTGAACATAACCTTCAGCTTCGCCATATTCCCTTTTGTCCAATCTCTGTTTTTTAACAACGCTCAGTTCTTTCCTCCACTTGACATTTTGATTCTTACCTAATGGACATTGCCTCCTATTTTGGTGTAATGAGCAATTTTCATTAGCATGCTACTACATGTTGTCCCAGATTTATTAATTAGAATTTTACGAGATGTCTTGGCTTCAATTTGTAGCTCATTCTTCTCTCTCCTCTTTTTTTTTTTTTTTTTTTCCTGCAGACATATTGCTTATAAACACTTTGGCAGTGTTAGTGCAGCATATGTTTTCACATGAATAATTTAGTAGTTGTACTAAACCACTATCATCCTGGATATATCAGTCTGAATATGCTGAATATACTGGATACTGATTAGTATGGAGAAACTTTGGTAGAAAACAGCACTGTGAGAATGAATTTAACACAGGAAATATTTCGCATGCAAAATGTGTTCAGTTTCACAAAAATATGAATAAATATACTCCTTATTTTTGAATGACTCCTTGTAAATTCTTGTTCTTGCACAACAGTGTACCAGAACTGGATTTAAATTTACAAGTAGTACAAATAGAAAATTTGCCAAAGCATGGTTTCATACAGCTCAAAATCTACATAGACTGGGATGAAGTTTGCCAAATACTTTCAGCTGCAGACATGTTTAGGTTGTTGAGTAGGAGACGTATCTTGACAGTGGAAAAGATAATATCCCTTCTGCTTTTTCAGTGTCCAGTGATTAATGTTATCAAGCAGACATGAGAGAGCTACATTTGGTGGTGCCTATATTGATTTGAACTATAATTCTCATCTCAAAATTGTGCCTTAACCAACAGGGGAAAAAAAATTCCAATATGTGGTTCCTCGATATTTACAGCTCTGAAACATTTTAATAAATACTAAACCATCAGCTGTCAAGAGCAAGAGAATGGCATAGCACAGTCATTTTGCAGGAGATGCAAATTGAAACCCCTTCAGGCGGAGCTGGGGCTGGAGCCTGGAGTTCACGTCCCACAAGCGTCCCCATCATTGGCAATCCTGGAAGCAGGAAGCAGCAATATAGTTGCAGCTAGTCCTTCATTTCCTTTTGTTTCTTGTATGCCTGCCACATTTAACATTTTGTTTCAAATTAAAGAGATGTTCTAATGTGAAAACAGTTTGATAAGAAAATTGTTTTGTTTTACTTTGGCAGAACAAAATGGAAAGAAAAAGAAAGAAAAAACTTGTTCAGTTTGTTTGAACTAGAAGAAAAAACCCAATTGTTTTTTATTGTCACTCTTATCCTTATATAGATCATATTGGTATTGACAGAACAGTTGAGGCTGTGTCTGTGGTGCTGTGCTTAACGTGGAGCAGAGAATATCCCTTCCCCTTTATCGAGTGAATATCCTGAGGAAGGTAACAATAGAGTGACAGCCACCACCACCATCCAGGTGCTCTGTCCCCTTCATGAGAGGCAGGGAGAGACCAAAGCACTGGTGAAAGAGGCAAAGAGGAGACTGAGTACAGGAGCAAATCACTTGTGCGAGGCTGGAGCTGATCTGGGCCGCCTCCTCCCTGGCAGAGCCACAGACTGGGCTGCAGGGAGGTTGTCAGCCGCGGAGCAGGCAGCACGGCTGCCCTGAGTGGGACGCTGGGCATAAGCTCCCGACACCCCGCACAATCCCTGCTGCCCCGGCCTGCTCCTGCCTGTTGTGTAATGGGAGCAACCTGCCCTCACACGTGTGTGCCTGTGCTGTTTGGAACGTGGGGAAACCACGCTCTGTTCACCTCTTCTTGGAAAGCCAGTACCAAAGCTGCTGCAAGGCAGTGGTTGCTCCAGCCGTGCTGACTGCATGCCTTTAGGGATTGCTTTTGGGGAAAGAAGGAAGCTGAGGGAAACCCTCTGCTGCCTGAGTGCAACCGTTCAGCTTGTCAGAGCCACTGTCCCCAGCTCCAGGACCGTACGAGTGTGTGATATGAGTTACTGCTTTTGACTTTACTTGATTTCCTAAAGGCCAGTTTCATTTTTACTCATTATTTCCTGCATAAGCTTGAGCAAGTCCAGAGGAGGGCCACAAAGATGCTCAGAGGGCTGGAACACCTCTCCTATGAAGACAGGCTGAGAGAGTTCAAAGGAGACCTTATAGAAGCCTTCCTGTGCCTAAAGGGGCCAACAAGAAATCTGGAGAGGAACTCTTTACAAGACCATGTAAGTATAGGACAGGGTGGAATGGCTTTGAACTGAAAGAGGGAAGATTTAGATTAGATACTACGAAAAAATTCCACACTCTGAGGGTGATGTGGCACTGGCACAGGTTGCTCCATCCCTGGGATTGTTCAAGGCCAGGTTGGATGGGGCTTTGAGCAACCTGGTCTAGTGAAAGGTGTCCCTGCCTGTGGCAGGGGGGTTGGAATTAGGTGACCTTTAAGGTCCCTTCCAACCCAAACCATTCTAGGATTCTGTGATTCTATGGAAAGAAGATCAGACAGGGTTTCAGCACTTTGTCTGACTGTGGCTTTGCAGCATTTATTATGAAGACCAACTGATGATCTTGCATGAGCAATCTCTTCAACTTCAGTGGGACTATTTATCAGTGATGTATGCTCTAAATACGAGTCATAGTAGATCAACCTTGCCCCTGGAGACTATGTGAAGGAAAATATGCTAATTAAATGTATGCAGGAGGCTACATTTTATATAAATGCTAAAGGGATTTTATTTATTATGATGGCTACTGTTCTGATTGCCTTGTTAAAAAAATGCCAACAGTCTAACACTGGCCCTGAAAAATTATCTTTTCTTCCTCCTTGCTGTCTGTCTGGAATTAAAATGTTGGCCATGTCTGTTTAAACTCTAAAAATACTGTTTCCCAGCAAAGAAATCAAGAGATATTGTGCTCTTCAAAAAAACAAACAAGCAAAACAAGAAAAAAACTCCACCACTGCACAGACTCATCAAAAAGGAATTGCCAGAGTGATGGAGGAGAGTATTTCCAGTCCATCTGATGCTTTTAATTGCAGTTCTTATGAATGGTCTGAATCTCTCATACCTGAGTTGCAGCACAGAGCAAGTTATTTTTAGCAGCTGTAGCCGAAAGCTACTGTTGCCACTCTACAGTGACATATCCGTAGATACACTTTCCATTCAGCGGTTTCAGGCTCAGTAGGTAAATTAAATGCATTACCTGATACAGCATCTTTAGTAGCAATTATCAAATATTAGGCAAATATTAACTGAAAGGAGCCAGGAGGAAGATAAAGGCACCCAAAGAAATTGCCTCCTCTTGTTCAAAGCCCCTAGATACATATGCATGATACACGAAACCCAGAAAAAAGAGGTCCTTTTTAAAGGTGGTATAGAGGAAAGCTCTTTGAGATTCACCTTCCTGGTAAATACACACAAAAGGAACACCATTATTATCTACTTACTTTAAACAAAAAGGAGGTTTTGCTGTTTGCGAATGAAGGTTAAATTTTATGTAGGGAAAAAATGTATTTCTCCTTGCTTTTGGGATTTTTACAGTTTCCGGTACAAAGCAGTTTGTTGAAAAAATAGTCTCTGGTGTAATGAATTAGGCAGTTTCTCCATTACAGAGTGCATTTTGATTAGGGAGAACAATGGAGGCTGCTGGGTGGATTGCAATGAGTAGCTTTACATCGAAGGACAAGCTGCATTTATCGGAAGGCAATTCATGGGTTTATAATGGACAGCAGGGCCTTTGTCTTTGCTAACAGCTTTCCTGTGAATAGCTCTATGATTCATAGCCAAATTATAGTTGCTTCCTACTATCATGGCCATTTTAATAGCAAGGTTCACAAAAGGCTCTCTTCAAATGTGAAGTGGTACTAGTGGGCTCGCACCCAGTTTTTTGAACCTGATAGAATCAGATTAAATAAATAAGAAGTCACATTTTTGATCCTTCACATTTTTGAGTTCAAAGCACAGGTATAATATTTAGAATCAGTCATGTTTTTCTCTCAACAAATGATAGATACACTAGAATATCAATCTGATCAAGGATAAAAATCTCATAGATGTGCAGCTGCAGATAAGCAGTTAAAAACATGTAAAGATTTCTGATTAATGCATTATAAGTACTTTGAGATCCTTCAATGCAAATTACTGTATACTCTGTGCATGATAACATCATGATGGTAGTAATAGTTAATAATCCAGATTGAAGCCTCTATAACAGCTTTGGGATGAATCAAAATAAATAGGTGTAAAATTTTATTCATAGTAGTAGTAAATGTTATCTCATAATAGCATGGAAGGCCACATCAGCATTGAGATGCTTTTGTGTTAGGCATCCACTGACAGAGCAAAATCCAGTCTGTGTGTAAGGTTAAATAGTTTCTGTTTAATTAACGCACTGTTTTTTCAGGTTAATTTATGTAGTTTCTGGGGGCAACCTAACATGACTAATAACTGGTTCCATAAGTTATTTGCCTAAGTTGTGCTTTAATTAAAAGTGAGCTCTGTTTGCCTTGGAATATACAGAGGGCGTGTATGATGCTGCAGCCTGTTTGTTCAGTAGATTGGCATAAGCTTTAATCTTCCAGTCTACTCAGAGTTAAAGGGGATTATTGCTATTATATGCCACTAAAATGTCTGTCTGTCTGTCTATCTATCTATCTATCTATCTATCTTTTCTAGGAGTGGATGAGTTTAAAGTCCAGGGATTTAAGCCTTTTTTAACTCAACTCACACTGGAAGAAAGTGAGCAAGTTGAAATTTCTCAAACCTCCCATGTTTTCCACTGTGATCTACCCTAAAGAGCATAGACTTCAGACTCTTTATTATTATCTGGACTTGGACACAACGGGGGGTGCGTAAGATGAGAATAGCATTTACTCCTGGTTTCAGCCAAATGAACGCTGTGAGAAGTGGTTTGCTTCTTTCTAAACTGCTTGGTAGTGGCCAAGGGCATTCTTATAGCAGAAGGACAAGATGAGAAAATCCAATACCCACTAGAGAGTTGCTGAATTGCTTCAGATGGAGAATTCTTTTCAGGCACTGATTCAGCCTGGCACCTAAGCACATAGTTTTGCAGCAGCTTCGGACAAAAGTGTAATCTGATGCTGTGGTCCAAACTGTCTCCTGTAGAATATGCATATGGTAGTTTCCAGCTTGCACTTGTCCCTGCATTGGGATGGAATGTCCTTTTGAACTGCTCCAGTGGATGGACACAGAGGGCCAAAGACGTCCACAGTGAAATGCAAATCTCTGCACTGCCTGAAAGAAGTACAACTGTCTTGCATGCCAGAGCTAGTACAAGACTTGCTCTAGATTTGCCAGAGGGAAAACACTTGACTTCCTGTAGAAGAATGCAAAAAAAACCCCTTGGTGGCTTCTGGAAGAGCACTATTGAGTCTTCTTATGAACATTCAGAAATTATTTATTTAACTACCCAAAAGTGTCCTATTTCTATAAATCTTGCTACCCAACAGTAAATGAGTGGAAAAGAGTACATCCATTATTGCAGCCTTCTGTTTTTTATGAGCTACATAAGGTGTCTTAGTGTGTGAAAGTGTGTGTCAGAGGCTCCTTACCAGTGTTCAGAAACAGTTAAATTTTTACGTTTTGGAGAAGACTGTGGGAAAGGTCAGGATGGTCTCAGGCAAAGCACAGGTAGTTCGCAAAATACATACTGGCCTCTGCTAAACATCCCAGCTTGCCTCTTCTTCAAGGCACCTTGATGGAGACAGTTTGATCTGTTCTTGATTCTGTCCGTATTCTGAAAACTGGCAAAGTGATGCTGACTTCTGCTTTTCATAGGGTTACTGTTCTGCATGATGATAAATGATGGGTGAGCATTACCGGTAATAAACAGCCAAGGTGCCTGATAGACAAAAGGTAAATAAAAATAAACATATTGCCTGCTGAAGTTGGCACAAATTCAGAATCAATAGGGACATAAAATTACCTTCTCTTATCTAGCATGTAGTCTGCTTAACTAGATTTGTTTCTAAGATACAGATGTAGAAATGATAAGTTCTAAATTGCTTAAAATCTGATTTTTCTTGTTCTTGGGGACTATGAGCAACATGAGACTATGGCCTTGTCATGATAAGCAACAACATAAGTCGAGGGGTTTTCACAATGCTGTTTTTAATAGGAAAAAAGTTATCTTTGTGGTCTTCCAGTACAACTATATAAGATACAAGGTCAGAAAGAAAAGGAGTGCAACTTTTTACAAAATGATGTGGTGAATTAGAAAATCTCATAATTAAGGAAAAGACTGAATGAGAGAGATGTCAAGAAAGCAAACACAAATGGTTATAGTAGAATAGGGACACAGTGTAGTGTGGGAGTACCTGGCTGCCAGGTTGAGCCTAAAAAGCTAAGAAAAGGAAGTACAAGCTCATTTTTACCCTTGGAGCCACAGACATTGGAGCATGGGAATGTTTGCAATCTCAAGGGAAAAAAAAGGAACCTAATGCAGGCAGGTTCCCAGCTAGGTGTGATACCCAAAGCTTACTGTTCATCAGTGGGAAGAGGAACAGTTGTGCTCTTCATGGCCATCTCGAGAGCCCTGACTTTGTCCCTTGTCTATGCAAGAAGACTAATCAACATGAGCTGGTCTAAAAGTGGCGCTATGCACTGTGTATTTAAACTTGATACATTCAGGACTCTATAGTCTTACTGCAGTTGATCCATCCATCTGCAAATGGTCCCTTCTTACCTGTAAACATATTCTTCCATCAGAGGTGATAGCTTTCATAGGCAAGCTGGGTATTCTGGAGCAAGATCTGGAGCCAGCATGCATCAGCAACAAGTACTCTCTTTTGGGGCTGTTGTGCCTCATTATCAAGGCTCGTACTATGACATTTATGCAAGTGCAACTCGTGACTTTGTAATATCTGCACACCACCAACTGTATGTTTGGGCTAAAGCATTAGGGTATCTCACTGAAAAGTAAAAGCGGCCATCCCTGCAAATTGTTCAATGGTTTCATGCAGGTATATGGCCTTAAAAATGCACACTAATCGAGCAGTTGCAGGAGAATAGACATAATTTAATCCTTCTAGTTGTACAGGGTTCAAAGACCAGAAGTGTCCAAGTTACTGGCTATTGACTTCAGTGAGTTTTGAAACCCGCTTATCATATCTGTGATCCAGGGAACAGCCTCTTTGGGATCAGAGGAACTACACATAGTCACAAACTGAAACACAGGAGGTTCCCTCTGGATGTCAGGAAACACTTTTTCTCCATGAGGGTGACTGAGCACTGGCACACGCTGCCCAGAAAGGTTGTGGAGTCTCCATCCTTGGGGATACTTACAAGCCATCTGGACACAGTCCTGGGCAACCAGCTCTAGATGACCCTGCTTGAGCAGGAGGGTTGTACCAGGTGACTTCCAGAGATCACTTCCAAGTCTGTGACTTCAGATACCACCTAGAGGGAGCCAAGGCATCAGAATCTGGACTTCAGTTGTTTTTGTGTAAGGAAAAATCATCTCATCTTTTAAAAAGTCCTATCAAAAAGTACTCGTAATGGAAAACACGGAAACTGAAATGGGGTTGAAATAGGCAATTTTGCAACGACATTTAGAATGTAACATTTTTTACACTTAATAGAATTTCCACAGTACTCTGGAAATACCTGGTTTGACTGAAATTATTATTCTTCAGAGATAATGGAATCCTTAGTTTCGGGCACCATTTGAATTATACATTAGGATAGTTCTTTATCTGGTCAAAAAAAAAAAGGCAATTGCATTTTTTCTTTTTAGGAACAATCTGGTACTTCTATCTTCAAAGCTGTTATTTACATATCAACAGCTTTGTTCAGTTCCTCTGTTCTTTCAGTTCAATGAAAACCGCAGAAGGGGGTGGCAACTCAATCGAGTCAGATCAAAAGAGGCAGAAAAGGAGTAAACAGGACTATTAGGAGGAATGAGCAATGATGGTAAAAGGAGCACAATTGCATATTTTAGTTTGTTTTGGTTTTTTATTTAACCTAATTTCACATTTATTTGTAATTGTAAAATCTTGTCAGAAGTTTGAAAATAATTTTTCCCCTCTAACCACCTTGGTCTTTTTCCATGTGGCAAATATACACCATTTGGTTTATTTCCCCCTCTCATATGTTGAAGGGTAATAAAATAAATATATCTATCTGCTAACGTTTTTTGTGTAGAAACAACTTCTTCTGTTGTTCTCATAAAAAAGCTTTTGTTGCCCCATGATGGCATCATGGGTAATAACAGCTTGTCTAATAAACTCTTAATGAAGTAAAAATTAAGTGTGTCACAGTTTACTAGCAGCCATTCATGTACCAGAATAGAATTTGGAACTGCCTTGGTATCATTGTAAAAATGTTGAACCAGGTTCAGACATGAAATAAGATTTAAAAAAAAAAAAAAAAAAAAAACCACTAAAAAGCAGAAGGTGATTTAAAGAAGAGGATAAAGGCACTTCCATTGCTGTAAATGGCATGGCATCAGACAGCAGTGCACAGTGCTACTAATTCCATGGTAAAAACAAAGTGCTCTCCTTTTCCGCACCTTGCGGCTAAACACCTTAAGACACTTAAAAGCAAACCTCTCTTGGTAACCAAACCAAGAAATTATAGCACTGAGACCTAAAGCTCTAGCTGATGAAGGAAAAAGGGAAGGAAGATGACAAATCAAAGTGGAAGATTTAAAAAAGAGAACAGTGATGAATGGTAAGATCATACTTTTATCCGACTCTTGTCTTACCCTTTGACTTCCCTCAGGTCCAGTCACTGCATGTACTCACACATTAGTTAGGGGTACTAGTCAGTACTTTTCCTCTCCCCTTGTGCTTTTTCATTCCTTACAGTTGTGGAAGGACTAGCTATCACCTAGGTGACTCGTTCTTCTGTGCCTCTCATAGCTCTTTGCAAAGAAGGATAAGCACCTTCACATAAGACATGCAATATGCAAGTCTGTTCTGTGAAACAGAGCAGAGTCTGAAAGGGAATATGAACTATGGGTACAAGGATTGTTTCAGCTATCAGTAAAGACCAGCTGTCTCTCAGGTTGGGTGCAGCTCTGAAACAATAGGCACCACCACCATACAGTGTGTCAGGATGAAGAGAGAATACATTGCTCCTCTGAAAAGAGAACTTCATATTGAGCTCAATGTAATTACTCACATGGACGTCAGCCAGTGCACCTGGGCTCACTCACAGTAGCAAACCCTAATTCCAAAATAGAAATTCAGGAGAAATGTTCTGTGGCACTGTATAAATTCTCAGAATTGTTTGTATAGTTTGTGTTTTCATCTTCACTTTAAAAATGACACTTGCTCTTATGTTTGGCACCTAATGATCAAGGAGAAGTTTCTCTCGAATTTTGTCAGAACTCTGCAGCAAATTGAGCTGAAACACCGAGATGACAAATACTTTAATCCTTTGACTTCAGATATTTCAACACTGGAAAATACATACTCAAGTGGTGTACTTTGACCAAAAAATATCATCTTAGTTAATGTTGATTTTTACCAGCTAAGGATCCAGTCCAGTTATCTGAAACATATCAAATTGCTGACAAAATACCGGTTCCTTCTTCTCACAGCTTGAACAGAGGAATCTCAGTCCCACAGAGACTGGGCTGGCTTCTCACATTGGAGCAGATGGACCAAAATGTTCCTGCTTATCCTCCACATTGGCTAAAAAGGAGCCAGAAATAGACCTGAAGCCTGTTTAGAGCCATGTTGTGCCTGATAGTAATTTACTGAGAAGCTAATAAACATCCTTGGAAAAGGTCTGGTGGGCAATTTCCCTGTTGGACATATTCTGCCATAAAACCACCAGGTCTTCACCTTCCGGACAAACAGTGGCACCCTGTACTTTACTCATAGCTACTTTCTTTCAGTGCTAGAAGGACATTCCAAATGGACAGGATTATCTCAGCTGCAAAAAGGCAGAGTGTTCCTGACAGGTGGTTTTGGAGATGCCTGACGGCACTGCCTTAGCTGACGGATAACGTCCAGCCACAGCTCTGGTGATGTACTTCTGTAACATGAAGTTCCAGCACTTGTGTGCGGAAGTCCATTCAGCTGGTGCTTAATTTTCAGGGCCAATTGTCGTCATCCATTACCAATAAATTTAGATAAGATGGCTAAGCCTCTAAAACGCAGGAGTTTAAAATCAAGCAGAAGAGATGGCTTTCTCCAGATATGGCCTTAAATGCAACCACAGTTCGGCCTACTACACAGCAAAGGAAGGTTGAAAAGTAGCTAAGTTTGTGAAATTTTCTTGTGATAGTTACAAAACTTAAAGTAGCTACTTATTAGACAAGGCAGAATATCTCATCCACTACAATAATTTGTGAAGCAAGCACAGGACATCAACTCCTGTAAACAATCTCAGAGTCCTGAAAGTCAACTGAATGCCTTTTTGAGGAAGAAGAGGCTGTATTAGCCAGGACACCATTATCTCTAATGCATTCATTTCCTCCATAATCGAAGTCATTAAAGTACAGATACTTGGATGTGTCGTGGAGCATCAGATTGGATTTTTAGCCTTTCACCAGTTTTCCCTTTATGTGCTTTCTTAGGATCAATCTGCAGCAATTGGCTTAGAGTAAAATACCCTGCTGTGGCTCATCCCCTGCACAGACCCTGTAAGCAGTGTTCCAGAAATGTTGTACTTTCATTGTATTTGCTATCACCATCTTAAGACTGAATATCTAAATATAGGAAGAAAATTAAAACAAAAAACTGAGTGTAAGATCTTTCACATTTAGCAAGGCAGCCAATATTGGGCTTTGATACCTTTGTGAAAAAGAAGGACTCTGACCTCTGATGCGGTTTAATCAAATTTCTAAGTTTTCTACATTTCATCAGCAGGTATTTAGAATGACACTTTGTCGATGAATCAGATTAGGAATTCTTGATACTAATGTGTGTAAAAGCAGTTTTATGTCTTGTCAGTGTATTAAAAATAGGTGTCCCAATTATTCAGAAATGGAGAATATTAGATGACACCAATCTTTGTATAGGTATGTGATATTTGGATGTACTTTTCTGGCATATTATAATGAAGTGAGACTACTACCTAGCCCAGAAAACTAAGGAAAATCAATAAAATTTAATCAAACTAATTCATTAAATTGGATGAGTTAATGCATTTCTTGTGGATGATGACAATAAATCAATTCCCATATAGCATATTGTGTTTTCACTTTGGTAGTGTTTTCACACAGGTGGATGTCCTTAGCAGCAAACTGAATTCAGACTGTGATGACCAGAAAAGGATGTCAATCACACCAGCCTCAGCCTGACAAATTTCATTTACAGTTTATAGAGTTCCTCCACCTTTAAAGCTGTGTATCTGAAATGCAATGGCCTTTGGTCTTCAGATTAGTTCTTCTTTATCCATCTTTGACCTACTTCTGACTCACAGTAGTTATTCATCTTATTTTACGCTATTTATATTTGGCTTATCTTAATTTATAGGAAAGGAAAATGGAAAATATAACGCAAGAACATTTTGTGGAAATGGCTTGACTCACATCGAGGTCAATCTTTGTAATCTTACTGAAGCTGGTCAGTATACTCCCAAATATATTTTAGTAAAATGCATGCATTTACTTCTATTCTAATACAGAGAACTTTCTATTTGGGAATCATAAAACCTGATCTCAATATATGTAGCCTAACAGGTATTACAGAACATAACCTTATGTTTTTGTATATGTATTGATGAGGATTTAACAATTCAGGCTGGTGATGTAACATTATGTACCCTGCACGGCTTTTCATCTTAACCACAGCACCTCTGAGTGCTATTGACTCTTTGTGTTTTAATGAAGCTTTCACGTTTTTTGGTTTCAAGAGCACAACAGAGTTCAAGTAGGAGACTGTTTAAGGAAGGCCAGATGAGCATGTGATTTCAACAAGTTCTTGTCAAAAATCATATCTAAGCTTTAAACTAAGCATTTTTTCATGTTCTTACTCAATCATTTCCTCATTATCTCTGCTGACTCTGAGTTACCCAGCATGATCTGGGCAACTACCTGAAAGCCTTCATATTATTATTATTTCAGTCTATTTGGATTCAAAATGGTGTTGCAGAGCATCAGATAAATATGAGGTATCCAGTATGGAATATCTCCTGCTGACAATAAGGAAAATCTATTGTTTGCAAGTTGATAGCATTGCTCTCATGTCAGGTTTGGTACTTACCAGCTATTGGAACAGCAAAATTGCAAACCTTGTGTTGGTGATCTTGAAGATCAGTCAGTCATATCAACTGAGTTTTTTATATCTCACAGGAACATTTTCTTCAATTTGTCCTCACTGAGCTTAGTACCAGTCTAACTGTAAGCATTGCCTTGAGGGTAGCACCATCTGCCTAACTTCAGATAGCTGACATTAGGTAAGATGAATCTCCCCCTTCATGATTAAGATGTCTCTCACATGGCTTGATAAAAGATGGGTAGATTAGATCTGATAAAAAGAGCTGCCCAGTGGTAGTTGGAACAATAATTTGTGAGGCCCAGTCCTACATGCAGATGACTAGGCTGTGCTCCCTGTCATTGCATTAAAAAGCTTTCTTTTTCTAATGGATTTACTTCCTGAAGAAAATCATGGTACACTGGAAAGACTGTTTTGCATTTCTTATCTATGAAAATTAAGTTACGTGGGACTTTTCAAGATTTTACTCTGTAGAGCCTCCTAATACGCTCGTCTCAATAAAATACATGACAGTCAAAGACGGCTCATGTAAGATACAGGGTAATTAGTCATTTATATAATGCACCATCGTACAAACCAAATCAGCTTCTATATAAATGTCTAGACAGCACATTAGTGCTTGACCAGCCAGCCCAAGAATGTCTAACTGGGAAAGATAAAATGATCCCTGCTTTCTTGTTAGCACTTGCCCACTCTCATTTGTATTCTGCCAGATAAATCCCAAGCGTCGGGTTCTAAATATTCCAGTCTGTCTGTTAAACAGAGCTCATATGAGGTTCTATTTCCATAAGTCACATTGAACTCAATATTTGTTCAGAACATTAACCTCAGAAAGATTTCAGATGTCCCTCAGGACTGTGTAAAATTAAGGCCTACTCTATTTACAGTATCGTTATTTCAAATATATCGCTGACTAGTTCATAGTATCCTTAACAGAAGACTGCTCAATGGATAAGATAATGTGTCCTTAGACATGTTCATCCATAGAAATGAACATAGCATTTCGTGATGTAAATGGGCAGTCATGCAGTTTGAGCCAAAAGCTTTGGTTCCAAACAATCAAATTCTTGCTTTAAGCAGCCATCCCTTTAAGGGGCTGGCATGCACAGGCTTGTCACACACTCTGGAATACCTTATGAAGTTTATCATGGTGAAAGGAAGGTACTAACTGAAAAGTACGTGCACTTACGAATACCTTATGAAGCTTATCAAGGGGAAAGGAAGGTACTAGCTGTAAAGTACGTGAGTGTCCAAATCCAGCCTGGAGGGCTTCCCTGTCTGTCACAGCACTGACAGCTTCACCCTGGGCCAGGATCATATATCTACAGTAACAGGGGTCTTTACTTTTGCCTCTTAACATTATTTATTAGTGCAAAAGCACTAGCTTGACACAGTGTCGTGGTTTAAGCCCAGCTGATAACTCAGAACCACGCAACTGCTCGCTTACTCCCCCTGCTCCTGGAGGGATGGGGAGGAGAATCGGAAGAATGTAACTCCCACAGGTTGAGGTAAGAACAGTCCAGTAACTAAGGTATAATACAAAACCACTACTACTACCACCAATAATAATAATGATAAGGGAAATAACAAAAGGAGAGGATACAATTGCTCACCACCCGGCGACCGATACCCAGCCCGACCCGAGCAGTGGTCTGGCCTTCCGGGTAACTCCCCCCAGTTTATATACTGGGCATGACGTGCCATGGTATGGAATACCCCTTTGGCCAGTTTGGGTCAGGTGTCCTGTCTCTGCTTCCTCCCGGCTTCCCCTCCTCCCTGGCAGAGCATGAGACTGAGAAAGTCCTTGGTTGGAGTAAACATGACTTAGCAACAACTAAAAACATCAGTGTTATCAGCGTTGTTCCCAGGCTGAAAGTCAAAAACACAGCACTGCACCAGCTACTAAGAAGGAGAAAAAATGGCTGCTGTAGCTGAACCCAGGACACACAGTTAGCATTGATCAGATCCTTACCTTAAATCACTGGCACCACTGTGGATACTGTGACATTAAACAATGTAAAAATTTCCTCATCTAATTCTTGTTCACTAAGGCAATGTAACAATGGATATTTTTTTTTCCCTGATGTTGTTCAGTGTCCAGAACAAAACCAAACACCGGGCAGATCAATATGACAGACATTTCAGATCTTCTTACCTGGAGTTCTTGGTTCTGTTCATTTCCATGTGAATAGTATTTCAACTAAAAATGGGGCATGTGCTTTCTTGTGCTTGCCATAAAAGCCTATGGGAAAACAGCAGGAGTCACAAAAGTCCAAGAGAAAAATGTACCTCTTTTACCAAAAAGCCCATAATTATGGTCCTCACTTAGGAGACTACGGTTCTGTCCTATACTCTCCCTCAAGCCAAATTTCTGTCACTTCTGATTTTCCATCCAGTATGCAGCATTTCCCCTAATTTATTCTCCTCAAGAACACATTTTCAGGATTAATAAACAATTTCATTAGATATAGTATTTTTTCAGTGGCAAAACAAAGACAACAAAACCCAGGAAAAAGCCAGTAATCTGGGAAATGGGACATATTAACAAAATATAATTGCAACTCACAAAAGGTTTAGATGCATATCTGGAATTCTTCTTTACAAATCCTATACATGGCTGTCATTTGTAGAAGAGGGATCTATCTTCATGTGTCCTGTTGTGAATAATTAAAATTCATATGAAGTAGGTTTTTTAAATGCTTCTAAGACTCTGTAGGTAATGTCTGTATCTGGCTTTTGGGGGTTGAGGGGTCAGAAATAAACTATATCAGAATATCTTCTTTCTACTGGTGATTTGAAACTTGAATCTGGATCCAAATTCTGTTTCTCAGTCCCATCTCTGTTCTTTCTCTGCAGATAGTTGGGGGGAGAAGTTAGCTATTTATTGCACTGTTCCTACCCACACATCCTATTCCTAATTTGGAAGGCTTCCTAAATTCATTACACAGGCAAAACTCCCACTTAAGTTATTTGTTTGCCTGTGCAGAGACTGAAAAACAGATCAGAGAACATAACTGTCCATCACTGTAAATATGTCAATTATTGGCTTGCTGAAACTATGTGCTTTTTCTCACTCATCGAGCAGAGTTCCGGACAGATCTGAAAATTCAGAGAGAGGTTACAAGTCAAAGCTTGTGTATTTAGTGACCACATAAGAATAGCCAGCACTGCCAAGGGCCATTGGTTTTCTAGATTGAGTGGACCTTCAGGAGGAAAAGAAAATGTTTATAATGAAAGGAAAATGAATTAATCAGAACTTTAGCCTTCAGCTGTCAGCACCAGAATACAGTGTCGATTGAAACAAGGGTTGCCTTTATCAAACCTCACCTGCTCCCATCAGCTCTATTTGCAGTGCCTCACATACAGATCTTTACAGGAACAGACCAATGCTTACCAGCACAGTCCATTAGCTGTGAACGTTGTTGTGTTGATTTCAGGATAAAATGCTGCAACAGAAAAAAATACTTTGGTATCTTCACTGTTGACTATACAAGGCTTGGTATTGATTTACTCCCAGAGCAGTATTCATGTCATAGGGTAAAAGAAGCTCATTTACCTGTTAAGTCTTACAAGCTACCACTCTATTTAGGAAATATGCAATGTTCTCAGATACTGCAGAAAATTAGCTAGGCTGCAGTACCAAGGCAGTGATTGTGATTCTAGAGCTTGTAATTTGATTTATGCTGTTAAGACCAGGGAAGTATGAGGCCCAGGAAATGGTTCTATTAATGCTTTGCGAGACACAGGGAGCCAGGCTGGCAGCAATTATCAACTACTCTAAATTACCTGAAACAGAAAAGGATAACTTTATATTAGAAAGTTTAAAAATATTTTGCTTTTTAAATAATTAAATTTTTGGAAGTGAGTGGTAAAGTGGAACTGCTTGACATCATCATAAGTTGGGGGGGGAATATATCAGTTCAGATGTTCTGAACTAATGTATCCACCTGGGTAAGGCTTGCTTCCACATGTATTGAAGGTCATACTTGGAAGCTAAAGGTACATATCAAAAGAGATGTATGAATCACACATCCTTTGTTTAGTGCAGATGGCTGCCACTTTGCTCCCTTTCTCTACACACCATGAACTATGTAAGATAATCAGGTCTATACTTTACATTTTTAATTAAAAACGGTATGTAGCTTTTGTCAAACTAGTCCTGCTAAGTTCATGATCTTTGGATGGGATCCTTTTGGACTGTCATTCAAAAGGGAGTGTTTGTGTTCCAATTTACTCAAATGAAGTATTAAGCATGATTAAGAAGACCACCATTTGTATACCACTGCTTTTGTCACCGTGAAAGCTGAGGTGTAGAGTGCATAAGGCACGGGTCTGCTAAATGCGATAGGATGCTCTTATAGTTAAGATGACTCTGGTCCGAGGAAATGGGATTCTTTCCTTGGTTCTTACTGCTTCCTACGCGCTAGTGAGCAAGTCACACGGTCACACAGTCTTTTAATTGTGTGTTTCTTGCTACATTAGTGCCTAGCCTGAGAGCAGCATGGTTCTAATTTAGAGAACTATGGGCAATACCAGGCATAGCTGAACTTAGAAGAGCTGTTATCAGAATATATTAACTGCTGTATAAATGTTGCCTGCACTGAAAAATCAGTGCTAGGGCATCTCAAAATGAGAGCTTAAAACTAGTATGTACTCTTAACTTTGATCTCTATTTGCCTTAGTACCATATCTGTAAAATGGTGCTGATACCTATCCCCTCACCTTACAAGGTCAAGAAAATATATAAAGAAAATTTGCAAATCACCTGATGGTTCTGTGTGTATCACAGAACAGCCCAGGAGTGTACCTATTATATTCAGGAGGTAGCTTCTCTACTGAAATGTGCACAATCTAGTAAGCAAGGAGAAAACAGAGCATCAAGTGCTATTTAACGCATGCGCTGGATGAGACAGGAGGCATATGGAAAAAATTGTATGTGCTCAAGTCATTAAAGACTTCTTCTAATGCTTGGGGAAGAAGGGTAAAGAAGGACAAATATTGAATAGAAACTACTAATTATAGTATTTCCCAAGTTCTCAGTGTTTGATATCTTTCAATTTACGAAATTCTTTCAGTGAAGAGGGAGTGAGAGTGCACAGGCATGCCTACTTTCCACATTTCATATTGCTTTTTCTGCCCCATAGTCCTTGCTGACACATCACACTGATATTTCACCAGCTTTAGCACTTCAAGGTAGTTGTATTGAAGCTTGGATGGCAGTTCGCAGTAATTAAGCGCAGACAGTACTTCTGCTCATTCACTAGATGATGTTCTTTCTGCCTGCACCCAATTAACCTTCCCTCATGAGTCCAGAAATCAAAGTGTATTATAATTCTTGGGTCATTAAAAAATCTCATGACATTTTTTGTAGGAATAATTTTGTCCTGGCCCCATGTCCTGGCTAAATCCCAATTTGGTTTAATTACTTGAATTATCTGAGAACTGGACAAATGTATTCATTATATATTTTACTTAAATGTCATGGAACACACTGAAGAACATATTCAGGAATATATTTGTGAGTGATTCAGCCAGGTCTCTAAGCTGGGCATATAATGCCAAGAAGTTTTCAAAAGTATTGCAGAATTAGTCAGAAAGGTTATCTGATGCTAATCAGCTGGCTTCACTGCATTCTATCTATGAAATTCCCTCTGGAGTTTTATGTGAAAGGTGCAATATTTTTCTTCTTCTTTAATGGTTGTCTCCATTATTCCTGGAAAGATTTCAGTCCTAGGGAAAGTGGTACTTTTATGGGAGTCTTATCAAGTAACATTTTCTTGCTGTTATCCTCCTTTATTCTGTGAGCCATTTTAATAACTGCACACTAATTCTTTGCTATTTGTGTCATTCTCTGCATCTCACTAGCTCAACATGCTTTAAAGACTTCCTGACTTTTAGCAATGCATTGATTAGAGCTGTTGACATTTCTAAATCCCATAGAAGACCTTCCTATTCTAAGTATGATCTGTGGGTGAGCTTGGACAAACCATTCATTTCTATACGGAGCATGAGAACAGTTCCAGGGCAATGCTTGCAAAGAAGAAGCAGTGTGCAATCAGGAGTTTTATTGGTTTTATAAAACTCAGAAAATCCGTTACTTGTTCTTAGCACTTTCTATTGGCATTTTATCAGTTAACCACTTGGAGATACATAGGTATTTACAGAAATCTTTTATAAGATAGCATTGCCAACATTGGATAGTCAATGTGCTGTGTTATTCCTTTTTTATGTTTTTACAGATGCAGTAGCAGACCCATTTTATAAATGAGGAAAAAATAAATAAAATATTGATCCAGGCAATTACTTCCTATCGTCTTGTATCTTCTTTCAGCTTGCAATCACAACATGAGTTCTTCATCTCATTTGCTTATGGTGATGGTAGGCATAAATTACTAGAATTGGCCAGTCTAAAATGAGTTTTGTGGGAGTCACTGTTCTGTGTAATTGCAGTGTTCCATGTAATGATGCATTTACTAGAAGTGCTTGGCTGAGGCTTAGAGGAATAGTACTTTTCTTCACAAAATGTCTATATAGTAGCATAGTAACATTCAGAGGCATTTTTTCTTCTTTTTTTCAACAAAGATTGTCTTAACCTGAAGAATAGCATTTGAAATGTGTTATCCTTACATAAATGTGTTATCCAATGTATCATTTATACCTCTATGTCCTTTTCACTGCATAGTTATTTTTTTCTGAAGGGCCTGAGGTTTAGGCAGCCTTCTGTCATTTTCAATGATAGAGCAAAACCATTTCCAGTTTGATAAGGATTGTTATATGGAAATTAAAACATACCATGTCTTTCACAGAACCTTTGTCATTGTTCTTTCTTGTTGTTGGAACCAAAAAGAAATGTAACTTAAATGCTGTTCTCTGAATAGAAATTGTACTTTATTAGGTGCTCTTTCATCAAACTGGGATTAAATTTTATTTCTTTCTACTTAAAAAAAAGCAATAGCACTTACTTTTGCATGGATTTATATAAAATATATCCATGAGTTTATGTAGAAAACTCCCACTATCATCAATGTACATCAACAGGCTGTGGTGTTCAGAAGAGTTCTACAAAATTGCTTTGAACAGGAAGCAATATCCTTCCTTAGGATTTGAGCATAGAAGTCAACAGAGTTATATTGGACCAGAAATGGGGCTCAGACATTAAAATTGCTGTATGGATTCCTTGGAAATTGTGGCCTGAAGGGTTATGGACAACATCCTCTCTGTGACTGTAAAGCAGCGGTTTCATGAGAGAACGTGTAAACAGGGGTAGTGGATATACACCAACTGTAATAGAATCATAGAATCATAGCATGGTTTGGGTTGGAAGTGACCTTAAAAATCACCTAGTTCCAAACCCACTGCTATAAACAGGGACACCTTCTACTAGACCAGGTTGCTCAAAGCCCCATCCAGCCTGGCCTTGAACACTGCCAGGGGTGGGCCAGCCACGGCTTCTCTGGGCAACCTGTGCCAGTGTCTCACCACCCTCACAGTAAAGAATTTCTTCCTTGTATCCAATCTAAATCTGCCCTCTTTCAGTTTAATGCCATTTCCCCTTGTCGGATCACTACATGCCCTTGTAAAAAGGCCCACTCCAGATTTCTTGTTGGCCCCTTTTAGGTACTGGAAGGCTGCTATAAGGTCTCCTTTGAACTCTCTCAGCCTGTCTTCATAGGAGAGGTGCTCCAACCCTTTGAATATCTTTGTGGCCTCCTCTGGATTTGCTCGAGCAGGTCCACATTCCTCTTGTGTTGGGGGTCCCAGAGCTGGACGCAGTACTCCAGGTGGGGTCTCACAAGAGCAGAGGGGGAGAATCACCTCCCTTAACCAGTTGGTCATGCTCTTTTTGATGCAGCCCAGGACACAGTTGGCTTTCTGGGCTGCAAGCACACACTGCTGGCTCATGCTAAGTTTCTCTTCTACCAACACCCCCAGGTCTTTGTCCTGAGGACTGCTCTGAATCCAGTCTCTACCCAGCCTGTATCTGTGTTTGGGATTGCCCCAACCTAGGTACAGGACCTCGCACTGAGCCATGTTGAACTTCATAAGGTTGGCATCAGCCCACCTCTTAAGTGTGTGAAGGTCCCTCTGGATGGCATCCCTTCCCTCCAGCGTATCAACTGAACCACACAGCTTGGTGTCGTCATCAAACTTGCTGAGGGCGCCTCAATCCCACTGTCCATGTCGCCGACAAAGATGTTGAACAGGATTGGTCGCAACACCGACCCCTGAGGGACACTGCTCATCAGTGGTCTCCTCTTGGACCTTGAGCCATTGACCACAACTGAGTGCTGCCATCCAGCCAATTCCTTATCTACTTAGTGGTCTATCCACCAAATGCATGTCTCTCCAATTTAGAGACAAGGGTGTTGTGCTGGACAGTGTCAGTGTTAAATGCCTTGCACAAGTCCAGGTAGATGATGTCAGTCATGCAGTTTGTAAGGACATTTATCATCTTTCTTTGTGAGCAGAATTTTTTTTAAGGTTTTCCTTTCTGTCAGCATTTAAATGCTTCTGGATTTCCTCCAACCCAGTGTGCCTACCAGCTTCATTAGTTTTTGTTTCTGGTCATTAGTACAGCCTATTCAATGGGGAAATCTGCTGACCTGCTGGCATAGGTTATTCAGCCACAAACTTCAGCTGCCTTTGGAGACTAACCTGAAACCCTGAAACTGAGCAAAATGCCCTAGTCCACAGTGAAGGGTCACACAGTAAAAGTCTGTGTCTGAGGTGTGATTGTCTTATCTCTACTTTTCCTCTGTTCTTTCCCATATGTAGAATTCACAGAAGTCCAGACACCATTTCCTCCCACTGTCCTGTAGCCTGCTGTCCTGGTGACAGCTGCCGTTAATATTGACATTCAGAAATGGATTTTTATATCATTTTGGGAGTGTAGTCACTGAGTCAGTGACATTAGTGGTTTAAGAAAGGAAAGAAAGGAAGCAGAGAATCAGGTCTACAGTTGCTGAAATGAAACCTTCCTTGTCAAGCCAACACTGAGACTCTGGAAATCATAATTCAGAGTGCTTCAAACTCAAATTGCATTTTACTGACAAATTGCCAAGACACATTTGACCTGTGAAAGAGCCTCCTGCAAGAGCTAAATGAGAAATGCATTCTTGTAAATATCGTTGAAATTGTTCTCAGGTTCTCCTCATGCTCTCAACCATTAGCCCCTTCCAGAAAATGGTTTTCAGATTCTCTTTCCTTTCCTCCTACAGATGTAATCTTCAGCCTCTGAAGATGTTATGAGCTGTCTTTATAAATCTCTTTCTTTAAAATAACTTGGCAAGTCATAACATGAAATTTCATGCAGCTGAAGAAAAGTAGACCAGACCATCCTGTATTAAAAAAAATTATGGGACTAAATGTGAAATATGAAGGCGAAGTTGCACCTATGGTTGTTTTTTTACACAGGCTGAAGTGTCTAAAAATACCCTAATACTTGCTTCTTACCAACAAAAAATATATTATGATTTAAAGCCTCTAAAATGGAAAGTGGTAGCAAGTCAAGCCATTAATAATACATGCAAAAGAAGTCTTCAGTGCTGATCCAAACAGTTGCCTTCATGCTACAAAACAGACCTGTGCAAGATTTCTTTGTATAAGAGCTTTTTGTCCATAGACTGGCAAATTGTTCCCTATACCATACTCCTAGTGTGAAGGGGAATTGAGAGCCCTGCCCCTGAAAAGAGATAAACCAGGTAAGAAGAAAAGGTAGGTGAGGTGTGTATTCCTTCCAAACCAGGATTCAGAGCTACTCCATGCTGGGATGTAATTAAATATACTTTAGGCAAGGTACAAAATGGAATGTGACATATATTTCTTTATTCTGGTTTTATTAACAGAAGAGTGAGTAGTGAGACCAGATCTGCATATTCACCTTGGTAGAACTGGGATTGTGATATGTGTGTCTGTTCATTTGTGTACGCATACACAGATATCCAAGAGCCCATTTCTGTAGAAATTACTGCAGGTCAGAATAATTTAGCCAAAACTCTTGCATTTTCCTGAGGAAGCTTACTGATCTTCACCAGATGATTTCCCTACAGATGTTCAGTTTGCAATTGCATTTTCCATTTTGCATGTGTCTATGTAATAACCTCACTCACAGAAGGGTCTTGATCCTGATTTTCTCAAGGAGGTGCAAGTGAGGAAGCTGACATCCATGTCCCCTATGAGCTAGTTGGAAGATGTGGAAGAAAGGATGAACATTTTCTAGGAAAAAAAAAATAAATCTTATTTTGCCATCACTGGAAGCTTATTTTCATTAAAAGCTGCTATGAAAATGAATTAAAACCTTTCAGATTTAAATGGAGATGTGGTGACCCCTCCTTATTAGCACATAAGCTACAGACTCAGCATCATTCTCTCTCTCCATGTTAACTGACACTCAGTTTAGCTTGATTTGTAATAATTTAGCCAAAATTAGGCAGCTTCAAGAAGAAAGACTGAAGGAGAGTCCTCTTTGCCTGTACTGCACATACAGTGTGATGGCTATAGTCCTGTCTTCAGAGAAGAGAGAAAAAAATTCCAGTAACTGCACTGAATCAGTTGGACAGGATTTGAGCAGGAGCTCCCACCTATCTGGAAATAAATAACCCACTCGTTGCTGGAGAGCTTGAGTTACAGTGTGCAGTGGTTCAGTATATGGTTTGCATAGCTGCATCTTGCTTGGTATTTGAAATGCAAAGGAATCTTGTTATCGAAGAAGTCCAGAATTCCTTTACTTTCCTTACTTTTATCATAAGTGCCTCCAAATTATGACAAATATTATTCTCAATTTACCAAAGAAAACACATTGAAAAATGATAGTCCGCATCAACTCAAACTAAAATTTTCAGTTG
This sequence comes from Strigops habroptila, assembly GCF_004027225.2. Lineage (NCBI taxonomy): Eukaryota > Metazoa > Chordata > Aves > Psittaciformes > Psittacidae > Strigops > Strigops habroptila. The sequence goes on along the minus strand of NC_044277.2, from coordinate 32,791,575 downwards.
TGTTTATTTTTGCTTGACTCTGTGGTTCTGACTCACACAGGCCTAGTTTCCATGGGTACTCAGGATACTTGATGCCAAGAGTTCATCAGTACAAGATACCATTTTAGCCCCAGAGAACTTGTGTAAGTAAGTTCCTGCTTGTCTTTCTTTTGCACCCTGACACCTTTTTCTCAGGCAGTAACATTTTCCAGCAGTAGCCATAACTCTGGTACTACAGCCTTACAAAATGATTCACAGCTTTTACTCTTCTCTTCAGCTAGATTAGCTGCAGAAGAAGACATGCCACATGATACCTTCACAACTACTTACTCAGCCTACCAGCTGACAGGGTGCTAACTGGAACTAACACTGCCAAAATGAGAGTTAATCCTCTGGAGAACTTCAGGGGAGACATACGGTGGTGTAACTTGATTTTTTTTTTCCTTTTTTTTTTTTTTTTTTTTTTTTGCAACACTGTGGTTGTGTTACAAATTTTTCCTCTGAAATACAGGAGAGGGTTTAAGTAGAATCAGTGAAGATGACACATGGATGGTGGCACAGCAGGGAACTTTCTGTTACTTTAGATGAATGTTTGCATTTATGTAGGGGTTTTGGCTGGTTTGAAGCAAATCCCTGTATCAGCTCCATTTAGTATGTTCTGTTTTAGTTAGGAAAACAATTTTGGATTTTAAATTTCTTTTGAAGGAAGTTAAATAAGAAGATCCCCTCCAAGTGCTCATCAATGCATGCTAGCTCTGAGGGGAGAATCCAAAACAATGACTGACCTTGAACAGCTTTGAGCCCCAGCGTGGAGGAGACTTTCAGTCCATTATTACAACCCAATTTCATTGAAACTATAAGGATTAATACTTTGCACATTGCATTGTGGTATTCTGCTAAACACTCTGTTCTCAGTATGTGAATAGACCACATCCAGCCTTTTACAAAAATGCCCTTTTCTAGATGGTCCCTCAGTGGATAAAGAACTGGCTCGATGGCCACATGCAAAAAGTTGTGGTAAACGGCTCGATGTCCAGTTGGAAAACTGTAATAAGTGGTGTCCCTCAGGGATCGGTGTTGGAACCGGTCCAGTTGGAGACATGGACAGTGGGATTGAGTGCGCCCTCAGCAAGTTTGCTGACGACACCAAGCTGTGTGGTTCGGTTGATACGCTGGAGGGAAGGGATGCCATCCAGAGGGACCTTGACATGCTTGTGAGGTGGGCCGATGCCAACCTTATGAAGTTTAACCAAGCCAAGTGCAAGGTCCTACACCTGGGTCGGGGCAATCCCAGGCACTGCTACAGGCTGGGCAGAGAAGAGATTCAGAGCAGCCCTGCAGAGAAGGGCTTGGGAGTGTTGGTTAATGAGGAGCTTAACATGAGCCAGCAGTGTGCGCTTGCAGCCCAGAAAGCCAACCGTATCCTGGGCTGCATCAAAAGAAGAGTGACCAGCAGGTCAAAGGAGGTGATCCTGCCCCTCTACTCTGCTCTTGTGAGACCTCACTTGGAGTACTGCTTACAGTTCTGGTGTCCTCAACATAAAAAGGACATGGAGCTGTTTGTTGGAGCGAGTCCAGAGGAGGGCCACGAGGATCATAAGAGGGCTGGAGCACCTCCCGTATGAAGACAGGCTGAGAAAGTTGGGGCTGTTCAGCCTGGAGAAGAGAAGGCTGCGTGGAGACCTCATAGCAGCCTTCCAGTATCTGAAGGGGGCCTATAAGGATGCTGGGGAGGGACTCTTCCTCAGGGACTGTAGTGGTAGGACAAGGGGTAACGGGTTAAAACTTAAACAGGGGAAGTTTAGATTAGATATAAGGAAGAAGTTCTTTACAGTGAGGGTGGTGAGGCACTGGAATGGGTTGCCCAAGGAGGTTGTGAATGCTCCATCCCTGGCAGTGTTCAAAGCCAGGTTGGACAGAGCCCTGGGTGACATGGTTTAGTGCAAGGTGTCCCTGCCCATGGCAGGGGGACTGGAACTAGATGATCTTAAGGTCCTTTCCAACCCTTACTATCCTATGATTGTATGCTGTTAGAAGAGGTAGAAAAGAAACTGAATATCTGTAAGAAACTCAGGAAATCAAGAAATCACTCTAATAATGAAAATATTGCTTGAAGTGTATGTTCTCGGTATCACTTATAGCTGCAAAAGAGGTCTTACTTGCATTGACATGAGTACTGCTTGGCCTTGTCCTCTCTACAGACGATTCATTAGTTTAGAAGGCAACCAAAAATATCACAAATAAAACATGACCAAAGTTTGAAGTAGAGTGGGGCATATAATTGAGAAGGACAGAGTGAATGGGACTGCTACTGCTGAAGACTGGCACCTGTTGCATGGTGTCCTCTACCTGATCAGAGCACAATTCAACCAAGTTCAACCCTGAGCTGCTCCAGTATCTGTCTTAAGGTGCTTCCAGCATCTGTCCTAAGGTGCTTCCAGCATCTGTCCTGAGCCGCCCTCAGCATGTATGAAATGAAATAGTCAATGAAATCTGCCTTTTCCTTAGCCTTCACAGTTTTACTGTGAGCCAAATGAATTGAAGAACAGATGTGCAAGCTCATTAATATCTGTTAGCAGATGTCATGCACTTCGTATGGTGCAACATATTCCCTTGCAGTCTAGCATATGCAATAGTAAATATGCAGTGAACATCAGTATTTTAAGGAGCCAAGTATTATGCTTCATTTCTCAATACCTCTGCCGTATGTGTCAGTGGTCTAAGGTATGAATTTAGCTAGAGTTTTTAAAGCTGGTTTTACGTTGACAGAGTAGCAACTATATTCACTTGAATAATAAGAACATAATCACTAGAATTCACAGCTGCATAATAGACACAAACTCAAATCAGAGGCAGGAAAAGACAAAATATCTATTATAGTTGGTTATCTTCAGATATCTTCTCAGTAATTATCTAATCACTCACAATACAACTGTCTTCCTAAATCAAAGTTAAATGAATACTGATGCGATTAATGTGAAGAGTCACCAAAGTATTTTATTAATCAAGAGCCAGATCCCTCACTTACTTAATACCCAAGAAGAAAATTTAAATGTAGTTTCAAAGTAGCCTTTACTACCCAGTTCAAGGGCCAAATTATTGATCAAATTTATTGCTCCCACTTAAAGCAGTTAGCTACAGATATGCCACAGACTGACACAGCTAAATATTCAGATTATTAAAAATGTCAAGCTGACAAAACTAAGCCCCAAAAAAGTACTTAAGCTTTGAAACTAGACAGCTGAATACCATTAAGTCTAAATGGGTAAGTATAATAATACATATATATATATGTTCACCTGCTACTCATTGATTTTTGAGTTCTTTTAGTCAAAAAAAAAAAAAACAAGAAAAGAAAAATAAAGAAAGTTATTGAAATGATAAATAAGATGAAATGGAGCAGGAAATGCAGGCTTTAACACAATTTCTTCTAATTGAAGTAGGTTTTTCCTGAGGGAGGACAGCACCATTTAATCAGATTTTTCCTGACATTACATTTTACAAGACGGGGGTTTTATGGAGATTCATGTAATGAATAACAAACGTGCTGGTTTGTACTTGTGTTTCCATGAAATGTGAGAAATCTTATACTAGAGCTTATATAATTTAGCCATGTTCAGCTATATTAATATCTTACTTAAAAACTACTTACAGTGTAGTGTTTTATGCAGGATTTCTGTGATGAAGGAACGTTTTCCTTCCAGTGCTCCTCCTATGAGAGATTATTACTTAGAAGGCCAGGAATAAGGGTTTAAAGGAGTCCAGGAGCTTTGTTAGCTATCAAGAGGAGAAAAACAAAGGTGAGTTCAAGTTACTGTTTTTTTTAAAGACTGGTCCTAATGTGTTTGTATGCTTCTGGTCTGTACACCAGTCTATGTTTCTGAAAGCTAATTGCAATATGGCCTTATTGAAGACCCTGTTGTGCCATAGCCTTATTTATGGTGGTCGTCCTTACCATGCTGCAGGGCCATGGAGCAAGGTGGGCAGGAGCTGGAGGTGGTGGTGGCCTGGACTGGATTCCACAGCCATGGTCCAGCCAGCCCTGTCTGTCTACACAACAGTTCAGCCATGTGTGCTGTACCCTCAGCCTCCTTCCAGCTTTCTGATCATGCTCCTAAAATCCTGCAGTAATCACTCTTCATAAAAACATGCTTTAGTATTCAAAAGATCTCATCCATTTTCTGCCAACGTAATTGCAAGTTCTGGCTCTTTGTAAGCAACTGTAGGTTTAGCGGAGGAGAACTAAGTTGTTCAAGCTGTATTCCTCCTCCCTCAACATATCACCCGCTCTCTACTAATGCAGCAAGACTCTGGGTCTGGTAACAGGCTCTGCCTGAGCTAGTAGCCCAGCAGCCCAGCTCTTCAGCTAAAATGGTCTGCTAAATCCAACTAGTGAAATGCGTGCCCCGCTTATTTGGTAGAGGATGCAACCATCTCACCATCTCAGCCTTGCCTGCTTGCAGTGTCTCTTGGCAGTAGCTGTGTAGCTCTCTTGCTACCGAGCCTCTGTTCCTCATCCTTCCTCCAGGACACCATTTCTGTTCCTTGATCCTTGCCCTGGCTCCTCCTGTGGACAGGACAGCCAGGCCTTCCCTCCTCCTTCCTGTCTGGACTGTCAACCAGCACATCCCTCAATGTCTTCAGCTGCCAGCTCTGGCTCATGTTGTGTTTGGCACCCAGCTTCATTTTCTGTGCCTGATGGCCCATGGGCTGGAAGACACTCACTGACAAGCTGTGCAGCTCAAAGAGCAAATCATCTCCCTCATGGTGCTGGTGCTTTCAGCTCACAGAGCAGACCTGCCTAGCGCTGCTGAAGATGGATTCAGAGGACTTGTGTACTACCATTTTACAAAGGATTTCTTTGGCTAATCTCTGGCACATTCCTCTGATGCTCTCAGCAGCATTTTGGTTCATTCTGGCAGAGCCAGTGGTCAAAACAGATTGAAGCAGTGTCATCCCCTCTGTCTTTAGCAAGCAGGATATGATACAGACACATATATTGCAACAGAACAGGGGCAGCTGCTACTTTATAAAATACTGGCAAATAGCAGGCAGCATTATGCTGAGAAGGGATCACTTCATAACTTTACTGTAATATGTTCCACCTAAATAGTTTTCTAACGATGCTTACTATGTGTGTTGGATTCTGTTGTAGAAAGGCAAGGGAACTGAAATAAACTCCAGTTAGAAGCTTGTTCAAAGGAAGCTTTTGAACTTCAAGCTTCCCCCAGACACAAAGTAGAGCACTTCTGGCAGAAACAAATACCAGAACATGTGCCGTAGTGCTATTCTGCCATCTCTAACCCTCAACATCAGAGACACAGCCCAAAGACTGCACTTTATCATTAAGCCAGTTCAATGGGCTATGGCAGTTCCTAATCTCACAGGACACAGTTACTTTTTATGGTCGTAAGGCTTTCTCTCTTAGAAGTCAAACTGAACAGAAGCAGCACCCAAGGATGATACACCCCACAGACTTGGGGGATTTGTGCTTTTTGAGGGCACTACTGAGCAGTTGTGGCTCAGCCTGCTTCCCAATCCGCTCCTCCCAGTCCACATGTTTTTATAAACTGGACGCACTCCAAAATCTGAGGATTAAGTTGCTTTCCACGCATGACAGGTCAGCTAGAGGACACCAGCTTATATGAATCTTGATTTGTTTGATTTCTGTATGTCTTAAGACTAAAGTCTTTGGATATTCACTTGGAGAAGAAGTGAGGGGAAATCCATGGCTGAAGAAATAATCCCGGAAAAGATAACTCACTGTGCCGGGTGCGAGATTTACTTTAAAGAGTACAGCAGCTGTACAATTTGCCTTTTGCGCAAATCTTCTGCCTCCTTTCTTGTGGCACCCGGATACCTTACAGGGATATTCCTGAGAACCATGAGGAGCTCGCTGAGTGCTGTCGTCCTCTCCTGAAAACCGGTGGCGGCAGCAGTAGTGGCTGAGCAGCTGCTGCAGCATGGTCTTCAGGAGCTGGGCCTGCTCCTGCTCTGTCTGGAAGCACCCAGCAAGGGGAAGGCATCCTACCTTATCAAATGCATTTATTCTGCCTTTGGGCATCACATTTAGTTCTTCATGTGTAACGCAGTGGCAGCAGGCACTCAGAGCCTGACAAAACCCAGGCTTGTTCACTAAACAGCTGCTATGGTATGTTTTTTTCTGCCTTAAAGGTCTCTCACTTTTAACCTCCTCAGACACCTTATTACTGAGAACTCCATCTGTAGGTCTCATGGGCAAAGTTTCATCCCATTTATACTAATGATAAGGGGAAAGGAATAGAGATAGGGAGATGAACTGTGTTTTTAAACCATGTGGATTATGTTACTGTGACAAAGAAACAGTAACTAAATCTAATGAAGAGGAGGGTATTTATTATAGATGAATCAGAAAAGAGAAGGCAGTGATGGAAGGTAAACATGATTTGGGAGTTTGCCTGTCTTGACTGTCACCTGCACTGGTTTTTTTCCTTCTAAGAAATCAGGCAGGCAGTTGGTGACGTATCTGAAAAGTGTGTTAAGTTTTATTTTTGTGTTTTATGAAAGAAATAAGTGGGCACAGACATTAAATTGATATACAGTGCAAATATGTAATTTAGAGTGTTTATATAAATTATTGCAGGATATCACTTTGAACAAAGTCATTATCTTAGTGGTAGTCAGAGAATTACTCATTCCACAAAATCACTCAGTTTCAGAAAGAAGAAATCACGACCAATTGTTGTGAATTGGTGCTTTTCATACAAGATAATCTGTGCTGTCCATCCCTCTGCTCTGCTAAACTTGTACAGATCTCAGTGGCCCAGGTGTGTCCAGGCAGGTGCAGCCCTGTTGTGCCAGGGCAGGCAGTAGCTGCACTGATATGGTCATCAGCTCCTGTACACTAGGCCAGACTCATCATACAGTGGCACCACCACTCCTCTTGTGCTGAGAGGCATACAAAGCCTCTAGCCTGCAGATGTAACACCAATGTGATCAAAGTGAGATGAGTTACACCAAAAAACCTCCTATCAGCCTTGGAAATATGGTGGCAGTCACATTGTGAGTTGAAAGTGAATGCCTTTCCCGCGGTGGCACACCAATCAAATATGCTTTGACTATATGACTGCATTTCTAGAGTGCTGATTTTGGTTGTCAAGGGATTATATGTTGGGTTTCTAACAGGTATCAAGCCTCAAAGCTCCACTGACCTACACAGACCTCTGCTGGACTTCTATCCATTAAAGGAGTCCCTTCCCCAACAGGAACATCAGGTTTAATATCTAGCTCCAAGGCAGCTTTCTCTGTAGCTTGCACTGCAGAGCCTCTTCTTGAGTTGCTGAGAAAGTGAACTATCATCAACAACTCTGAACTTTGCTTTAATACCTTATCATTTCAATAAAACTTCTGTACTTTCATGAAATAGCTGGTTTTCATGCCCCATAGTTATGAAAGTGTTTGCTACACTGTCAATTAGTCTTTTGCATTATTGAGTTGAGAGGATCTCTGTTGTTTCTTCAGATGCTATCACAAAAGATGTAAGAGTTCATTTCTGCCAAAATTCAACAGATAAATTATATTCCCAGTAATAAGATATGGAGTTAATTCCATGCTAGGATAGGATATAGCCCAGAACGGGCATTTGAACTTATGTTCCCCTGACCCAGTGATATTGATGTTTGCCTAGCATAAATTTAATTGTTTGTATAAAGATTTTAAAACTCTGTGGTACGAGGACTTGACCCTTGGTTTGCTATGTCCCAAATGAATGCCCTGACTGTGCTGTTACAGAGTGTGTTTCTTGCAATAGCGTCTCTTGGAGCTATTCCATGTTTAAATAATTGAGTAGTTACTAGGGCACAGCAAGAGATACCAAGTCTGTAATGTAGTAGTCAGGAATCCCAACTGAGCTGCTAAAATAGAAATCTCTGGCATGAATTAGGAGCTGACAGAAGTTCGGGTGGGTTATCTTCCATTTTAGAGGAGAATCCTAACCTCTTATGATATCCTGAGATTTGGACTTTTACTGGACAGGTCTTAGTTTCAACCTGGATGGAAAGGGAAAATGTAAAATCAGAAACTTTTAAAAGATTGGAAAATTATTTTTCACCATGCTCTAGGAATAGCTGTAGTCAAATTATAAGGAAAGAGAGAATTCATGTCAATGCTGCATATGTTTTATTTGAAAGAAAGACTTGCTTGCTACTTCAATGTTCCGTAAAGTCTGCTGTTAATTATCAAGAGGGATCATGCATTACACACTCATCTGACCTGAACTGGCTGGTGGAGTATCACCAGTGGCAGGATCAGGCCAAAAGTTTGTGAATTGCTGTCACGTTTCTGTTTCAAGCTGGCCTTTCAGTGTACACAATGCAGGCAACTTAAGCAAGAGGTGAGATCTAGTCCTTAAATCACTGTCTTAGCTGTGGTAATGCTCCTGCAATCTGCTTCAGGTGAACACTTTGGCACTCAGCTCTCAATCAGGTCCCCTCCTAGATGAACAACAGAATGAGGAGCAAGGATTGTCAGTGCCGTGATGGAGTCTTCTTTAACAGAGCCAGTTCAATAACTAAATCAAAATATCGTTTCTTTTCTTAATTTAGTGCTGTTTGCTAATAATTTCCCCATTGACTAGGAATACAGAGTAATAGGCAATGCGCTGCTCTGCATGTTAATAAGATTCCCAACTTTACAAGCTGTTTTCTAGTACTGTTTCAAAGTATATCAGCAGAGTTTCCTCCTAGTAGCTACCATTATACAAGGATGTTCCTCTCTTAAAAGTTGAGAGACACTCTTGAATTCACCGTGATTGGTAACTGACAGGATTTAGTCCCAGAACTAATTTTGTTTGACATTAAAATCAGTAGCTATGCAAAATGAAGATAATAAGACTTCAGCTTGCCTGCAGAGCAGCAGTGACCACCAACTCCTGTGCAGAAGACAACTTCTTCACATACAGAAACAACTATTCTAGCCAGAACTCATCCCGCTACTCACATAAAGCGTAGTCATCCAAGGCTAAATCACTAGTGCAGTAACTATAAAGTACAAGAGCTGAGAGGTGAAATTCTTGGAAATCAAGAGACAAGTATCAATTCATCTGCAATGCACAACCTGAAAGTATAGTGTCAAACAAATCAAAGGTTGGTGCTGCGGGCCTTAGCTTCTGCTTTTATCAGATAAAATCCTCAAAACACAGATTGGTATAAAAGGTGTCTGCTATTGACTTAAAATTTATCGGTACTTGCCCTCAACCTGACTTGTTTTTGAAAAAATTATTTCTGTAGAAAAACTTAGATTTTAAAAGAAACAAAATGGATTTTCTTTTCCAGTTTTCAGAAACAGTCAAAATTACACCCACAGGGAGCTTGCCATTTTCAGTGGAAAAAGAAGAAAAAACAGATTTTAAGAAACCTGAGTTCAGGTTATTTGAGCAACCACAGTATTGCTTATGCTGTTACGAAAAGAAGCAGTTAAAGTTTCTGCATCAGTGTCCTCCACATGACCTCTAGTGCATCAGTACAATCCAGTTGCAATTGCTCCTGCAGCCAAAAGCATCAGCAAGCATGAGGAAGGTAACCAGAGCCCAGTCTCCCTGCTTGCTCCACAGAGGATATGTCAAGTGAGATGCTTACATAGCTCTGGGCACTAATGGGCACCAGCTGGGTGGTCAGTGCTGTGAGGGTGTGCTTTGCAGCATTTAGGAGCTACAGCTGAAGTTACAAGTACATTGCTACCAGCACCCTGGGAGGGATGTGTCATCTAGGCATAAAGGCTTCATCCAGACACCCTGCTGTTTCTACAGGTTCCTCTTAGCCATGGCTCCCTGGTTAGCCAGACTTTAAAACTGTCTATTACAATTGTCAGAAGCAGGAGTAGTGGAAGTCATATGTCTGGATCAATCATGTAAACTAGATAGGATCTGACAACTTTGGGAAAGATTAAATTTAGATGTATCAAGTTAAAACACAAAACCACAACAAAACCAAGTAATTTTCAAATATTTTGCTCCTTCAGGTCCTCTAAAAATTTCTTATGGAGAGGGGTTATTCATCTGGTCCCAGTTATTTTAGATAGTTGCTGATCTTTCTTTAAAAACATGCATGCCGTGCTATTTAAACGGCAACCTTTAAGCTGTTTAAAGGAGGAGAGTGCAAAGCACTGGATTAATCTGCTTACAGCCCATATGGCCAGATGTTCCAAGGACTGTGGAGGAGCACAGGTCACATTTAGCCCACATTCAAATGGCTTTCTCAGCAAGAGGGCTTTATTCCACTTGATGAATCAAACTGGATGGCATTTTTATCTTTGCAATTAATTTCAATATTCTACTGCCAGGAAGAAAAATCAAGATGCAATATGCTGTTCATGGCACATCCTTGAGGTGGTGGGGAGTTGTCCGGTAAATTATTGCACTACTAAAAGTCAGGAGCATCTAGGCAAGAATGCGTATTGTAGTCAAAAGGTGAGGAGGAAAATAAATTTATGCTTCTCTGTGGGAGAACAGGTATACAAAAATGAATTTTCTAATTTAATGAAAGGAGGCAGAAGGGTGATGACTGAGGAGGAGAATTGTTATAAATTAGAATGAGAGCCTTTACAAGGGGATAAATAGAGCATAATGAATAACATTTTTAAGCATCAGCTAATTTATGAATGCTGTTAAGCCTTCATCCCAGCCAATTTTTGTGACTTCCTTTATTTCCTAACAGATTTGACCTGTTGTGTCTTGTTTTACAAAACCATTCATGACCTTCATGTCAAGTGACATCTTTGCATTTTTGCTTTTTTGGATAATCTTATTTGTGTTATTCTTCACAGGCCCAGTCAAAATATTGACTATGATCTCTTCTGTAGTGTAGAACAAATGGGCTTGCTCTTCCTGTGGTCTTTTTTTTTTTTGTATGTATTGGGGATAGAAACAGACTGTAAAAACTAGCATGTCATTAATTTAAAGATGGCATAATACTGATACTTCTGGTAGAGCCTTTTAAAAGAAGTAGAAAATCAATACAAAGTTGTAATTTCTAAATCTATGTGACTTCACAGCATCCAGTATAAAATAGATCAACATTTGAGCTTGCTGTTGCAGGAATGTGGTGATTTCCAAGTCACCCAGAGGAACAGAGATGACATCCTTGCTGCAGCTCTGGCTCTCTGCACAAGTTAGTTGATACCAGTGTTTTGTGTGAAAAATTGCTTTTGTGGATCAGACTTTCTGCATTCAAAAAGAAACATTTCAAGTACAGCGGAAAAAACCACTGTGTGTATTGCTCATCATTGTAAACGATGTGGCCCTAGTGTATCGTTATAAAGTTAGTGAGGTTTCTGAGGACTGCTGGTAATTACTGTGGTGGCTGATGGGGTTGAAAAGGTTGATGAGTGAGCAGTCAGCCGTGGCCAAAGGGATGGAGTGGAGGTGAAAGGACAGTTAGCAAACATTTAATCAAATGTGTTAGGAATCAATAAAGAGTTGATTCTCAATTTCTTTTCTGTAAGCCAGCGTAGGTACCCTACTGCTCATTTTAAGATACTTGAGAAACTTTCATTCAAAATTTTAGACTCTGGATTTCTTTTTACTGCTTGAATGGGCATTTGCAACTTGCTGACAAAGTGGCGATGAGCGCTGCTGGTGTTGCCTAAGGATAAACATACTTGGCGGGGAAGTGGAGAAAAATCACAGCAAAGGCAACCCATGATCGCTAGATAACAAGGCTATAGGAAAATAGACTAACAGCAACTTGTGGAAACCAGGATCAGGAAAGCCAAGACACTGGGAAAAATTTTAACCATTTAATACAGGATGGGGTTTGTGATAATGAACCAAGACAAATACATTTGTAAACTTTAAGATAACTTACTGCGAGAAATATAATTAGGATTAAATGTTTTCTCTGATTTTCTTCAATATACTAGGAAATATAAAATAGTCACGCTGCGCACAATTTTCCTACAAAAAGACTACTGATTGCCATGCAATTTTTATGAATGGTATTTACCAATGGAGCAAATTAGGAAATTCAAGACAGAACATTTTATCATTGAAAAATACAGATTTATCAAAAAAATTTTAAAAAACCCAAATTAATGTTTTAACCTTTCAGTAATGGAAAAAACTATTTAAAAATGAATTCATTCATCATGTCAAACTTTACAGAATAAATTATAAACTTAAGAAGTTGAAATAAAAAAAAGGGTTTAATTTTGTCTAACTAAAACATCTCGGATGATACTGCTGTATTTATCAGCATGCAATTGTAAAAATGTATCAATTTCAAAAGTCTTTTGAAAGTGACTTTATAGTCACTGTACATTAGTCAAGCATAATTATTACTTTGACCCTGCCATTGCTGAAATTGATACATTTTTACAATTGACTTAATCAGCAAGCACTCTCAGGAGACAAGGAATTTCAGTTATACAAACCACCGTGTATTCAGGATGCACACAGCATTTTCAGAATGGAAGGGGTAATGAATCCCCTTGAAATCACAATAAAATGCTCCCGATTCCCAAAGGAAGCAGATTTGGATACCACGTCATCATAGTCAGGGTGTCACAAGGTGTGTAAAATTGGCTGAACTAGTTAAAAGTTACTGTCATAGTGAGGCAACTCAAAATTTTACTTTTATTCTCCATGTTTCTGTCTTATCCTTAACAAAATGCATATTTTTCCTTCTGAAAAAAAATGCCCTAAATGTTCATGATTAGCTCTATAATAGCAAACTGAAAGTCAAGCAAAATGCAACATGTTGGTTTTTACATAGCTTCAATTCCAGTTTTCACCTGGAATTAAATTGTAGCCCATTATATTCAAGCATGGGACAAAATGCTTAAGAAATTCTAGGCTCTTTTGTAGCACTTTACATTGTTACCAAAATATCCATTCTCACTGGATGCTGACAGAAATCTTCTCTTTCATGTGAGGTAATTACAACAGTATTTGAATCTCTTCAAATCTCTTCTCTAATGGTGTGTCTGTAAGTGCAGGGAGTGAGCACAGAGTGGTAAACTGTACTGTACTTAATGTCTGCTTTTCATGGTGTAAACAACATTAACTGGAACATTTCTAAGACACTCTGCACCAAGTGAACTTAGTCATTAAAAACTCATTATATACACAATTTGCAGTATTTTGCAGACTGTGGAAAAATATTTGCTATTTGTATTACGTTAAGTGAGATATGTGTGACATCATTCATTACAACAGCAGAGCCAAATGAATAATTGACCCCTATTTCAAAAAATATCTTCCCCTTTTGTTCTTTTATTCTCTTCATTATCCTTCAGCCGTGAGCCACAGTCTGAGTAAGAAAATAAAGAAACAAGGAACAAGTCCTTTGCAACTAGTAAGAAGAGTGGAAGACTTGATCAAATCTAGGCGACGTCAGGATAAATGTCAATGCTTCCTTTGATTTTTAATGTTTTGTTGAATGTTTGTTCTTATCATTGTCATTAAAATGATCTATTACTAAATGATCTGTAGAAATAACTAATGTGTGACCATGGGATAGTCAAATATCAAGAAATGGTGATCATCCTTAGGCAAATACTTTTCAGTTATAACAGTTCTTAGCGGCTGAAAAGAAGGTTGTATCAAGTCATCAGAAGCAGCATTTTTTTCACTCAGTAGCTTATCCTTTTTTAATACTGCGTTGGTTGATCTAGTAGAAGATTCCATCTCTTCCTGCAAACCCTGTGCCATGTGTCATTAGATTGTCACAGCTACAGTAGTACCACTGCTCTGTCATCTAACACATTGTCCCAAGACAAAAAGAGATTTAGTGGTGTGGAACTGGGGATGGCAGTGGCAGTGTTCCTTTTTTACTAGGAATCTAGAGCATTTACTGGGTGGAAGACTATCTATCTCAGCTTAATGGCTGGAGGTGCCACTCCTTCCTGAATGTTTTCTTCTCCACAGGCAGTACTGCTTCCTTACAAAGCTCATTGTCTAACAACTTCATTTCGTCTGCTGAAAAGAAAATGCGAAGAATGTTATTGTTGCTAGAACCAAAGGGGAGGTTGGGCTGGGGGGGTTGACTTTGGGTGAAATCGTTCAAAGCCCAAGTGATCTTTGGAGGAAGCAGATGTTTATTTTCAATTAAAACCTAAAAACCCCTTATAACATCTGTGAGTGCTGGGGAACTCTTGCTGTACACTGCCACCCTGACCAAAGACACCCTGTGTTTCCAGGCTTGCCTTTTGCTTTGCAGGACAGTGATTTGTTAGCTCATTTGATGGGGCTAGGGCACTTGAGGCTCTGTAGGTATAAGGTATCTTCTCTGCAGACATCACAGAGATAGATTGATCCAGCTAAAACTCATTCAGCCATGATTCCCCTACATTTCTGTGGACACAAGGTTGATGCACTGGTACCAGAGTGCTTCCTTCTAAAAAGTTCTAGGAAATGAAGAATATCTTGGCTTTGAGCAGAATGAACAGATGCCTGAATTACATCACTAAACTGCTTGTCATAGTTTAGAAGCAGCAAAATCCCTTTGCTGCTGAAGCTGCTTCCACAAAATGTTTTCAGAGAATAATGGTAGAACAAATTCATACCTCCAGGACACAAGAGGTTTTGCTGTATTTTCAATTGTATAGCCTGTAGAATGTAGCAGCCATGTGGACTGAACTTCCCTTGTCCTGCCACAGGTCTTTATGAGACATACCAAACGAAACTACCTGTAATTTTCTGATTCTTTACTGGGCCTAAGACTATCAGGACCCATTCTGAATCACCCAAATGACTTGAAATAGAGAAAACTGGTTATTGTTTCTTACCAGCATTGGCTAATGCAACCACAGAGCAGTTCAGATGGCTGTGGTATAAATAAATATTGAAAAAATAGTTACAACAAGAAAACACACTGTAAGAATTGTTACTTTTTACAGTGAAAGAAGTAAAACCAACATATTGCTCTAAACAAGCAATTACTGTGATAGAGGTGGCACAGATCCATAACTACCCTCTAGTAAGGATTGATTGCTCTGCTCTTGTTGTATGGACGGATATAATAGGACCCCATTATTATCAGTTCAAAAACCACGTTGCTATCACCATTCCATACCTCATTTTGCTGCTATTTCTATTTGAATATTTGAAGTAAATTACATTAAAAAATTAGTGAAATTTATATTAAATTTAAAACCAGCATTAGAAAAGTGAAGGATGACAACCTTCAATGGTGCATTAGATCACAGAACAGAGGTTGTATTCTTAATGGTATACAGAGTTCTTGTTTCACATGGTTGGGCTCCTTTTGATCATTAGCTCTTGAGAAGACTTTGATAGGGTTTCACGTAAAACTGAGCAATGAATATGGTAAAATTCAAACCATTCACAAAGCGGTAGTTGGAGGCTGACTTCAAGCTGAATGTTTGTACTTTGGGCTTCATTCCTGAATTAGGTAGTCAGCTGCTTCATTATCCCAAACCTCCTACTTTCTTCACCTTGCCCTGTTTCTCCAAAATACATTCTCAGGAACTTGCTTCCCACACATTTTCTGCCTACAGACAAAGCTTCCCTGTTTCTCAAGGTGTGCTAGCCTTCACCTGTGAACAGACAGATTTTAATATGAAGTTGGAAATGTACTGGATTTATAGACCCATCACTAGATCTTGACTTCATTCCACAGCTGTATCTGTCCAGCCCCATCACAGAAGTACTTCAGACACTGCTTTCTATTCTATTCTATTTATCAAGCACTTTAGCCCATCACTGACAGAAGAAGGGAAGAAAACAGTTTGTTATTGAATCATAAAGAACACATTCCTGGTGTAGCTCAGGCAAAATGCCACTGGCTATGTTATTAGAGTAGACAATTTAGACCAAACTGATTTCCTCTGTTTGTATTGAGGTTATGACTGATGTAGCACTATTATGTCCTGAAAGCTTCACATATTACTCAGAAGGATACAAAGCACTGTATTTTGGGGGGAGGATAATGATTATGATAAAAAAAGGTTTTGCATGCTAATGTAATTCCACCTAAACTATTCTCGGCAACTGCTGGTAAATTTATAGGAAAGGAGAAAAAAGATAATTTTGTTCCACAACTCCCTCCCTCAAAAAAAAAAAAAAAAAACCCACCAAAAACAAAACAACAAAAAACACCTAAGCTTTTTAAAAGAAAGGGGAGTTTGTAATTTACTTCTGGTGATGAGAAATAAAAATTTCTATAAATTGGCTCATAACTCAAAGATCGGGTTTTTGGATAGTTCACATTTCTTCAGATTTGAACATTTTCAAAAGTCCAGCTCTACATTTGGGTTTTGATCACTCTAAAATAATGTTTCAGCTTTTCATGTGACCCACCCCTATTCAGAAGTAACATGCTTTTGAACTTTATTGTTTAGATTATCTTACTTACAGAAAACTAAAGAAACGGGTACATCTGTGCAGTATACAGACTTATCCAGGAAAACTAATAGTTTAAAGTTTAAAAAGGGCAGTAAGTGAAAATGGGACGAGTAAGCATAAGAAAAATAATTGTTCTTGATCTTGATTTTTTTTCATTTTTCCCCCCCTACTCTTTCTACTAGTAAAATGCTTGTATAAGAGAAATATGTTTTCTATAATTTTACACATAGTATATATATAAAACATACATAAAGAAAACATTAATCAAAGTATTCAACAGGATAATTTATGGGACCTGTAGTTAGGGTCACACTTCTATGTGTTTACTGTAATCACCCACAGACCTTGGGAGCCATAGAGAGCAGCCGGGATACCAGAATGCACTCTTGTATACATGTACAGTAATAAACATGTTCTTGGCATTAATTGTCCATCCTTTCCCAGCAGATAAGGGACTGTTTTCTATATTTTATCCATATGTTCACCAGAGTAACATTTGCTCCTCCTATGCTCTTCTATCCTCTGTCCTAATGCTTCACGGCGGGGGTATCAAAATACCACTACTTGACCAAGCGGTAGGGCCTGTGCTTTGCAGGCATCTCAACTAACATTCATGCTACTAGCTGTGGAATCATGCCTTTGCTCTTGCTCTCTCTAGATTACTGTGAACAAACTCCACTTGGGTAAAGACTAAAAGCCTGCCAGCAGGAGTCCCATACATTGTTATCTGGAGAGCGTCCAGGCAGAGCTGCTAACGCCTGCTGTTATTACTGCCATAAATACTCTGTGAAGATGGGTCAGATTCTTGAAAGAAGGATATAGTGGAATGGAGAAATTGTTCTCTGAATGTAAGAAATGAGAACAAGGCCATGTGTTTCCAGAGCTGATGTCTGTAAGTTTGTTTTTAGCAGGGCCCTGGACTGGTCCATGTCACTGTTCACTGAGGAACTCTGAGGAACCTATGAGCAGCTTCTGGGTAGCAGTACAGGGAGCATGTCCTGATGGTGCCTGCATCCCAGCCTGGGACCAAAGGGTGAGGAGCCCTGTACTGTCCTTCGTTGGGAACAGGGAACAGAAAGTTGAGATTTGAGTTGAGAAAGAACAGAGATCTTTTGGATTCGTTTCTGTGTTACAGAAATGAGCACCCAGGAGAGAGTGTCACTTACGTAGAAGCAATATGAGGTCAGGTTGTGGTCACCAACTCATTACTTTAGTAGTCTATGTCCTTTCATAAGACTGCTGTCTCACCACCAGCAAGAAGGAGATCTAAACTTAACTTCTACCCAGAAGTTATTAAATTCTCAAGTCTGGTCTGCCTTCTTAGCTCTAGACTTTCTCCCTAAGACTGAGAAGGGCATTATTGTTTTCTGCAGGCATGCTGTGTGTTCTGCAAACATGTTCCTGTCACCTCTTTGGGAGCAGCACTTTATAACTGTAACAAAAACAGTCTGTTCTTTTTTGGCTAGACTGTAGCCTTTACATAAGGCAGAGGTTTGGGCATCTTCTTACTCAGTTTTCATCATTGCAAAAACAGCATATATATCTTCTCTAAATATGTCTTCTTTGGGAAGTGAGACATAATTTCTTAAGAATAGAAATTTTAAGTCAGTAAGTGAAGCAATTCTGTTTAAATTATGATTAAAAACAATCCTCATTTTGAAACCTGCTGATCACTGATGGTTAATCACTTAAAAATGTATCAGCAAGTTCCCTTTGTTATGCTTTGCCTATTAAATGATGTTTATTGCTTATTGTACTAGAAAGCTAATGAATCAGAAATTTAAAATGGTAGTGCTGTAGAGATTGCATTTGTTTTTCATTTTCATTAATACCATATTACAATGAGGAACACGTAACTTCTACCTTCCCCCTGTAACATGGATCAACACTTTCCTGTTATGGTATGCCACCATAAAGAATATTGCATAACTCAGCTACATCAAATGTGGATTGTGAGTCTAAGCAGCCAGGTTGTAAACCATGGAAAGATTTTACACTAAAGAATTTACATATATTAAATCTATGATTCATACTGCTCCCAGCAGAAAGTCCCATTCAGTACACCAGTCAGGAAAGACTAATAACCTCACACTGTTACAGCCTCAGGAAATTGCTATATTTAGATCCCTAAATTATAGAATGCTGCTATTAGCATGAACCTTATTATCATTAACATTATGATGAATACCAAAAGTTAAAACTGCTAGAGAATTTAACTTACTCATCAAGAAGAGTTTTCCCACCTCCAGCAACTGGATATATATCAGCATAACATACATACATAACATCCTATGTCATGAAATGGCATTTATAATATAATTATAATACTAGAGCTTCCACAAAAGTGAAGTTATTTCCTTCTCACCCTTACCCAAGGCACTTCTTAGGCCTAACTCATCAGGATGTAAACCAAGAATTATACTGTGCTTCATGCTGTGAACTCCTTTTCTGACTGCAAAATCTTTGAGCAGATGCAATTATATTGCTACATGCTCATAGCACCTAGCACCACAGGGCCCAGTCCCATCAGAGGCATTTTCACAACACCCTGAGGCATTTTCACAAAACAAAATGGCTCATCAGTCATGCCATATATCTGGCTATATATACCTATTTCTTACTTCAGATCTGTGTTTTCCTGGTATAATTTTCAAAATCGAACAGAAAATTTTTCAGTGTCATGTAGGAGTTATATGGAAATGAGCTTTATCCTTGTAGGATATGGTTCTGGGCCAAAAATTAGTGATTTGACCTATTGTCATCTTGCCATTTGAAAAAAAACATGCTATTTGACATTCTGTATGGTCTGGGAGTAACCCTGCCAGAGATTTGTCCACATCATTATTCAAGTGCCAGGAGCATAACAAAAAAATGTCCTTTCATTTAAACAACATTTATCAGCTGGGGCTTGGTGACTGCCCTAGGCTCTAACTATGAGCAATTCATGTTTAATCACGAGCATGATGCACTATGAAAACAGATTGTATTTTCAACTGTATCCTGCTCTGAGGAGAGGGCAGCATCTTGTGAAAGCATGTCCTAATGTGTTCCTGCAGCCCTGATGTTTGTGTCCCACTGACAGAAAAACTTCTAGATGACAAGTATAAAGCCTTTATCCCTTAAATCAGGCCCACGTAAGAAAAAGAGCGTCTTTAATCCAAAAGCACCACCTCTGGACCTGCAGGATATCTGGCATAAAAAAGCCACTGAGGCCAGTTTGCAGGCTGCACTGAGATAGAGAAACATTTCCTGGAGTTCCTCAGTCCACCAAAATTATGATCCTTTTAGCAATGGATGTCTGCAAGAAAGTATAGTCCCACTGCCCTCCTCTGTCTAGGATACAGGAAGAGCAATGGAGGTCCTAAGCAGCATGAAGCTGTTGGTGTTCTCAGCACAGAGCTCTTTTTGGTAACAAAAAACATTCCTCCATTCTAGTGTTCAAGGTTAACTGCTTTGATCATCAGAAAGGACATTGTATGGTTTTAGATGAATGCCCTGGAAAATATTCAAACTTTGATTTCTGAAAAGCTTTTAAGATCTTAAAGCTTTCTATTAATATTAAATGCAGAGGTCTATAAAAATACAGGAAGTCTATGCAGAAGGGCTGTGGAAGGGCAGAAAGCTATTGGCAGTACCATGGGGTGGTCAGGCCAGTCTAAAACACAGCAGATGCCTAGCTGTGTTCTGAGGGGCAAAGTCTCCAGCAAGCAGACGTGGTGGGTCTGCCCATCATAGGGTGGTCCCACACATCAGGGTGGGCACAGCCTCTTGTCTGAGGCTTAGTCCGAGAATGATGAAGAGTCAGCACAGCAGAGGAAGCCACTGAGAGATACGCCATATGTACACCTGGCTGCCAACCTCTGAAAATGTATGTCCAACTCGTATCCTCCCACTTGACTTTTCTTAATTCCCCTCAATTTTAATTATCTTTATACAGGAGCATTATGTAGTTTTAACCAAAGTTTTAGTGTTCTCCTGAGACTATGGATACACAGGGGATTTTGTGAACTTTATTTCCTGGCCTCAGTTAAATGACATAGAGTAAGGGTACAAAAGCTTGGTAGTCCAGTAACGTGACTGAAGTGATTATCCACTGGAACCATTACATGTTAATCCATTTCCAGAATGGAAAGCCCCCAAGTAAATAACATACAAAGGTGTTGATTCACTCTGTCATGGTTTCAGTTATTAATAATATTTGATGTTTCTTGTGAGGGCACCTCAAGGGGGGCAGGGCAGGGCCTGGAAGCCCAGCCAGGAGCAGGGCAGCTGAGGGGGGAACAGGGCCAGCTCCAGCCCCAGACATGGGGCATCTCCCTAGGAATGGGCCAAGGTCGGGCTGGGACATGGGCCCACAGGTGGGCCTGGCTCAGTGGAGCCCAGGTCAGGGCTGTGGGCAGCTGGAGACCAGCCCTGCTGCTGCATCACTGGGGCAGGGGCTGATGGCCCCAGGGGGTTGACATGGGGTCCTGGGCTGCGGGCAGGGTGGGGGTCCTGGGGAAGCTGAGCAGGGACAGGCAGGGCTGGCCATGCCTCATGGCCTTGGCAGTTTATTCAGACTCTCTGATAAAGGAGAAAGTATGAAATTGGCAGAATCTGAAGTAAGCAGAGAAGTTTCACTGTGAAACTTAAGATGCAAGGACCCAAAAGCAATGCGTCTTTTGCAATCCTAGAATTTAAGAAGTCTGTATCAAATCACCCATGAATACTGAGCGATTTCCACACCCATGAATACTGAGCAGTCATGCCACCTTGTATGTGCAAGGGGAAATACGGTGTGTGCATTCCCTTCTAGATTTGCCTAAAGCCTACCTCTGTATTGCTGCTTTAGGAGGAGACGGTTTGGATTTTTCTGTGAATAAATTGTCTGTCAGGAGCCCATCAATGATATTTGTAAGCAGCAAGACAAGACGTGTTGGTACACACATTAAAAAAATTAACTATGCAAGCCTTGGCTGCCCTGTGCACCATGGTGGCATTCACACCTAGGGACAAGGGATGTAAAATGGTGCTTTTACAACCGGAGTTTCAGAAGCAAATTTCACTTTTGCTAGAGTATAAAATGGCTACAGGTGCAGATCAGTTACACTTTTGGACCATATTTGTTCTGGCTGATACAAAACTAAACACCTCTGCTGTAATCCAGTCTCAAGGCACAGAACTGGAAAGGAAAAACTTTCATTTCCTTTATAACTACACCTTAATGTATGGGCTCATGCAGAACAAACAAGTGACAATAATTTTCAGAGAATTCCCAGCAGAAAGTGTCCCAGGGCAACTCTGAAATCCATTTCATGGGCATGGATTTGGTTTGTCAAAATATTTGACAGAAAAGCATCTGAAATTTTTCATTCGATTTTATTTTTATATTTTGGTTTGACTCAAATCATACCTGTCCCTTATGGCTCATCGTACCTGTCTTTTAAGCAGCCCACAATATTAGTATCACCTAAGTGCTTTGCTGAGGAAATCACTGTCACCATAGTTTTACGTACAATGTATTGGGAAAGAGGAAGTGAGACCTTCTGAGAGTTAAAATTTTTGAAACAAAACCCTGGGATGTTTCATTTCAAAAGTCAGACCCAGCACTTTGATTCAAATTCTGGGCAGTATGAAGTGCCAGCATCTCAGCATGCCCTGCAGGATGCAGCTCAACCCTCTCACAATCTCTCTCTTCAAGGGAAGACCAGAAAAGCATAATCCAGCCATTTCTTACATCCTTATAGCAGCTAACTGTCACAGTGTCAGGGAACGGTTTGCAGTGAAAAATATCCCACGCTGAAGAAAGTCCCAAACCTGGGTCTTTTTCTCTCTAACAAACGGCAGAGCTGCCAAGCTTCCAGCCTGGGTTTATTTTATCAACATTTCCAATTTCCCTTTCAGTCAAAATAAGACTGTGGGACCATCTGAGCAGATAATTATGTAACTGTGAAAGTTCAGAGCATGCTGAACCAAACAAAATATGTTTTCCCTCATTATGCAGACTAAACATATTGTCAAGGGTTTGAAGCAGTCAGTCCAAAATTTTCACAAAACACTGCAGTTTCCCAAGCAGCCTGTTAGTGAAAGAATTGCACCAGAATGCTCTCCTCTCTGCAAATGCTCATCAGAGGGAAGACTTCGCTGAATACTTCCAGTGCCTAATTAATTGCAGACATCTGAAAAATCACTTTTCATGCTCCCAGTAATTGCCAGCTGAAGCATTCTGAAAATCTCTGGTGAGCTTCCCATAATTATAACAATTTAAAAATAATTACGGATCCTGAGGAATCTGGTTTTTATCCTTTGGCTTGCATTCTTTTTGCACAGAGGACTCCATTCAGTTGCCTAAATATAGATATCTAGTATCAATTGAGATGCACTATGGGGGACGTCCAGGGCATCTGCATGATGCCTCGGATGTGACATTTGAGAAACAGAAGACCCGTGCCCTTCTAGAGGAGTAGCTGGAGGGCAGTCAGGGTCCCATAGGGCATCCAAAATGACACTGGATGCCTTTGTTCAGGTCACTGAATCATGCTCTGACTGTCACATTTCCAAGCTGTTCATTATAATTGTGGAGGTTAAAAGCCAGTGAAGCTGACACTTGCATACATTTCACTGTCATCTTTACACAGAGTATCTTGACTTGTTTGATAATAGCTGCTCCTGCAAGCAACAGTTTCAAGACTGCTAGGCCCAAAAGCTGACCTCTCTGGAAAGCTTTGTGTAATTATTCCTGTGATATATCCATCACGACACATGCTTCTAAATCCGTGGTTGTAAATGAGAGAACAGCCTTACAGGTGTGTTTCTGAATCGGGAATTAATGTAAATGGGTTTCAAACCCAGCCCTGCTGAGATCCTTTTGTTAACCTGCATTTTAAACATTAATTTCTTGCATGTTTGATGCCCAAGACAAAATCCCCTCTGCTGAATTCAAAACTGCTGAGGTCTCTTAACTAGATGAAAGTGCTTGTACCTCTGAAAATCAGTGGGGGACTAAGAATACACTATTATACTTTGTAGGTTCTAAAATACTGTACTGTAAGGACACTCTTGCCTTCAAAATGTCAGCCTTTCAGATGACTCTGGGCTTTTCCTGTTTCTGTTGAATTCTGTTTCAATCTTTTTAAAGACACAAGAAAATCCACAGTGGGTTTACAAACTCATTGGCCTCCCATCTTCCATCAACACTCTGGCACTCTGCTGAAATGAGTATGCCGAGGGGTGGAGGTATCTGGGGATTTCTCCATTATGTCTTGATGATAATTCACTCAAGAAAAAAAAAAAACCAGTTCTTTTTGTAAGTTTTGTTTATAGCTGACTTCCAGTCCCAGAACGTTTTGTTAGTAAGGGGAGAACAGGAGAATGATGAAGGGGTTCAAGATCTTTATTTTTGATTTCTAGTTGTTTGTTCTGATAATAATTGTATCTTAATCGTGCTCATGCTTAAACCAAAACTGAAATATAGTCAGTGACCAGTTCTGTGCTGTACTTATTTTCGTTGATGACTTCTGCAAATTCTGAATGTTATGCCTACTACATGGCAAAATCCAGCTCTTGTTACAAGACATGAGGACACTAAACCAACTCTGAACTTCATTCACAGTTGGAGAATACTTCTTAGTTGAGTCTGTTAAGAGCTCCTTTTGGGCTTCAGTTGCATCCTGTTTCAGCGCATATATATCACACTAAAAATTTTTCTTTCAAAATTCCAGCCATCCAGCCAGCCTCTGGCTGTAGTTTTTAAAAAAATTGTAATTTTAAATTCAAATTGTATTTAATATTGGACATAATTAGGCTCAGAGAAGAGGAAGCCTTCTTAATTCTATTATTCCTTCTCAAGTAGCTAATAGAAGGTGGCACAGTCTTATCCTCAGTATAGCTGATAATCATTACTCTTAATGTAGCAAAGTTGGCCTCATTTTAAACACTCATGGGCTTTGCCTTCGATGAAGAGGTAAGATAATAGTGATCGAAGTGATATTCCTTAAATGATGTTCAGGAAATTCTATTAATATGGAGCTAATCTTTTTAAGGGTAAAATGTACTGTATATTCAGCTTACGGCCCTCAGTCACAAGACTCTTAACGAACTAACATTAGCATTTCTCTAACCAATATTCTCTTTTATGTCTGGAGAACTTAGAAAGAGGATATAGATTTTCCACTAAGCCAAGCAAGTTAGAAACATAAATATCAATACAGTCACTGGGACTTTGTGAATATAGATATGTATTTTAACCCAGTAGCTGTAGATTTTTCAATTTCATGCTTGAGAATACTGAAGTGAAAAAGTCATCTTAAATGAAAAAATGTTTTGTTTAGCTTAAAAAGATGCACCTCATTGTACGTTTTTTTAATATTTTTAAGTGTAACTTCCAAATAGCAAATTAAAACATTTCATTAGCAAATGCCAGAAAGAAAGGTTTTCAAGAAAGGAAAAATTATTTTTTTACAAAACCAGTGCAACTGAATATTTCAAGAGTCCCACTGCTGTATTTTTTGGGGAAAGAAAACTGGCAAAGCTATGCAGGCACAGAAGGGTGTAGATGCTTTGTTATATTTAAAAAAAAAAAACCACGAACAAATTGTATCTCCAACTCACAATTGCACTTGTGATACATTTGAAAACCAGAGATTTATCTATCTGCTATTTTCTGCTTTGTGCATCTACACCCAGGTCACTTAGTCTACCATAACTGTTAGATGAAGAACTTTTAAAAAAATAAACCAAATATTTGGTTTCACAATGCATTAGAGATAATTTGAGTGTGAATCCCACAGATTCAGAAGACATCAAATTAACTTGGTCTTCTTATTCATGTTAACTAATGCATTATTCTCTTGTGGAGCAGATACTGAGGTACAGAGAAACACCTTTACCTTGGTATTTTAGAAATCATATTAACCAAACGATTTTAGAAATCATATTAACCAAAGAAAAATATACTTAAGGTCTATCTTTGAGGATTTGGGGCAATTCCTTCATCTTTCACTTGTACCTCATGGGATGCCTGACAGCGGGTGTTGGATTTTTAATGTTGGCACTTGATTAGTGCAGCCTTCCTAATCTTGCGGTATTTTATAAGAGGAAGAGAAGAATTAAAGGTTAAGGGTTTCAGTAGCCACCAAATGTAAGTAAAGCTGAACATACAGCAAACAGACCTGCACACAGACCTCCATCTGCCTGCCCTTTCTAGGGATGTGTTTTCCAAGAGGATCTTACATATATACTATGTTAAACATTGTGAATTATATCTCAGAACTAATGCCAAGCCATGATAATTCCCTTGAAATAACAAGTTGTCCTGGGTTCAGCTATAGCAGTCATTTTTTCTCCTTCTTAGTAGCTGGTGCAGTGCTGTGTTTTTGACTTTCAGCCTGGGAACAACGCTGATAACACCGATGTTTTCAGTTGTTGCTAAGTAATGTTTACTCCAACCAAGGACTTTCTCAGTCTCATGCTCTGCCAGGGAGGAGGGGAAGCCGGGAGGAAGCAGAGACAGGACACCTGACCCAAACTAGCCAAAGGGGTATTCCATACCACAGCACGTCATGCCCAGTATATAAACTGGGGGGAGTTACCCGGAAGGCCAGATTGCTGCTCGAGTTGGACTGGGTATCGGTCGCCGGGTAGTGAGCAATTGTATCCTCTCCTGTTGTTATTTCCCTTATCATTATTATTATTGGTGGTAGTAGTAGTGGTTTTGTATTATACCTCAGTTACTGGACTGTTCTTATCTCAACCCGTGGGAGTTACATTCTTTTGATTCTCCTCCCCATCCCTCCAGGAGCGGGGGGAGGAAGGAGCAGGGGAGTGAGTGAGCAGCTGCGTGGTTCCAAGTTACCAGCTGGGCTTAAACCACAACACAAGTGACAAAAATGCTCAGGGTGAATCACTTATTTTTATTGAGAAATAGCCTTGGTAGCTGAAAAACATCAGGCAAAAATGTGCCTCACTCCTAGTGTTCTGTCTCCAGAAGAATTTCACTTTGATATCTCCACTAATACTAATTGCCTTTCATCCCTGTGCTTTCAAATGAATCATAATCTCTCATAATAGAACATATTGCCTGAGTATGTTTGGTTCCCCAGCAGCTGGTGTTAGCAGGGATGCTTGGGGAATTTCTTGGGGAGACTTCAGTGGTGGGTGAGGGGACCAGGAGTGTGCAGAGATGGAGCCAGCACAGCCCACAGAGCAGAGCACGTGCCCAGGCAACGTGGCTGCAGCTGCTCCCTCGCATTCCTGTGGCTGGTTGGCCCTACCTGTCCTCTGCAGTAAAAGCCAAAGAGCAGATCATGCCCAGATGAACACCACTCTAAAATGTTAAGTCAAGTCCAGTTATCTGAGGAAAAGTTCTGGGCAACTTGATTTTGCTGCCAATCAAAGAAGTGGCTAATACTGTGTGTAGAAAGCACATGTGCTAAAATTGCAAGGGGAGTACTATAAGGCATTTCATAATCAGAAATAATTCTTTTTCAGCAACTCTATACTCTTTTGCCTCACATAAGTGGTTTCCATGTTTTTCTAGCATCTTCAGAAGAAACCAAAATACTTAAAAGTGATGCTTAAGAAGTATTTCTACCACTTTCATTTCTCCTCAATTCTGCTGCTACTTTTTGGAAAGCCTTGCATGGAAAAGTTTGCTAAACTTGGTTAAAGATAGCCAGAATGGATTTAAATCTGCCTCAATCTCATCCGCCACAATTAGACTCTCATCTTGTGCATCCTGAAAGTATAATGTATAAATGAAGTCTGGGGAAAAACTATTTTCTGTCTTGCGTACTGCTGAACTTTAATTTAAGATGTGAGATCATCAGAAGAGAGGCTGTTCTTCTGTTAAAGCCATCCTGTAAAATTTTACTATCATATTTTTATCACAATTTGGTGGAAGAAAGTACTTGAAATAAAGATTTAACAGGATGCCTGTCATTTGTCTGATTTAACCTCTGAAGAATCACAAGTTCCTCCAAAGAATTTGCTTCATGGATCAGTATAATTTTCTCTCTTACCTCATTCATTCTGCAGTAACTGTTGCTCTAGGGTGATAAATTCTTGTTGAGAAATATTCATCACTTTAGATTTCATCTGTCCAGTCTTTAGAGATTCGGTGTAATGCCATAGATCTTCCCAAATGGTGAGATACTGCTCTTTTCCTAAAAAATGTGGAGTACCTTTCTATACAGTCATATATAAGTGAATTAATGACTTGCAATAAATCTTACACACATTCACTGTCATTTCTCAGTAATAATAGAACCAGTTTCCAAGTCTGCACCATCTAAAGCGAAAGAGCACCTGATGTGCCCTCATAGCAAAAAGAGCCAAAGCACAAGGTTATGATCTACTAAAAGTTCACTCCCACAGATGAGCAGCTCCCAGCCCCTGGGCACGCTGTTCGATGGCTGTGCGGAAGCTGGGAGTTTGAGAGCAATTCTACCAGTAGCTCAGGGGAGGGACAGTTGCCATCTCCTTCATTATCAAGGCTGGTCCCCTTGTTAGTATTATGCAAAAGAGGTGACTGACTTTGTCAAACAATTTGTTTGCCTGTAATGCTAGACTAGCAATCTGCCTCACCCTAGTAAATAAACACATCAAGGTTAAGATGGAATTGTTCACTGTCCAGAGCCATCAGTCCTTTCTTAGAGAACTTGAACTATGTTTTATGAAAGGAACAAGGTATTTTTAATAGAACCATCTAAGCAGAGATGGCAAAAAACTATATACTTGTTCTTGGTAAATGATACTGAAAAACAGGAGACAGACGCACGTGATTTATGCAGCTGAGTATGGTTCAAGGGCATTTCACGTCATTCCTCCCATTCCATGTTTTGAGCAGTCAAGTGCTTCTTGCGTCAATTAAAACAAAGGCTAATGAATAGAGAAAGCAGAAAATTGGAGAAATACAAGGTAGCTATTTAAAAATGCTTGTCTCAGTCCCTACCTTAACTCTTTTCCCTCCCTCCCTGCACTCCTCTTCCTTCATCCCAATAACTTTGCATGTTATTTTCCTTCAAGAGTTTTACATCTTAACCTCCTCTTTGTTGGCTTTCTATAGGTTTTCAGACTATGTTTATCATGTATTGAAATACCTTATTATCTTGCATTAAGCACTGTACCTAATGCCTGACAGGCAGTATTTGTTCTCCTACCCTTTCCCCAGAGATAGAAGTGAGTACTTGAGAGTTTTGTTTTGAAAACTCATGCGCATTAACTAAGAGATATCATTAATACCCGTGTAAGAAGACAAGGTAAAAGAAATGTGCTTTCTATTTCAGATTGGAGGTGTCTGATACTCATTTAAATGTCTGAATGTGCCAGCCCTATTCTCTGTGGAGATAAGCTTTAGCTGTATTATTCCTTTCCATCTGAAGAGTTGTCAGCTGTGGTCTACATCTTTGGTCTACATCTTTGTGTCTAAGTCAACTTTCGAACACTCAATTTCAGTGAAGGGATGCCTTGAAGATGAAAACCGTGACCTTCACGTGTTTCTGCACTGTAGAGGGAACAGTGTAAAGCACAGCAGCCAGGCTTGCCACATTTGCAGTATCTGTGATGCTGAGGAAAACATGCCTCTGCACCCTGCTTTAGCTGGCATCTTCGGTGCTAAAGCTTGTTATGGAAGTATCAGGCATTTCCATAGTCAAAGCCTGTGGGGAGCAAAGGCTTGAAAGCTGAAGGTGGACTGTAAATCATAAGTGTGGCACTTAGGTCTGCTCAAAAACTTGCATTGATTTAACTAAACATCTTGTTGGATTAAGCCTGAAGCACATCAAAGTATGTTTTTCCTCACAGGTTTTCACTGTTTTAAGTAAAGTGATTTTAAAATACACTCTTAAATTTAACCAGTAAAAATTTGTTTTTACAGGAGGCTTCATCTACCGTTCCACTAACATATTCATTGTTTTTAAAATCCCGCTGCTTTCACCTCAAGTCTTTAACTTCCACATTGCATTTGTTGTTTTCTTTCCTTGCCATATTCCTATGCTGCGTCACCACCAGATTGAATCTTGAGTATTCATTAGTTCCCAGAAAGCTATTACATAGCCAATGGCATACATATTTCCTCATCTAATGGATTGCAAAACAATTACATTTTTCTGTTTTTCTTTATTTTTACTGGTTTTCAGTTAAGAAATAAGGACCAGATTGTAAAAGGGAAAACTAAATGAAAGTCATCCATCTCAGTCCAAGTTTTATGTTGGTCTAATTGCCGTACTTAAAACCAGAGCACCATGCCAATGTTATGAAAAGGCAATACCCTCTCAAAAAATGCTGTTTCTTTTCTTTATCATGGAAAGTTATGTCAGATTTCCCAGACAGATCCATAAGGACTGAATGTTAAAGGAACAAAAGAGCACCAAATGCTTTTCCCAATTATTTTCATTACCTTATTTTTTCCATCATGCCTTTTGTTCTTTTTTCTTTGAAAATATTTCTTGTGCTTATTACCCTAGGCATAAAGCTCTAACCTTATTCATAATTCCATAATTTCTAAATCGTATGTCCTCCCATTTTAATGTTGTTTAATTGTATGTGAAGTCTTTGGACTATGTCTACCAATCCTTTTTATAATACTAAAAATGAAAGTTAGGTACTATAAAGCCTTCACATCCAATGAAGCCCTCTGGGAGTAACTATTGCAGTACGGTGTTACTTTAGATGGTTCTGCTTTTCCTTAGGAATGTGTTCTTTAACAAGCCAAAAAAGCATCTTGCTCACTCCCTTCCTCTTAGCTGCAGGGTGGGTTGGTGGATATTTATCTCAAGAAATTTCTTAAGCTTATCTTAAAATAAGCTAGCCCTTTAGGTACAAGAAGATAGTATCTGTGACAATCATACTTAAATCCGGAGTTTGTGGGTTTCTTCCATACACAAAGCTAAGAAACAACAGAAACAAAAAACCCCAACAAAACGTAAATTAGGAAGTGGAGAGATCATAGATCAAGATGCTTCTAGAACTGAGTGTGACAATTCTTATTGACCCCGTAGGATGTGTTTGCCTTTCCATTTAGATATGTGAAGACAAAGTACATTTATCTTCCTAACAGTAGGACCATGAGGTGGAAATTTGAGGTACTGCAAGCCTCAAGGACTTTTCCTTCCATTTCCAGCTGCGCTGCTGCTAGTCTCAGGAAGAGTTGAGGAGGAGGAAGGATACATATTAAGTACCCCAGGAAGAAAAGCTGCATACAAGCTAGTTTGCCTATTTTAAAATAGTCTCTATTCATAATATGAAGTATAAACTAATCAGAGAACTTAAGAACATGTGTAGCTGAGAGAGTGCATAAGTGTCCTTTGTGCTCCTCATGTTAAAAGTATTTGTTCGCTCAACAGTTTCATTAAGTAGTTCTTTCAGCACCTCTGTGATACAGGTAGAAGAGTATGTATCTGCGTTCTGCAGAGTGGGAAGCAGAGAATTTGGGTGGCTTGTCAAAACCACAGAATTAATGCCAGGGCGAGAACAGAATAATACTTAGAGACTTTGGTTGGTGGCAGCTACTCTATGAAATAAGTATAGTTTATCTCTCTTGCTGAGCTCACACCAATAGAAAACATTTCTTCTCTTTCCCTCTGTGGTAACTGTTAACTTCACTCTGTAAACTGGCAGACATCTTTTCTAGGAATTTGGATGTGGTCATGGTTTATATATAACTCGAAGAGGCTGCTGGGCTGTTTCTCAGCATATACCACAAGAGTACTCAGGCTCTTCACATAATGGCACTTTGCCCCATCACTTGAGTGCTTGGGCTAGAGCATGTAAGCTGAAAGAAGGAGGATATCTTTATAAATAAAATCAATTACATCTTATTTTAGCATTCAAGAGTGAAGCAAGCTGGGACGAAAAGCCGCCTTCAGTTTTGTAGATTTTGGTTTGTCAGTGTCTTCCATATGACTCCAGACACATCTCGCCCCTTCAGCATCCTGCCTTTTAGCAGCAGGAAAGTAGAAGTCTTAAAACTTTTGCCAGTTTTATGCAGTATGTCTCTAAACATAAACACAAGTGCCAGATTCCCCTTTGTACCTGTTGACTTTGGGAAGCCTTTGAGCTCTCAGTAAGCATTTCCTTTAGTTCTAAGCAATAGGCTATAACACAGCAATGTACTTGGGATCATTTTTATTTTATGAATTTTTATTACTACATTAAGGTTATATGAAGAACTCTTCAGTCCTGTTGAAGTTTTAGGACTTTTTTTTTAAAAAAGTTCTTTTATAAGTCACATTAAAGCATTTATTAAGGTGCTTTAAAGGTAATGAGTAACTAACTTTAAATAGAAAATCAGAAGCAATGTCTTTTGAAAAATCTGAAAGGGATTAAAATGGTCCTGTAATGAATAGCTAAATAGAGAGAGGTCAAGAACCTTGAAAAATCTGAACTGTTTATCAAAATGTACTTATTTTCAGTGGGGCAAAATTAGTTTTTCCAGTATTTGAATGGTTAAATATTCTGGAGCAAATGCCTTTCCCTATGGGAAAAACATTGTCGCATTTACTTCAGCTCAGTTATGGCTATTGGATTGAAGTTATTCCTAATGCAGAATAATTAGCTTTTCAGGGAACATAGCTTACACCTTTTTGGAGCCTATGTAATTACAATTCAGGAAGTAGGTTCATCACTACTGCTCCTATTTCATCATTGAGTAATCATTTATATCTAAACACACCACTCTTTGGAGAGTGACTGCCTGTGGTCAGATATGCTAATTTGTCCTTCATTTACATTACAGTGTGTTTATCATACTTTAAAGATGGGCCGTAAGTGCATCTGAATTTTTAATTCCTTGTGCTGCTAAGAGTTTAGAAAATCAGAGCTATAACAAGCAACCTAACCATTTCATCAGCTTCTAAATAGGAGGCCCTTAAACAGAAAGATCAAGGGACACACTTTGCTGCTTTATAGAGTTTGTTTGTCAGAGGAGATGACTCTTGTTAGAATAAAGAAAAGCTGACTGGCAGCTCCGCACCTCAGACTGCAACTCAGCTGTTGGGATGCAAAAGCACTGTCTGCCCTCAGGTTTGGGTGAGCATTCCAGCTGCAGCCTCACTGTGTATCAGGATGAGCAGGGTGCCTGCAGCCTCCCCCTGTGGCAGTCCCTGTAACTTGGTTGCTACCAGAAGAAAAATCCCAGTAGGTCTCTCAGTTGGGCTGGCAGAGAGGACAGCAAGGCACATTGCAACACTCTCATCCTGGTCTTGCTGCTAAGCTTTGGTCTGCTTAGTTTCTTTAGAGACAGCTTAGTGTAGCAGTTCACACAGGGTTATTCTGCCCATGTGCAATCTCTCCAAGGAGACTTTGCAGTGAGGAAAGCAGCAAAAGAGTTTAGTACTCCAGGAATGTTATCAGTGTATTTTTTAAGTCATTTGGGATTTCAGTGACTAATATCTACCTAATCCAGTTGCAGGTGGTTTTTTTTTGGCTCTGGCTGTGTGCTTCTGATTCACACTATATTCACTCTCACACAGTACAACGAGGTAAAAACTCTTGAATTCATTTCTTTCAAGAAAAATCCTACATCCCACTGATTCGAGCGAGGTTTATGCACCTCCCTCACACCAGATGTGCTCAGGTGTATTACTGAATTAGTACCCTATCAGCTGTGAAACACCATCGCAAAGATTAGCTTAGAAAGAAAAGACAAATAACACTTCCAGAGGTAGCTACAAACCTGAGGCTTATGGTCTTTGCTAAAACTTTGGATGGTGCAAGTAGTTTAAAGAGGCTGAATTTGCATTTTGTTCAGAACCTTTATTCATACACTGAGGTCTTTAAATTATCTTCTTCTTTGTCTGTAATATTGAATGTCTACTGCGATTCCAATATTATACAAAATATAATTTAGTATTTCTTATCCTTAGAACCCTTAATCTTGTGTAACGTAGTCAGCTTCACTGAATAGAAAACTTTTAACTTTGTTGTGTACTGAAAAATATAATGTGGACATGGGAGGTTTTAATGAGTAAGAATCTTATTTCCATTACGAGATGCGTAGTTTTGGAAAGGTTTTCTTTTTGCCATTCTTCAAGATAGTGTCAAGACTTCAGATACTTTCTTCATACAATTGCTGATTCTCTTTTGAGAAATAGAGAGGCTAATCATGCTATTTTTAGTAAGTGGCTATTTTAATAGGTGGCGGAACTTCTGCTGCACCTGACTCAGGTTTGTTCATCCCACTGAAAGTTTCCCATTTCCCTAGTGCTCCTCTTACAGTGCTTTCTCACCTTCAAGAATACATGCCTGCCACGGAGCAAAAGGGCAGTTGATAACAGGGGCCAGTAAGAGGAGACAGAGTCAGTTACAAACACTTCTTTCAAAGAAACCTGCACAGAAGACACTTTCCTACTGCAGGCCTGAATGGAAAATGGCAAGCATGTAATCTGTTCTAACAGATGAGGAAAAGGCTGAAAACTGCTGGGGTTAGAAACAAGATTTCACATATATTTTAAAGCTAACGTGATACCATGATTTAACTAAAGAAGCAAATCTGATTACACAAAGTAGCTGAGAATCTGTTACACCCACTAAGTAAATGAAAGCTGTGCTTTCTTACAATAGCATATTTCCTACCACCTTCACTAAATAATCCCCAGGAATCAAAAACTTACATGCATAACCAGCCCAGAGCTTTGAATTGCACTTCGGAAGTGAAGAGGAAACATTAATGAGCCAGGTCACACAATCTTGCGTTATTTGTGGGTTTTGTCTTTCAAGCAATTAGCTCTGTTCCCCACTCGGCTGAGTAGTGGTACCTGCCAACGGAAAACTGAGGAGGTGGATAATAAGGCTGTTAAGGAACCTTACTAGACAAGCAGGTTAAAACTCTCCGTTTCTTTTTAGATATGTGAACAGCAAAAAGCTTCTGAATGAAAATGTTGGACACCAGCAATATGATTCCTTGCTCAAGCAAGAGTAATTGAAGGAAGGGCAAGGAAGGGTTACTATTATAATCTGAGCAATAGAGAGCATATTCTCTTTCAAGAGACTAAAGGACTTGCCTAGCTTAAAAAAGGCTTGCTTAGCCTTCCGAACTGAAGACTATCTATAAGCAAATAACCAAAGTAAATATCAGGGAGGAAGACAGTTACTTTAACCATATTGGCACAAGAATGAATTGCTGTACACTTGTTCACAATGAACTTAAACAAAAAACCAGACGAATGTTTCTATCAGAGCTGGAATGTTCAGAAATATCCTCCCAGCAGGAACAGTGAGAACAAAGAATATGACGTAGTGTAGGTGGTCTCATGCAGCATAGTCCTATTCGTAGGTGTAGCAAGTGATTTTTGGGGGTGTTTTAGTAATGTAGGTGAGGTTCCTTCATCCCTGTGAAAGCCCATTCAAATCAGTCAGCCACTTCTCAATGACTGAAGTGCTACCTGGATCAGACTCCGAAGTTTGTTCTCCTCCTTCCTTCATTTCTGTTTCACTAGCTTCTGTTCTAAGACACAAATAAATGGAGTCCTTCATAGAAACACATGAATATCTGCTCCTTTACTCATTAACATAACAAGCTGGTCTTCACAATATTCTGCTTCCTCCAGGAAGAGTTGTGTCCAAAACCATTTTTCTTGTGACTTCAGGTCATGCAAGCCTATAGAAGTGCAGAGTCAGAAGGAAGTGTACACCTTCTGCCTGTGCAAGAAGAGAATATGGTTGGGCTGGGATGGTCTTCCTCAGCAGTGAGGAGGTTTCACTTTGCCTGTTAGGTTATGTACAACAGTATTAACAGCAGTCCTGAGACAGCATGGGGTTAGATTATGGATTGCTGGGAAAGGGTCCTTCAGCTGTCCTGCAGTGACTGGTTATGTGACAGAGAACAGTGAGAGCTCATAAAGCGCATGGGAGAGTGGAGAAAAGGGGGAAGTGAGCAAAGCAAAGGCAAGAAGAAGGGAGGTAACAACTCTTCCTCACGTGTCAGGTGGAGACAGCAATAGAGCTGAGAGGAGCATCTGAACTAAGGCAGGAAAAGGCAGCAGGACCCCAGAGGAGCCTGCAGAATAGGAAAAGCCCCTGAAGAGAAAAAGAGCAACTGATTCCCAGTGGAGAGAGAAGGCAAATACCAGGGCTTGCCTGACATGATGGGCAGGGCAGAGCATCCTAGATGTATGGCTGAAGAGGGAAGGAAGCAATACGGGAAGCCACATAGTTCAGCAGGAGCAGTTTAATAGGGTGCTGTGCCAGCTCACCAGTACTTTCAGGGTTTGGTTTCTATTTTGAACCAAGGATAAGCTGTGCTTGTGGATCCCTGACCTTCTCCTGCAGCAACTGCCCTCACTTGGCACTGGTCAGGAGGAAGAGGTACAGGTAGGTAAAGACCCCAGGAAGGTCAACCACATAAGAGAAGAACCCACAACCCTACTGCTTTCAGACATAGTCACAAAACTATTTACTTTGGCAAGTGAAAGCTCTCCATCATTTATTTTCACAAACAGGCCAATAGATTAAAGAGTTGATTTCCACTGCATCCTGTAAAGACATCATAAGGGCTTTTTACTGTTAATGATTGGGAAGTACTTAAGCACTATTAGGATAGAAGACGAAAGATTAAATAGAAAGGACTTTCTCTGCGGCAGTTTTCACTCTTAAAGGAGCAGTGTTTACCTTCACGAAATAGTTCTCACATATGTCTAAGCACACCAGTGCTTTTCTGGATGCTCGAAATCCAGTCCCAGATCCAGATCCCTGTCAATGGCCAAAAACTGTCCATCAGTTGGGTCAGCTCTGCCTTGAGATAAAGAGAACAGAGAACAGATCTAGGGACAGAGAGCAGAGGGAAGCTTAGAAGAAGAACAGCGTATTTTCTTCAAGACAAAACTTTTAAAATATATCTACATACTGGGGAATTTAATGTTAGTTAATCTTCTTCTGCGAGAAGCAGTGATTCACCAGAAATGTACAGGTTATCAATTAGTACAAAAGTTGGCCCATTTTCAGTAGGATACCAATGTAACTTGCTGATTTACAGCTAATGCCTTAGATTTAAGCTTGGCCAGGCATGTATTTTAGCAACATAGCTTGATTTTTGAAAAATATATTAAACAAAGCCCCAAGTACCTAAATAGAATGACTGGACTCAGAAGGAAGATCTAAAAAATTCAATTTATTGGCAAAGATCACATGACATTTTCTTAGCCATTAGGATGGAAAAAGACCAGACTGGATGCCTGCCAGTCCTAGAAGTGTGGAAAATTAGATGCCATTTTGCACACAAATCAATACAGTAAGTGGGAAATCTCAGGTCTCCCAAACTGTCTGCAAAGCTAGCTGCTAATTGACTCAATTAATCTCTGATCCTGTTTCCACAAAATTATATGCTTTGAATAAGGAGAGACTGGCAGTGTTGTGGATGGTTAGAGAATATTGCTTTAATGAGCCTTGATCAGCCATGAGCAGTTAACTGTCCATTAATCTTCAGAAGAAAAGGGACAGGGTCTACACTTACAGTGAGGGGAAGAAAAAATTTTGGCAACAAAAAGGCTTTTAAAGAACTGCTAAAAATGTGATTAGATGCACTGATGGTTATTATAACCATTATCCATCTGTGGCATGTGCTAACATTCCTTCACTAAAATCCACCTTCGTTCCTTATGCAGGCCATGAATTCTGCACAGATTTGCTTTCTGAAGGAATTAATGCTGCCTGACTCTTTTCTGAATACATTGTACTGCAAATACAAGATGTGTCAATGGAGGATACTCTGAGCAACAATTCAGTTGACAAAATGTAAAAATAGCTGCAGCATAAAGAACTGTTAAACAAAGGTGAAGATGAGGATGAGGATACTACGCATTTGCTTGGAAAGGAACTACACACGAGAAGGGGATTGGGGTTGCCTCTGCTTTCTGTATACACAGACCCCGGCATCTTAGTATATTCACCTGTAGTGGTACAGAGGACGCAGAGGAAACTACTACAGGAAGGCAAAGGACAGTTAAGGGTAATTGTAATAGGACTTCTATATATAGTGAGGATGTGAAGCCACTTTTAGCACTTACTCATTCTTTCCTGGTACAGGATGACAAACCGTCTGATGTTTCTTCAACAGCATTTTAGAACAGAACCATTTTTAGGCTTCATTAGATTATTAGTTTATAAAATGTCATGCATTAAGCCGTTAAGACAAACCAAGATCATGGGTGTGAGGCTGAACTTTAAACCTTCAAGAAACAGCCTAAAAGAATAAAGGTGGAGGTACAGCTATAGAGGTAAAGCAAGATTTCTGTACAGATTATTTTTTCTATTACCCAAACCTGGAGAGTAAGTTATCTATGTAGTTACTCTCAACTGCTGAAAATGGGTTCTTCCACAAAGCTTATCCAGGTTATAGCCTGATCACTGGCTGTTAACAGTAATGAATACCTAAGGGCAAGTTATGATTTTAGAATATTTAGCATAGAGAGTTTCTGCAGTGCACCAGCTATGGACTAGGTGATTTTTATTTATCATTTGTACAGCTCCAGGAATATGCATGGAGTTTTCCATGACAAAGGAAAAGGTCAACTGCTGACTTGAAGACGCTAAAATTGTAATGAGGCATAGCATCTTCAAGCCAGGAGATAAAGCACAGGAGAACAGAGGACAGGAGGACAAGAGTTTCACTGGTGTCAGTCCACAGTATATATAGTTTACTGACGGCTTTTTTACACAGTCGTGTACAAAAATTCATCAGCTAATGTGCTTGTGAATACTACTTGGCATTGGAGGGAACCAACAAAGGGAGTACTCAAAAAGACATAAGGGGTGGAAATTTGTATTATATTATAGAGGATGATGTTTCTGATTCCATAATATATTAAAAACATAGCTTACCAGTTTGGCAACTAACTCCTTGCTGCAGTTGTGCTTAGTGCAAGCCTGGAGGACATAAAAATCTGATCCTGGCAAATGTAGATGCTAATGAATGGTAAAAATATGCTGTGAAATTAACTGACTTATATTGACTGTGCATGGTTACCTTTTCCATGACACTATTTCAGGATTGTTAATATTACATTATTTAGTTGTGGTTTTGAATAGCAAACTATGTGACATAGTAACATCCATTTGATTTGTGTGGGCTGTCAAAACAGAAAATGCTTTTATCAGTTATGTGTAAATCACCCAAAATGCCTCTTTGGTGTGAATATGAATTTGCCATTCCAGTTCTCTCTTTCCCGTGTTGTCATGTTGTAGCCAGTCAAGCTTTAGCTCCACACCTTCCCCGGCAAAGGCACAGCGGCAAGTTCTCACTCAGGACCGCTCATTTTGGCTTGTAATCACAAATGACAACAGAATTAAAAATAAATAAATAAATAAATAAAATATTTATGGCCTGCTCTTGCTTCTGATCTCATTAGTAGTCTCACCAAGTCACCCCCCACACACACACATATGCTGTCCCCTGCACCCTGTTCACTGGCTGCCCAACATCACTTTCTCTCCCTTCTCTTCCTCTTTTCCTATCTGCATTCTTCTATGATGGCTTGATATGACGTGTATATGCAGAGGCGTTGAGTCATGTGGAACTCTCATTTAGCCAAGCTACAAAATATTTCACAAATTATTGTGAGGGACCAAGTTTAGCTTCTGTTAATATCCATCGCCTCTGTGCTGAAGCCTCCAGTGTGACTGAGAGCAGGACCTTTGTCTCTGTGTCTGTATGTAACAGCCTTACACAGCTGTATTCAATTTTTTAATGCTAGCAAGGTTTTCTAAGCAAGTGTCTTTTGGCAAACTTTAACAGTGTGTTTCAAATAGCAGTCCAAATAGCTACCAAGCCTGTGAGAAGGCTTTCTGATTAATTAGTTTGTCATTCAATTCAGAGAGATGGGAAAAAGTCTCATAGAATTCATGCAACCCTTTCCTCAGCTTAGACATGGCTTTGTTGCAGACAATCCCTTACAAAAAAAACCTGTCATCCTTTCTAATTATTTTACCTCTTCCTTCCCATGGGGACTGACCTCTGCAGTGTATTGTCTCATGACATAGTTGTCTTTCATGTCTGAGATGTACTATAAGGCATTCTGTACCTCTTGTTCTTGAAAAAACATCCAAAAGGAGAAGGGTGAGGGTGTTTTCACTGAAGGATAAGGGTGTTTTCTCTAGGGTATGTGAAACACAGTCAGAACCAAGCAGGATTAATGACAACTGTGACAAACCTATCTTCAGAAGTTCTGATTGATTTGATGGGATTTCTCTACCACACGCCCTAATAAAGTCTGGAAATAGATGTGAGCATAATGACTTTTAGACTGCAAAGTGAAGAACAGCATTACATTTTGTAAAGATAATTTTTTAATGTTTTTGCCAAATTTTGTCACTAAGAATATGCTTTTAAATGGTCAAACCAAATACACGCATACAATAATGACATTTAAATCTGCAACTGAACTTGGAAAGATTTTTTGTTGAGAAGCTAAATGTATTGCTTTGGAAAGGCATTGGATTGATGGATCTTGTGCTCTATTTATTCATGGAACAAGTGACAAGCTTCCCTTCCTTGCAGCTTTCTTCATATTCTCAAAGAGAACAGCCCTGCAAATCTACTTACAGCAATGATAAATATTTAAGACACAAGGTCAGAAATATACTGTAGTTTGTCTCATGACAGTGTTCTATTCCAGTAACTTTATACTTTTCATATCAGATGATTAATGACCTTGCTTTAGGTATGTGCTGTAGAGTGACAGTACTACAATGTAAATATATTCAAAAGCTCAGAACATGAAGTGTATGTTCCAGCCACTGGCAAGCAAGCTCATTTCTAAGACTGTATGCCATGGGGGAATATCATACTGTGCCATTGACAGTTCAGAAATGTCAGTTACTCATTTTTCTAACCAGAAGTTGCTAAAAGGAGCTGTTTAGTGAATACAGTGATGAGCAAGTAGCTTTTAGACCTGCTTCAAACACAGGGTAATTTAATTAAGCCCCCAGTTTTTCTTAGAGGTCCTCTGTGTCTCAAAAGAAAATGACGTGTTGTTCTGAAAGACCCCATCTCTCTGCCCCAGCGTATCTCCTCCTATTTTTTTCTTTTGAGCCGCATCAGTTGCCAGTTCATACTTGTCTCTGCCCTTCAGCAAACACAGTCGATCCCTCTGCTCATCCCAGGCTGCGTTAATAGCTGTTGTCTGCTGGCATTAACTACTGTTGCTGAACTGCAAGACTAAAAGGGAAAAGCTTTCTGTGACTGTGCAGAAGCCTAGCACCCGATTCCTTCCTTTCATGCCTGCCAACTCAAACAATCCTGCTGTGCAAGCACAACAAGCACAGTTCCCCAGATCCCTGCCACAGGTCTGCATACTGGAAAAGTCCGCATTCAGTTGATTTCCTCGTGACCTTCTAAGTATTCTTTTGGATATGGCCTCTAAATCTTTCTGTGGTTTCCCTATCAGTGATTTGTTTCCACCATAATAAAACTTACGAAAAACAAGCATGCAAAAGTTTATTTTGTTATGATAGGACTTTGTTCTCTTGTTTAAACTTAGAAAAGCTCAAAACAAATGTTTGGGAAATATTTTTTGGTAAAGAGACTTCTCATTATCTGGTATAATATAGTCTCCTTATCAGTTTTCAGGTAACAACAGCGAGACAAAGGTCTCTGCAAGAAAAAGAAAAATTTTGTTAGTAATCAGCGTAGTACAGCATGGAAAAAGCTGTAAGAGAGTCTCAGGAAATCCCAAACAGTAGATATTTCCTGAGTAGTCTTTTTTTATTATAATTGTGTTTCATTCTTATTTTCACTCTGGCCACTCTTAGTTCCAGGAAACCCTTTCAATAGTTATTCATCTTATCTGCTAAATTGTTTCATTCCCAAGTGTGTTTGAATTTATTATCTGCATTACCACTTGACACACAAAGTAAGAAATTGTGGTCTTCAGATACAATTTTTTGCTATGGCTTTTTACTTTCTGTGCTAAAATCAATTTCTGCCATATCTAGCAAATCAGAAGATGTGACTTTCAGGACTTTGTGGTAATGAGATGTTCTTCTACATGGAACGTAAAACTGGTCTTCAGAGTGGAAATCTTTCAACAGTAAAATGATACCACAGATTATGGTAACTGCTTTCCACATGTTATATTATCTATTTATGAGCCACTCTTCTCCTTTAATGTGTTTATTGGGGGAATTCTGGAAAGTAGTGGAAGTTATTGGTGTATGTACAGAAATTGCTGGTTTTAATCTAGTTGGTTCAGAACTAACAGCATTGAAGATGTGGTACCATGGGATGAGGTTTACCAAAGAACTAATCCTACTATGCTGTATATCCTGAGGTTGCTAGCCCCGTATCTTCAGTGCAATGCTTTGGAGGCCTGCATGCAAATCAATGCTGGTAGGGAAAAATAAGGCTTTTATGACTCATGGCTATAAAAAAAATGAGCTTAGAACTTAAATGTCAAAAAAAAAAAAAATTTCTAACCCATCCACTATTAGTGAAATATTGTGCAATTCACATTAGCAGCATTGAAGCTGCAGCCTGAGCCAGCACAGAAGGTCTTTACTGATAACATAAACCATCAGCAATCCAAGATCTCTGAGAACCCTGGGAAAGTCTGGAGAATCAGATTAAGGAAAATTTAAACAAACTGGACATACATAAATTGAAGGGACCTGATGGGATGAAACCATAAGTGCTGAGGGAGCCAAGTATTACCACCATGAGGCCACTCTCAATCACCTTTGAAAACTCATGGTGATCAGGAGAGGTTCCTGTGGACTGGAAAAAAAAGCAAATGTCACTCATATCTTCAGGAAGGGCAAGAAGGAGAAAATACAGAGTGGTCAGCCTCACCATAATCTCTGGGAAGGTCATGGAGCAAATCATCCTGGAAGCTGTTTCCAATTATATTAAGGACATGAAGGTGAGTGAGAGATGGATTTACAAAGAGAAAATCATTCTTAACTAACCTGATAGCTTTCTACAATGACATGACTGTCTTGGTGGATGTGAGATTAGTAGATGTTAATAAGGCTTTTGACACTGTCTGCCATAACATCCTCACTGACAAACTGATAAAATACAAGCTAGATAAGTGGGTAGTGAGGTGGACTGAAAACTGGCTGTACCGCCAGGCTCAAAGGGTTGTAATCAGCAGCACAAGGTCCAGCTGGAACCAGTCACAAGTGGTGTACTGATGGTCAATACTGGGGCCGCTATTGTTTGACATTTACATTAATGACCTGGCTGATGGGAAAAAGCAGACCCTCAGCAGGTTTGTGGATGATAAAAATTTCAGAGGAATGGTTTATACACCAGGAGGTTGTGCTGCCATTCAGAGACACCTTGACAGGCTGGAAAAACAAGCCAGCAGAAACCTCATGAAGTTCAACAAAAGAAAAATGCAAATACCTCTCCCTGGGGTTAAAAACTCAGGCACCAGTACATGCTGGGATCCGACTCTCTGGAAAGCTTTGCAGAAAAGGAGCTTGGGGTCCTGGTGGACACCAAGTTGAATATGAGCCAGCAACATTCCTTTGCAGCAAAGAAGGCCAACAGCATCTGGACTGCATTGGGACGAGTGTTGCCAGCAGGTCAAGGGAGGTGATTCTTACCCTCTACTCTGCACTGGTGAGGCCACACCTGGAGTCATGTGTCCAGTTCTGGACAGAGTGAAAGAGAGACACGAACAGGCTGAAATGAGTCTTTCGAAGGGCCACAAAGATGACTGAGGGATTTTGTCATTTGTAACACTTTACTGTAAAGGTGCTGAGGCACTGGCACAGGTTGCCCAAAGAACCTGGCTGCCCCATCCCTGGCAGTGTTCAAGGTCAGGTTGGACAGTGCTTTGAGTAACCTGGTATAGTGGAAGGTGTCCCTGCCCATGGCAGGGGGGTTGGAACTTGATGTTCCTTAAGTTCCTTAAGGTCTCTTCCAACCCAAACCATATTACGATTCTGTGATTCTCTGATAATGCAAGGAAAGGCTGAGAGCTGGGGCTGTTTAGCCTTAAGAAGAGAAGGTTCAGGGGGAATCTTATCAATGTGTACAAATACCTGATCATGAGATGGATAAAGAAGAGAGACCCAGACTCTTCTCAGTTGTGGTCAGTGACAGAACAAGAAGCAATTAGCACTAGTTAAAAACCAGGACATTCTCTTTAAATATAAGAAAAGCTTTTATGGTGAGAGCAGTCAAACACTGGCACAGGTTATGCAGGGAAGTTGTGGAGTCTCTATCCTTGGGGACAGTCAAAACCTGACTGGACACAGCCTCAAGCAACGTGCTGTAGTTGACCATGACCTGATTTGAAGTCAGGGGGTGGTGGTGGACTAGATGATATCTAATTGTAGTCTTCCCATACAGATTATATGCAAACTAGGAGAAGGTTAATATGCTGTGGTTATTATTTAATCTTATTTTTTTATAGATCATATACAAATTAGGGATTATATGAAGTATCAGGAAGTCATGAACATCAGAATTTGGATTCATTCCAGCTAAACGTCACACCCTTGATTTTGATGAACTCGTTTAAAAGTGTTTACACAATGCCATTCCCCTAAAGTCAGTGTAGAGGGAAGATGGGCACTCTTCATTTTGTGCCTGTGGTGGTACCTCCACGCCTGAGCACGTGCAAGTGCCCAGAAGGTGAAGTGCTGGATGTATTGAGCCAGCCTTGCTTTCAAGGGTTTCGATATTACTTTGCTGTGCATTGAAACACATCACCATTGTCCTGGATCTGTTAAATATATGTGCTGAGATTCAACCACCTGAGGCAAAGTGGTATTTAATCAGGGAAGTTAGAATTTGACCATTCCAACAAGTCCACACAGTGATGCAGTACCCCAGAAGTATACTAGTATACTAGTATACTAAGTCCAGGCACTTAAGGCTCAATTCTTAGTTTCCAATTGAGAGTCAGAAAGTTACTGTTTGAAATTTGTTTGTAAAAGCTTTTCCTTCTAAATGAAGATCTTCACATTTGTAATGGGTAACTGAGACATTTGGTTTCTAAAAAATACTCTTTTTTTACCATTAAAACAGAAGAAAGTATGGAGAAAACATTTATTTTGTTATTTCAGTCAAAATTTTCCTCAGTAAATGCTTACCCATCTGTTCTAGTGATCAATATTTATGATACATAATGAACATTAAAGCACCGGTGAAGTACCTCCAGGCATCATTCAATATTCTGTAGATACTCCTAACTTTGACATATCAATATTATGTGGATAACTGTTCTAATATAAAGTCAGTCTTGAGACTTTTTTATTTTGCTTTTTCTGAAGAAAAGATGTAGTGTAAGGTCTAGCAATAATTTTATTCTATTCTTCTTTCTTTTGATTCTATTAATGCTTGGCCTTGCCAAATTGTTATAGATCATAATACTATATTACATTAAAAACATTTCTGTATAACTGAATTCGGAGCTGAACTGGCTGTGTTAGAAGATCTCTATTCCATCTTCCTCACGAAGAGAACTGTTGAAATGAGATCAGATTGATGAAGCAAATAAGGAAATACTGTGAATTGTTAAAAA
The DNA here is from genome assembly GCF_004027225.2 of Strigops habroptila. NCBI lineage: Eukaryota > Metazoa > Chordata > Aves > Psittaciformes > Psittacidae > Strigops > Strigops habroptila. The sequence goes on along the minus strand of NC_044277.2, from coordinate 32,746,812 downwards.
AAAAAACCCAAAACCCAAAACCACAACAGAATCTGGAGGGGAACAGGGGTGGGGTGTGCAGGTATTTCATCCTGTAGATTTTTATCATGGAACATATGCATTTTCATTGTTTTTTCTGAGTTTTCCTTGCCATTCTCCCGTAAATGAGATTCTTGCAGAAATCAGTGGGGGCCAAGAACATTGACATTATGGGAAATGCAAGTCTTGGGCAAAGCAGAATGCAGTAAAAAAGAAAGGAACCCAACATGACACAATGCAGAAAAGATACGTAACAAAACTATTCTCCAGGAGATTATTTCAAGCCCAGTTCAAATGCCTCCTAACTGTATGCTCTTAATTACTTTAAAAAGCACTAGCAATCCAAATTAAGCTCCAGGAATATGATGTTTGACTCAGGCTTTCAGAGCTGACATAAATTCATTAAATCTTCCAAACCAATCCGCTTTGTTACTTTTGGCACATCTGCAGTTTTTTGTATAATAGAACATTGCATAAAGGGCTTAGTAAATTGCATTTAGCACCATGCCAGCAACGTAGCCCACAACTCTAAATGCTCCTGAATTATGCCTTTGTCTTTCAGATTTGAAGATGTTTAACAGGGATCTCTCTCTTTATAAGTGTACAGATACATACATATGTATATGTGTGTGCATATGTGTATATGATATTAGATAATAATGAATGCTGACAGGTGCTGCATTTGAAATGTAAGTGAAGATAAACTTTATTACTCTTCACTTCAAAAACAATACAAAATTAAATGGAAAACCCCCCCCACAAAAAACTTCATAACCTGTTTCAGCTTTTGGAAATAATGGTAGAATCATATTGGCAGGATATCTATGAGGAGAGCAAAAAGAATTCATGCCACTGCATAGAACATAAATGAGTTAGAAATGTATTTTCACCATCTGCTGCTTTCATGAAATTTAGGGATTTGTAAACAGCAGTTTTGTGCAAGAGAATATCTGATATTTGGTAACTTTGCTGCAGATTCTGTAATCTTGTGACAATGTTCTTCTGGTTTAGATGTACATTTTAGATTATCTGATGTATCTAAAAGACTGTGAGAGGTAAGTAGTCTAAGGTTCGTCCTCCTCATCTGAAATTACATGAATATATGAACAGCTGTGGAGATCTGGAACGAAATCAGGAGTGTAAGAGAGAGTTGAAATGGTCATTGCAGGTAGTCACAGCCAATACTCCAGTCTCTTGTGATTCGTATCTTCCGTATCACTGCAAAGTATTATCACTTAGAGTTGTAAGCAGATGTCTTTTAAAATTAAGCTCACACCGTAGGAACCATTTTACAAAAGGCTGCCACAAAATCAGCTATGAGAAGTGGCTCATTATTTGTAAAGTTCCTCAACTTGTCTAGACCATGGTTTGCCAAGAAAGGTTGGACCAGATGATCTTTGAGGTCCTCTTCCAATCTGGTACTCTATTATGCTATGATTCCTGCTTCTACACTGCATAGCCCTCCACATGTCCTGTCCTGGAGAGATGCTGCCCATCATACTGAACTGCATAGCTTTGTTCCAGAAGTCTTCAACTTTATTATTCTCAGGTACCATCTCTATTGTAATGCTGGGAGCAACAGCAGCAGTTCCAGTCACATTTCTGCTCAGAAGGAAGCTGTTGGCTTCCTAAGCATTATTGATGCATCTTTCACGGCAGTTAAGTGTTATACAGTTGAAGAACCCCTGGACTAAGCAAAACCATTTTACTTCTATTCATAAACTAAGCATAATATCTTTACTGTTGTTTTATCATAACCAAGCTGCATATGTTTGCATCCAAGACTCATTTTAAAAGTAGGATAATCAAACCTAAAAATGTGATAAGGGAAAACAATACAAGTAATGTATGAACTCAAACTTCTGATCTAATCAGGACCTCTAATGATGTACAGCTGGTTTTATTACCATGGAGTTTTGATTCTTATAGCCAGCAATCCCTGTTCCACAGCTACTCATGACCCCTTCCTGCTCCAAGTGAGAATTAACTTCTACACCTGTGGAGATTTAGAAAGAAGAAGGTTCTTCATTGAAGGGCCTGAGATGCAACCTTCCATAGACCTTGAAGTAGCATAGGCATATTTTATAGACTGTGGTGCAGCCCAGATCATTTGGGATTTGGTGACTGTTCCAGAGAAACTAGCAAAGGGAATCCGCTTAAGTGGCCATTAATATTTAATAAACTTTATTCAAATGACATCTGTCAACCTTCATGCATTTGTTGTTCCACACTCTTGACATCTGTCAACCTTCATGGCTTCATGGGCATTTGTTGTTCCCTTAGTTGGCATTCAGCTTGCTTTATACATCTGAGATATGGATCAGATACCAATACTCTTCGTTCATTCTTCAACACTATAAGTAGCCATGTGTGCAAGCAATTGCTTAAGCTTTCAGCAGTAACATACGTGACCCTATAGAGATTTGACCTCATGTCTATCAGCATAGTATCAGCTGTTCTCGTATGTTTCAACTCAGCATTCTGCAGATCAGCTGTAAAAGCCATTAATAAGGCATTTGTATTGAAAGGATTCAGAAGTCCCTTTCCTGATTGCATTAAGGTCATTAAGGTTTCTCCTTTTGTAAATGCTGTAGTTAAGATAGATAACCACACATAAATGCATGCACATACAGATTACGCTATAAATTTCTGCAGAGGAAGCTTATAAATTGGTAAACAGGAATTTTAATGAACTAACAAAATGCAGTGAAAAGGTGGTCCAGTGAGAATAACTAATGTCAGTCTTCCAGCTCGGCAGGCTAACGGAGAGGAGAGGAAAAGGATGTGTTTTTTTCTCCATTCCTTTTGAGTTTGTTAATAAGCTTTTCTTCAAATAGGATACCTGCAGCTTTTTTCTGCCATGGAAGATATATAAAATACATATATTACTCCTGTTTTCATGGGTTTGGCAGAACTTCTGCGAACAAATTCTTTTTGGGAGGGAAGAGAAAGAAAAGCCAATGTTTTGTTGGAAATATTAACTGATATTTATTAGAGGTGTGGAATAAAGTGAATAGAATTAATATGAGCCACTCCAACCAATTAAACTACACAAACTGTGGACCCCTAGACCAGTTTACCCATCTAAAGCCTTGCCTTTATCTTTGAGAATTTTATTTATCTCACTATGAGGAAATTAAAATTATTATTAATGTGATAACCCAATTTGCATTTAATCTAAGAGCACTTTTTATCTTTCTTAATATTGCAAAAAGGTCTTACATATATAAATCATATGTAAAACTAATGAGCATTGAAAATCATAAAGTGTATTTTTTAAGCATTTGCTGCTACACGGTTCCCAGAATTCATAATGGCCCTCATTCTGCCTAGACGCAGTCATATAAAACACATAAAATAGATAATATGTGGTACTAAGCTTTGACCAGTAAAGATAGCATCCGCATCTTCATATCTTTCCATTTTATTTCTTGTGTCATTCAGTATCAAGTTTCATCTAGATACAGACAAGAGTCTGCCAACTGTCGGTGAAGAGACCACCTCAGTGAACTGCATTCTTCCATCGATACAATGTAAATAGTAGTAAATAATGAATTATAAAGAAAACAAGCTATCCAATGCCACAAAATCATGTCATGCAAACCAGTACTTCAGAGAGGTAGTGCAGTTGTGGTTAATGGTAACAGTTGGTCCAGTGTGGTATCATAGAATCATAGAATCATTTAGGTTGGGAAAGACCTTTTAAGATTATCCAGTCCTACTGTTAACTTAGTAGTGCCAAGTCCGCCACTAAACCATGTCCCTAAGTGCCACGTTGGCATGTCTTTTAAATACCTCCAGGGATGGGGACTCAGCCACTTCCCTGGGCAGCCTGCTCCTGTGCTTGACAGTCCTTTCAGTGAAGAAATTTTTCCTAATATCCAATTTAAACCTCCCCTGGCACAGCTTGAGGCCATTTCCAGAACTATTTAAAAATTTATAATAAGAATATCAGTGCAAGTCCTTAGACTATGGCCAGCACACCCCTAAGTGCCTGTGTGGCAGGACATGAACGATAACAATAACCCCACCATTCATTCCTGCATAAGAAAGAGAGCCAGCAAGATTCTGTTATTTGAATGGGAACTGATTTCCAAAAGTTTATCAAATGCCAAACATAATTAATTGATCTTCATAAGAGCAATGTAAAGTTGGCAGCTACCATACGGTAGTTTTTATGTAGAAGCTTTATACAAGGAAAAGCGAGGTTGTAGACATAATATTCCACAGCCTTCCCCAGGATCTCTTTGCATTTGATCCTCTTGAAAATTAAACAGCTCGTATCTGGAAAGGCCACCTGGTTTCCAGTTTCAGGACCTAACTGTGAGGTTTGATAACTCACAGGTCATCAAAGCTTAAGGCAATAGAAATGCAGCACAAAAAATTGCTTTCATAACTTTATTCCTGTGAAAATTCTGACATGTTTAATAAATAATAGAAAATGTTGGCATTTTATATAAGGTATCTATGCCTATATATTTGCTGCTTCTTTTCCAACTTGCGATGTCTAAATAGTATTTGAAGAAATGCATAACTGTTTAACCAGATATCTCACTGAAAAAAATATATTCAGTCACTGAATTTAAAATTGTACTGCTGCTACCAAGTCCATTTTTAAAGGGTTTTTTTGAAGATATTAGTTTTAAGCAGTGGGGCTCCTACAGCTAGTACTACTGTGGTGATCAGACTTTGAAGTGTATCTATCTTGATTTTTTGATTTTTTCTTTTTTTTTCTTTTTTTTTTTTTTTTTTTTTTTTTAGCTATTTGGTGTTGCCAATCAGCAAAAGCCATATTAATTTATATGACATTATCAGAGCAGTATTCCACATGCCTTAAGAGGCTTTATGTACCTTTATCTTCTACGCTTCAGTGCATCTAAAGAACTAAAGAAAAAAAAAAAAACCAAACAAAACCCACAGTAATTACTCCATAGAGTGCAGAGAGAGTTAAGGAACAGTTAAAGGCTCACTCCTTTGAGCTGGTTTATGACACATCAAATTGAGGTAGGATTTTGATCCCTTACACCTGCTTTACCTGGGCCTTTGGCTGATGGAGTTAGTGAAGATATTTCAACAGAGTTCTGTGGATCTGGGTAAGGATTTGTGCACTGCAGAAAATATATGAGACCAGGTATAGTAAATTCATTCAGAACAGGCACAGTATGCTGCAGTTTAATCTCTTGTCATCAATGGGCCAAGGCTTAGATTGCTTAAAATGCTACTGTGCTAATTCCAACTTCTGGTACCAAGATGTTATATACAATGCCTCTGCTTTAGTAATTGTCACTGTGACTGACTTACATATTAATGAAAAATTGATGAAAATCTTCAGCAATTGCAACACCCTCTGGAAAAAATACACAGTTCTTTCCCAAACTAAATGTGATAAGCAAATAATGTAAGTAATTTGTCAAATTCAAAAGCAATTGGGAATTCCAAAATAAATATTGTTTTTCTTTCCAGCTACAGAGTTAGAAACTAAATGAATTTTAACAAAATAACAATGCTTTGTAATAGAAAGGGGACTGCAGCTTTTTCTGTTTCAACAGGGTATTTCAAAGGAGACATGTTTTCCTTCTATGTAAAGGAAAAAACCCTAATGTCTTTTATCCCAGCTTCCAGATTTGGTGTGCAGCTAGTGACCCTAACTAGTGACTAACCTTGCTGATGTTTAACCCTTTCAATGCAATTTTATTTGCACATTTTCATGTTAGCAATGATGTTCATCATATTGAAAGACTAACTGTATGTGGAAGGATCAGACAGTGAAAGTGCATCTGTTACTCACTTTCTGTACTGGCACCATTTTACTATTTGGATCTCTGATTTCCATTGAGAGAGATTTCGAAACTGTATTCCTCTTTTATAATTTCACATGCCTTTATGGGAACTTCTTACTCAAATCATGCTGCTCTCAAACAAGCCGCCCATTGATAAAAATCCATAGAAATTGCTTTTTATCTTGAGTTACATATAGCATGCTTCCCCAACAGATGCATTAAATATGCACAGTAACAACACAGAGTTGCTATATGAGTGCTTTCTCTCATAAATCATATTTGGTGTCACATTGTAGCTATAATATGTACATTTGAAAACATGTTTGTGACAGTGATGAAAATGTCTGTCCTGGCTCAGCTTGAGCACATAGACAGGTCACTCAACACTCCCTCCCATTCTGGAAGTGTCAGTAGGGGCATCTACAGCAAAAGAGCCCAGTACAGATGTGGAGGTCATGAGCAAATCTGGTCTCAACATCCTTGTTCTTACTTTTAGACTTCAGTGTTTTGCCATATTGCTCTCCTGGAGTATATTATCAAGAATATTGGTTTCACCTCAGAGAGAGGCGATTCCCTGCCTCTTGAAAGAGCCTGGAAGTGAACCAGGATTTAGAAATGAAGTGGGGAGCTAATTGTTCGAGCATAGATGTATCCACAACGATGAGGTTCGGGATGATAGTGGATGGTATATTTCCTTCATTTGCTGTGAGTTTTTAGTCCCATTTTTCTAAATAATCTCAGTCTCATGTCAAATTAGATTCCTTTTGAAATATTACCATTAAGAATAATGGATTCTGTTAGAGGTAAATATAAACAAGAACTCAACAATGAGGAGTGTTTTCTTAGATGCCAAAAAATTCAGTTCACAGCTCAAGATCCCAGATTTTAAAAGCACGTCAAATATTCCTGTGCTTTGACTCCTTAATCTCCATATCACATACATTTCTGCATCGTGTATGACAACAAAGCAGTACTACCACTTATTTGCTTCCAGATTAACATCAACTTTTCTGTCATAATGTCAAACATATTGTACTGAAGACAACAAATCTCCTCCATCCCAATTCTTATCCTTCAAAGGAGCATGGGACAATCATAGGAGCATGCACTTCCTTGGCTACTAAGATAAATCATGTTGCAAAAAAAACAACCAAACCACAGCCATGGTGCCGTTGCCATGTTTCTATTAATAGCAGTGAAATACATCAATGTCAGTTAGCTTATGCTATAATAAAACAGGTATTTTCCCATAAAGACGTGTTTCTTGTTAGATTATTTACAGAAAAATAATTGGGCACAAAGGGCTCAATAAATCAGAAGCACTTATAATCTGCAAGATCAACAATAATAGTGTTTTTGAAAGAACATAGCTGTATGTTTCATCTCAGAGAAACCATGCATAACAGTATGTATGGTTGATATTACATATATTCCTTATACACAGTGGTTTCAGTTTATTCCAGGCGTAACTGACTGCGGCCTGAATTATACTGTCCTCTGAATACTTCCATGATTCTCTGTAAAGTACTAGCAGTCACATGGTTCTGTCATATATATTCCACAATTAGAGATTTTTTGAAAATATTGGTTTTGATTAGCACTTCTGGCTGAATAATAACACAAATTTTTGTCTTCATGACTTTCTCATGCAGTGCTATCCCTTATCATAAAGTTCATGCAAAATAAAGAATCACACTGCCCTTAGAGCAACTTTTTGCATTTCTGGTGGTGGTGGTGTTTTTTAATGTGGCTTTCAGGAAGCAGAAGTAGATGTAACCAGTGTGTAGATAGAAGCAGGTGTAAATACCCCAAAACCTCCATCCCAACTTTTTATTGTGAATTGCCGGATGCTGGCAGTTAAAAGAAAAAGATACATATATTATGAAACTGTCAGCTACAAAAGATACCTACTGAAGCATAGCCAGAGTATAATGGTTTTGTTCTATGTTCACGGGTTCTTTGAAGATGAATTTTATTGTCCTTGCTGCAAATAGCTGCATTATAGCGCTTCATACCTGACATTTATTTTCAGGTTTATATCTTAAGCTTGATTGAGCTGTAGAAACTCTGCAGTATAGCTGCAGTCATGGAAACCTCTAGGGTTTCTGTGGCCTGGCCATTAGTTTGACATTCAGGAAGATTCGTCAGAAAATTCAGTCCTTCTTTTGCAGCTATTCAACACTGATTTCCACCTCTACAATCAAGTCCTCATTGTCCATACATTTGGGGAACAGTTGTGTCTAATAAGCCATTTCAAGGTATTTCCTTCCTCCTGATATTTCCTTCTACTACTTCATGCTCTGCTTAACTCCTAGTAGTGGCCACCCTCTGAGGAAGTGAATACAGTGACACAGGAGTAATGACTCTTAGAGACTGGCTGTCCTCTCCTCTATCACAATGCATTTGGAGCATAAGTGTGGACTAAAAAGTAGCTCACCTATGGCTCCACTTAACTGTAGAAGAAACAGCCACAGTGTGTGGAAGTGTGAACATGCAGAGGTACTCTGTAACATGTTTGTCGTTGATGCAGTGCTCCCTCCAGCTGGAAAAGTTCTGTTTCCAGCACTGACTTGGGTCTCAATGGCAAAAGAAGCCCCAACATACTGCTTTGGTTCATGTGGGCACAGCTATCATCTAAGCTAAGCAGCACTTTTCTTCTCTAAGATGATATCTTATGCAATTTAATTACTATGAGGCAACCACAAATCCCAGCAGTTTCTGTAGGGATTTCAACCAAATTATGCTGCTCTCAAACAACAACAATCCACAAACCAAAAGCTCATTCTTAGACAATTACTAAAATTCAAGAAGTTACAATTTCTGAAATTCTATATCTTAATTTTATATATATATTCAAAATAATAGAATTTGAATATGATTTTTAAATTGCTGATATCCTCTGTAAAGATTTTAGAATAACTATATATATCCTATATGTTTCTCAAATTATGAGGAAAATACAAATGTCTGAACAGAATTGCATCACATTGATATTTTTATTTAGGTGAATGCTTCACATCATCTACATTATTAGATGTAGTTTATACATCTATACATATAGATGTAGATTATTAGATTAGTTATAGATACAGAAATAATATCTTACACATTCATGAAGCAGAGAAGATAATGCGTCTATGAAAACCTGGAATTTCCTGAGGCATTGTATAGAAATCGAATACTCCATACTGTTCTTTAAGCTGCTTCTGAGAACCTTCCCATGTGATAAAGAAAGCTGTACTAAATTTTTTACATTTTCAGATGAACATCCATAGAATCTCACCAATTCCTCTTTTGACCTCTTAAAATCCTATAGGACATTTCCATAAAGATGATTCTCAAAGTTGCTTAGCAGCCAGTGCTCTTACTAAAGGTTCCGCAGGCTTAGGTTAGTCAGAAATCAGCAGGGTATGCCAAGATCATTAAGTCGGCATTTTTACATTCACAGATATTCATTCCATGGGAAACAAATGGGCCTTCTACTAAATATGTATTGTGACAAGAGGAATATTGCGTCCTTGTCAACAACTGCATGATAAAACAGAGACATCTACTGGTTAAAATACGAAATAGGAAAAATATCAAAACATCTTTTGTGGAACACCACACAGGCTTGTCAGACTTCGTTCCTTTGCATTCTTACTTCACAGCTGAGATACAAAACCAGCTCTTCTCTATATAGACATCCTTCTTCCCTTGGTGGTCAGCACATTCCCCAAAAAGCTTACCAAAACATTCAAACTCCACTTGTGCACTCTGGTTAAGGGCAACAGCAAATTTCCCTCTGATATCCTGAGAACAAAACCAGGCCCTGTGATGCAGATAGACCATGAGTGTTTGAAGCCTGATGGACATTTATATGTGACTAGACAAAACCAGTTTTTTCTGTAGAGTAGTGAATATTCAACCCTTCTTCTGGCCAATCCACAGTTCAGGAGAAAGCAGACATTCCTTGAACACCCTATTCAGCACTTCCCAAGTTACTTATGCTAAAAGCTGAATCTGGATTACAGCCCCAATTTGGATTCTGCGACCAGGGATGGGGCATCCACAACTTCTCTGGGCAGCCTCTTCCAGTGCCTCAGCACCCTCACAGCAAAGAATTTCTTCCCAACATCTAATGTAAATCTACTCTTTTTCAGTTTAAAGCCATTACCCCTTGTTCTATCACTATATGCCCTTGTAAAAAAACCCTCACCAGATTTCTTGTAGTCCCTCTTTAGGTACTGGAAGGATGGTCTCAGATGTCCTTAGAGCCTTCTCTTTTCCAGGCTGAACAACCCCAACTCTCTCAACCTGTTTTCATAGCAGAGGTGATCCAGCCCTCTGATCATCTTTATGGACCTCCTCTGGACTCACTCTAACAGGTCTTCTTACATCCTTGATGGTTATTTACAACTAGCACTCTACCTCAGTTTGCAGTGTATACATACCCTATCAATGCTACCTTTTACTTTACATTTACAGAATACTTTGGCTTTACTATTTAATTTCTTCTTTTCTGGTTTCTCAAGTTGTCAGATTTGCTTCTTAGTAACATGTCTTCATGGTACCAAAACTGGTGAGAAATTTTTATAGCACATCTACATCTAACCAAATCAATGTTATTTCTTTATTGACTAGAATCTTATTTAAACTGCTGCACATTTTTTTCATCCCCTAGAATTAGCTTTCTGTAACACTATTTTTTTCATGTTTTATTTCAGAAAAGAGATTCTACAATTTAAAAGTTAATAAAAAGCAATATGTAGTGAACCATGGACAGAAAAAATACTTTAAAATAGCACTAGGAGATTCAACAATTAAGAAATCCCTTCTTTTATAGAGAAGTTATGAATGGATTATCATATGATCATCGTATTATTTACAGACTGTGCTTGCAGTATGTTTTGGTAGGATTGCCGTGCATAGTTGTGTAGTTAGAATAATTAAACTTACTGTAAAAGAAATTCAAGCATATTAAACATCTTAATAAAACATACTGAAAAGAGAAAATATGAATCATGGGCAATTGCATATTGTTTAATGATTTATAATAAAAAAGACATAAAAATATTTTGTGTCACTTGACTGTAAGTTAAATCAATGTCCTTTTTTAGATCTATTTCTAGGAAATTTTATTAATTCGAGGAGCTGAACATCCCACAGAGAATTAAGTCCTTTAAGTTGTGAATGGAAAACGTATTGATGGCAATTTCTCCCAATGGGATAGGATTAAATCCCTCCAGGAAATGCAAAAAACAAGTCTGATAAACAGATCTATCTTCTCGGCTTGATCTCTCTCTTTTTTAGTTCTTCTTTTTAAATTACTTTTTTTAAAATTTATGTTAGGTCCATAGTCCCCATGGTTATGGGCATAGCCTTTGAAGAATTAAATGAGTCTAACTAATAAATCAATTTCTGCTAGAATTTGATAGCATCCTAAAACACATGATATGATATGATATGATATATGATATGATGTGATATGATATATGATATATGAGATATGAGATATGATATGATATGATATGATATGATATATGAAAGGTTCATATATTTCTGTTGAAGCCATGATTAATATTCTAATGTCATAAATGCAAGTCTGTGTGGTAGTGAGGAAAAGTACCACACTGCATGTATTTCCAGTGGAAGTCTAAATTGGTTATGAGGGAAAGGGAGAAAGAAAGGAAAGTCACCTTACAGTTAGTAAAAAAGATGACAGTTAAGATATGCAGGCTTACAACTACACATGAGTGTATTGCAAAAGAGGAAACAACAGACTGGATTCATTTCCCTAACAATTTCTCTGATTCTACAAGTGTGAGAAATATTGGCATAAGCTTTATATAAACCTATAGATGGATGTAGATGTTTTATATAGAGCTGCAGTTCTGAAATATAGATAGAAATTGACATGAAGCCAAGAGAGAAAAGTTATTTTAAAAGTGTGAGTAAAGATTATGTCTGGATTTTGTGCCTGTCATAATTTCAAATAAGGCTGAGTAGCATATCTCTGTGATAGATAACAGCAGTCTTCAGGTGGGAGGCCATCATTACTCACTGTATTATATCACTTAAAGACAGTCTCAGTCAATGGTAAAGGGATGATAAAATGAGAACAATTTAAACAAAAATCTTAATATGGTTGTCAGCAAATTATACTCAAGTGTACAGCCGTGGTTAATAATCTGAGGTCTCAGCTGTAAGCAAATTCCATTAAAACTAAATGGCAAACACAGACAGTGAGAACCAAGAAATTTAGCTTTTAATTTCCACAGCATTTCTTTCTGAAATCGGTTGCATCCAACTTCCTGGTTGAAGTTGAATGTTAGTATCAAAATTACAGAATAAATCTGTATATCAGGTGTGTGTTGATTTCCCCCATTACATCCATTCAACAGCCTACACTACAACTTCTCAGAGCTAAACAATTGGGGTTTGATTTTTCATTACTCCTGCTTGTTTAGTTCCACCATGATTTGCTGTGTGTTCTTATTTACTTGTGTCATGGCAAGCAGTAAAAATAAATCTCTCACCTCTGGTGAGATTCCAGACTTCTTCAATAGTATTTTGTCTAAGAAACAAATATCATGCCAGCATTATCTTTATTTTGCCAGTACTATCTTTATAAATGGTATGCTTTCCATGCCCGCATGTGTTTAAGCCGATAGGATAATGGGGTTTTGCAGTGAATTCGGGCGCACCACCACAGCGCACGGCTGCGCCTGCTTTGCCGGGGGCTGAATTCAGCACCGGGGCGGCGACAGCTCCTGGGTTGCCCAGGGCCGCTGGGTCCTCCTGCCCTCCTTCCAGCCGTCAGCCCAGAGGCTCGCTGGAGATAACCTCCTTGTCTGGGTTTGGGGAAGGTGTGTGTGTGTGTGTGTGTTTTGTTTGTTTGGCTTTTTTAAACGAAATTCCTGGTAATGAAGACAATGCAAGGAGTGCAGAACAGATCTTGCAAACGGTCTCCTGTGCAAAAGAGTTGGAAACTGCAAGGTCTTTGTCATTACTTAGATGGAAGTTTTGAAGATTCCAGTAAATAAATCTAAGTAATCATAATCAGCTGTCATTACCTGAAAATTAGACAGCTAATACAAAACACAATCAAAACATAAGAACATGCCAGCTGTTATCATCAAAAGGTTTAGAAAACTTCTGAATGGGGACAGGAAGGGACTTTAATAAAGACATCTCATTCATTTTTAATTAATTTAGCTGACTTTTCTTACATACACAGGCAAATTGTTTCTTCTAAAAATAACATTTACGGAGGTCAAAAAGCTCTGCAGACACGAAACTATTTTATAAATAAAGCCTTTAACATGACTCTTGAAGTTAATTTTTTGTGTTTCTCTGTAATGGGGAGTTAAATCTCTCCTATTCTTATATGGCAAAGAAATCTTTAGCTAGATATACTTTTTAATTTCACTGTAACATATATGACATTAAATGATTTAAATTATTAGACTAGTTACACTGTAATTTCAAGCAGGTACTACCTTCACTTCTGTCAATAATATAACAGACAAATTCATGGACTTATCCAATTCCTAGTGAAAAAAAAAATAAAAAAATAAAGCAATTCACTTACCCTGACTCTGGATCTGCTATTTCTTTTACATTAAGTCCTAGCAGGCAGCGTGCTATTTATCATGAAATAATTCATTTCATAACTCCAGCTGAGATAGCCTTTTGTTGTTCAACAACAAAAAAAAAAAATAGAACTGAATTGATATGGATTTTAATCTGTTAACAAGACCAAATTAATGATTGTTAGCTTTGTGCTAAGTAAACAGTATTCAGGGTTGTCGCCACTGATGCTGAACTGAATACATATGCCTCTTCCTACCTATGAAGACTGCCTTCATCCATGACTACTTAAGGTCTCCCATCTTTGCCAGTCTAACAGATAACCCCAGTATTACCCTCAGCTCATAACTAATGACAGCAGGTTTCTTCAGGGCTGTGCTGAAGATCCAGCTAATACTCGCAGTTGCAGTCATTGCCTGTTACTTGTGCCTAGTGAAATTTCTTTGGTTTCCAACATCTCTGTTGCCACTTTTTTGTCACAATATTAAGTAAATATGTCCTGCAAATTTTAGCAATGTTGTACTTCATTTTCTACTATGTAACTACTATGTGCCACTAATATACTATGTGTTCTAATATACCATAATGGCCCCTGTGCTCAGATTCATAGAGAATCAGTCCACATTCCCAGGGTTCTCATTTTCCCATATTATCCACTGGAAGATTGCCCTATACCAAGCCACCTCCATATTCAGCCATAATCAAATGCTCAAACCCACATTTACTAAATCCTGATGCTGAGATTCTAGGTGGTGCAAACCCCCAGGTCATCCTTCCCTAAAGTAATAAGCAAGTCATTAAGTAAATGCAGTTTGTCCGCCACAGACTGCAGGAGGGATGTATTCTATCACTGTAACCCTAATAGCATAAATACAAAAATGAGTAATTTACCTGTAACAGAATGCAGGGGCAATGTATTTTATTACTCTTAATTTAAACCAGGCTGCTCTCAAAGAACATAGAATCCTTTCCTAAGCAGATTTACACTCTCTGGAAGTCTGTGTCTTCTAGGGCAAATATTAAGTCTATGGAATGGGAAGGCCAGCACAAAGTGGAAGAGGGATAGACATGGGAAGGCTTTGTGAAATAAATGGAGTTCATGCAGGGCCCTCACACAGGAAGGATATCAGCTACACAGAAAGGCTTTATGAACTTCCAAAATTAAGGATGTGCCAAGATAGTAGTAGTTCCTCAGGTCAAGGAAACCTACCAGAGCCAGTTTCAAATACCTTGCTCAGTTACAGCTGTGCTTGAAGAAGTTTGAGTAACCTAGTGGTAAAATCTGTTTAACTACCTGTTATTACCCATCTCACTAGAATTATCATCATTATGATCATGATAATGATCATTAGTTTCCCATGCATACTGGAATTGGTATGCAGCAAACTACTACCTCCCTTAAGCGCCCTCAGACACAGACCTGAAGGTCACTGCGTTACAGAAGCAAAGGCAGTCCTTTTGACTGCCTGCCCTCAGCTTCACTAATACACGTGTTGGCTCTCAAGTCTGGGTGATCTTGATACAATGGCACATCCCTGGACATACGCCACTTAAGAAATGATTTCTTAGGTAGAGTCACCACTGAACTTCATGGAACCATGAATAAACATCTATAAGTATTTGAATTCATGAGCTTAATGGGAACTTGGGTCTGTCAAGCTGAACTGAAGACAGAGCAGTGGCTACTCATCTACTGATGAACTAGTAGCCACTTTTCATATCTCAGGATATGATAGGGAGTGTCTATGGAGCTAGTGATGAAATCTTAAGTGAAAACCTACTAAATGAGCATTTCTACACTAAGTTTTTAAGGTGAGAGTCATCCCAGTGCAAAGAGACAAATAGAAAAGAATGTGTATCACTTACGCACCAGGTAAGTACAACTCTAATGGCTTAACCTTCATATATGGAGGTTAATGTCAGGTTTAATGAATATTCCTGAAAGATCAATCAGGAATATTCAAATTAAGTCCTTAAAAATATTAATAATAATGATCTAGGAAAAAGTGGAAATGAAAGGTCAGAATTCTAAATAATGTCATCAAGGAGGGAGATCAAGAGTAGAAGAGAGAAGCTGTTCCGTGATCACATATGCTGTCAGAGCCATTATCAAATGTGTTCCTGAAAGGGCAACTGTGACAGAGCTGTAAGCTGAACTAAATTTATGTTATTCTGTTAAACTACTCCCCTCTCCTCCATCTTATTTTTCAAAAATTAAACACTGTATTCTATGTGGAGCTGTTAGACCTGTACCAGGAGTCTGCAATCAGCAGGTATTCTAGAGAGGTAAAAAGAGATGAAAGGTGTACTCTGAAAGGGTAGTTGTGCATAAGCAGTGGCAATTTTCCACTTGCAATGATGGCTTCCAGGCCCTGCAAGACAACTACAAAAGATGCCTGTTTTGAGACTTTATGACAGAATGGTTTAAGCTTCTTTCTTACTATATCATGAAATTCTGTGTTCACTCTTACAAGTATTGACTCAGCTCTAAAAATGACAAAGCAGAGGCTGAGGGCAGAGTACCTAACCCAACTGGAGGTTGATGTCTTATTTATTTCTCAGTAGCAGTTTTAGGATAATTTTAAATTGCTACCAAGGTCTAATTTTAGTAACTGGCAAAGATTTTTTCCATGACTTAAGACAAGGAATGTTTGCAAACTTATACAATACATCTATTCTTACATAATTTTCAGTGTTGCAGAACTATTAAGATTGGCTAGAATTGGCATGCTTAAGGCTTGTCATAACTCCATTGCATCGCAGTTTGGACTAAATCCAAGTAAGGTTTGTCCGTGTTTGTCTCATTTTTATGTCTCCTGACTAAGGACCTTATGTTAATAAGGATCAGTAGCCAGTAAGGACCATACTCTATTGATCAGTAGCAAAATGTCTTACCTTTTGTTGAATTTTTTCAGTGTGGCCTGTTGAAACCTCAGATTCAGAGTAACAGGCTTCTAAGAACTGCGACACAGCAGTACACACTGTGAGTGCAGAACTGCCAGCAGACAGGTATGAGCTGAATACAGTCTTCTTTGCAGAGCAGCACAATGTAGAATGGTAGGCCAGAAGCAAGAGATGATGCTTGTAACTGGGAAGTCCCAGGAACGCAATGAAGGGAGACAGTGAAGAGACAAGGGACAGAGATGCTGTCTCATGACCTTGTTCTACACTGCCCAGCAAGGAACAGCAGTGGGAACTGCTGAAGGCAGTGCCATGGTGCTGTACTGATAAGTGTTATTATTAGCTGGTAAAATTTATATTTATATTTAGCTGGTAAAATTGCACTTCCCTGATAGTACAAATGTAAAAATGTGTTTCTCCTTTCCATTGTTGGAGGAAAGTATACTGGCCCCTTCCCCTAAATATTTACAGATTGATGACTATTCTGACTATTCTGACTATTCTGACTATTATGACTTATCCTGACTATTCTTCGAATTCCTCATGTGATAATGCTTATAGCTGGAAGGCAGCTCAGTTTGTAATGTTGTCTTTGTTGCTTCAATGAGCATCTTGTTTGGATAATCCCAAGAAGAACAGGGCACACAGAGGTTTAGGCAGATGTACAAGACACTGCTCCTAATGAGCAAAACTTTTTGTTCCATTCAATTGCAAACTCGATATCACAGTCTGAAGACTGTTGACAGTAAAGGATGCTGCTGATTTAAACCGATTTCCATAAACTTCCCACCAAACCTACAAAGGTTTTGCACTTTCATGGGCTTACTACCTCAGAGGAATGAAAACCTCCATGATCCGACCTTCTGCATCTGTCAGTGTGACTGTGACTTGATGGGTGGTCTGGGCCCAAGCTGGAAGCTCTGTGCTACAAGCTAAGGACACTTTTAGGCAAGATACAGCATGGTCTGCTGGCTACAGCACTTGAGAGCTCTCAGGTGTTTCTGAAGAACCTAGACAACCTCCAGCTATCTATCTACCTAAATCTAGACCTAGACACCTCTTTCGCAAGAGCAGATGCTTCTGAGAATATACAGCTAAACGCCCAAGAAAGTTGATACAGTTCTCCGGAAACCGCTATCAGAAGTCTTTCAAAAGCTGAACAATGAGGTTTGGGTGTTTTTTCTAAAGCCAGAGATAAAGATACTGCCAGAGCACTTTATTTGAAGATATCATACATTTCTATGCAGAAAGAGAAGCATATGTAACAGGCTGATAAATTTTAGTGCTCATGGAGGCTACAGATTTGAAAAGTAATGGGACTATATTGCTGTCTGTTATTTAAATGATCTAGATGCTACCCTAGATCCCAGCCTGGGGAAAAAAATAAGAAAACAACATTCCTAATACAGCTTTATCTGATTACAGATTGAAACCTACATTAATCAAATATACTGCGCTGGCAGTTAGATACGGCTCAGCTGAACCTTCCCTGAGCAGCTATACTTTAGTGGGAACCTAATATATACTTTTTCCCTGCTTTATATAATGATAACACTAGCACGTCAGTTATGTCAGAAGCCTTTTCACAATATCAGTTGTTGTAGAACTGCAAGGTGCAATTAGAAGCCTATTCCCTTACACCTTTACTTTCTGCCTTAGTTGTATGCTTATTCTATGCAGAAGTCTTCACAGTGCTGGCAATAATGAGCACTGAGATGAGTGTGCAGGAAAAAAAGCCAGCTTTTAATGGCAATTTAATACTGGGAAACCACTACATTTTCAAGAGATTGCTACCAGTCCTTGCCCTGTCAAAGATCAGAAAAAACAGTATCGGGGGCAGCCTGTTAAGATTGCATCATTAACTCAAGGAATGTGTTACTATTGATTACATCAGTAGCAGATTCAAATGTCTTACATCCAGCCCATAAAAAAGGTATTTAAATATGTCCATTTTTTCAGACACAATTTGCAATTTATAAGGACATATTTTTAAAGTTTAATAAGGGTTGGATTTTTATGTGGTTTTGTAGAAATACAGCTAAATGGCATAAGCTGTCAGAATCTGTTATTTAAGCAGAGTATTGTTTATATTCTGAAATGCAGATTTAAAATAGTATATCAAGAATGATATAGACAAACTGTGCTTTTAGATTGATTACCTGAAGTATGTAAAATTTCAGTGTTCATGTGTATGTATACTGTATTCAGGTATTTCAGTCCAGAATACAGTTCCAGAAACATGCACCTAACACAGGAAGTTTTGTTGGGAAATATTCAGTCAGCTGTGGGTTTTTTGCTCTTCTGTATCAGCATAGCTAGCCTAGCAGATTGCTACAGGCCTTTCTTACAATATCTCGATGCTTCTGTTAATATAATATACCTCTGTTCTATGAGGATTTACCAGCATAATATTATCTACAGTGTTCTTTATGTAGACTTAGAATAGGGAGTGCCTTTTTTTCTTCTTCTTTTTCTTGTGGTTGCTATTGTTCTTCCTAGTGATCCCCTGCCATTTTTCTTTTTTTTTTTTGCCTAAAGAGTTGTAACATCTAGTCAATTGCAATAATTAAAACATATAGTGTGTGGAATGATGCAGAACTTCAGTTACACAACCAAGTTCCAGACAAATAAAAGCTGGAGATTCTTACATTAGAAAAACCGAAATACTTTGCTTTGCTGTAAATTTTTTTCACCAAGAACAGACTCATGCTTACAGATGATGTGCATAAAACACTAAAAATCCAGGCCTGCTAGTCTGCCAGCTATTACAATAGCTGACAGAGCTGAGGCTTGCATGTTACCAGCATATGAATGAATGGCTGGAAGTAACAGATAGATGATTGTTGTCAGTAAAACTCTCTGGGTGGCAACTCTGAACAGGAAAGTTTTCTGTTCAAGACCTATAAAGTGCACAGAGTTTTAGCCTTATCACATAGTGTAAGAAGGGGTGCTATACATTGACTCACCTCTTTTCTATGATCTTTTGTATGCTGGTGAACATTTAGGCATGTAAAATAAATTCCCTATGACAGACTGAAACGCCAGTATTTCCTTATTAAAACCAGTTTGACCACAGTTGGGCAGATAAGTTCTCATTACTTTCTTTTTTTAAGAACAATGCATGTCAGGTGATTGGGTCCTTATATTATACAGATTTTTCCAGTGCTGTTATTTACATTCTGATGCCAGCTCCAATGAGGAAGCCATCAGTTTGACAGGAATTGCAGGCTCAACAATTCAGATCTGTGCCATGTTTAGTTGTTCTTTGAATTCTGAAAGTATAATTATGTTATTGACTATTTTAGAGAACTCAAGCATGCATTAGTTATTTCATAGTGATTTCAGTGAAATGGAGAACCTAGTATACCTTATTTAAGCTTCAATCAGTGAAATCTGAATCAGGCAACTTGCACAGTTTGAAAGGTAGTTATTGCTCTCTGATAGATTTGCCTTTTGTCTGCCTCTGCCCTAGCTACAGGACATCACAAATTTCATTAATCAGCCCTGTGTAGATATGCAGTGTTATCGCTTTCATTCTTTACTAAGAATGGCTGCTTCTGCTGTTGTGGGTAGCAGAAGTTTTAAAGGGATGTATAGCCCTCCTAAACAGGATAGATTAACCAGAGTATGTTTTCTGAATGGGCTGTATGAAGGATGAAGATAAGTAGTCCACAACTCACTTGGCAGGAGAAATGAATAGATCTTATTCCTCCAATAAATATGGCTGGAAACAAAAAAATGGAGTGCCGGTAGGAAGAGAGAGAAATCTTTTTGGAATACTTTAAAATATGAAAGGTGCTACCTGTTCTGTACTGTTATTAGCTGAAAGAGGACAAAGATAGCACACAAGTACATGATGATGCCAAATATGGACTCTCATACTGTGAGCAATTTCAGTTTGCGCTTAGAGACCTGAATTTGTGCTTAGTAGCCCATAGCTGAACCAGGCTTACTGCTGTTTTTCTCAAAGTTAGATTGAGGTGCCTTTCCATCTCTGGAGCTGTTGTTGCCACTGTGACCAATCTCTCCCCATGTACTCGTCATTCCTGCATTCTGCTTAGATTCATTCACTCTTATTGGATATTACAGCAATTTTGTCAGACTGAGTGTGTCATTGGAAGTACACCAAATATCCCCAAATGGATTTAACAGAACCATTTCTGAGAAATAAGAGCAAATGCTTTGATGAATGAGCTTAAACTGAGCTTTAAAATGGAAAATAATTTATTGCAGTATTTCTAATAGAAATGTGGATTTACTTAGGACTTATAACCAAACTGATATATTTTTTTCCAAGTAAAGTGTTATAATAATTTTTGCATCACTGTAACACTTTGCACACTATCTCAAAGCTGACCATATTCCTTTGAGTATAAATAACTAAACTTTGTAGTAAAAACATTAGGTTCTCTGATAGATTCATTTCTTTTCTCATAATATTAGTTCTGTAAATGAGAATGACCAGCTATTCTAGACAAAATGGAAGGCTGTGAGGTGTGGAGGTGCCTGAGCTTTATCAAAATGAATGACAAAATATTTCAGAAAACCTATCTCCTGAGACAGAAATTGAAACATTATTTGTAGGAAGCATTTGTCTCTTCACACATTTTAATCATGATGAGAAACTGGGTTCACCTTCATACTACTGCTTACTTTTTAACATCTTGTCCTCAGCCTAATTCAGGGCCAATACCTTCAATTCTTGAGCACCTGAAATTTGTCTAGACATGACAATTTGGCAGGACTAGTGAACAATGCTTCTTGTTTATTTCTCATAATTTTGACTTTTGGCTCATAAATCTAAGCATGGCTAAGGAAAGTGTGCACTATGTAGTACTAAATTGACTGCTTACACACGGTTCTTTCCCAATCACTTCTCTGCACTACATAAAGTTTTACATAATTTTATATAATGCAGAAAACTAATAATGTTCTGCACATTAGCAGGAACTTTATATCCTTCACTTGGTAACTTGCAATAATAAATGTCACCTCCCATTGCAATTTAAAAATGGTAAGACCAGTCATGGCTTGCTTTCTGAAATGAATTGGCTTACTGCAGACAGTAAAACAATCAGGTTTTGACTATGTCTACAATGGTTCTAATGTTTTCTCTCTGTGCAAAAATCAAAACATTGAAACAAAATAATGAACGCAGCAGCCAAAGCAGCTTCCACCATTGTGTGTTTATTTGACACACGTACATTTGAAAGGGGTTAAGCAAGCCCTGACAAATACACTTGTATCAGTCTAACCAAAACATTGTTTATTTTGTTTTACAGATTTTGGCCATTGTGTCCATTCTGTTCATCGTACTGTCCACTATTGCTTTGTCTCTTAACACACTGCCAGAGCTTCAAGAAATAGATGAATATGGGCAGCCAAATGACAACCCTCAGCTAGCACACGTTGAAGCTGTCTGTATTGCTTGGTTTACCATGGAGTATCTTTTGCGTTTTCTGTCCTCACCAAATAAGTGGAAGTTCTTCAAAGGCCCATTAAATGTCATTGACTTACTGGCTATCTTGCCATATTATGTCACCATTTTCCTCACGGAGTCCAATAAAAGTGTCCTGCAGTTCCAAAACGTCAGACGTGTGGTTCAGATATTTCGTATTATGAGGATCCTAAGAATTCTTAAGCTTGCCAGACATTCAACAGGCCTTCAGTCCTTAGGTTTTACGCTGAAGCGGAGTTACAATGAATTGGGATTGTTGATATTATTTTTAGCCATGGGAATAATGATATTTTCAAGTCTTGTATTCTTTGCAGAAAAGGATGAGGATGCTACAAAATTCACCAGTATCCCTGCATCATTCTGGTGGGCAACGATCACTATGACTACTGTAGGATATGGTGACATTTATCCTAAGACGTTATTAGGTAAAATAGTTGGAGGACTTTGCTGTATTGCTGGAGTGCTGGTGATAGCCCTGCCTATACCAATTATTGTGAACAATTTCTCAGAGTTTTATAAGGAGCAGAAAAGACAGGAGAAGGCAATTAAGAGGAGAGAAGCACTTGAGCGAGCTAAAAGAAATGGTAGTATTGTCTCCATGAACCTGAAAGATGCCTTTGCTCGCAGTATGGAAATGATAGATGTAGCAGTAGATTCAGGTAAGCCTGGAGAAGCAGCCAATCCAAAGGAGACACCTGATGACAACCACCTATCCCCAAGCAGGTGGAAATGGGCCAGAAGGACAATGTCTGAAACAAGCTCAAACAAGTCTTATGAGAACAAATACCAAGAAGTTAGTCAACAGGACTCCAACGAGCAATTAAACAACGCCGCAGCATCCTCCAGCCCACAGCACCTCAGTGCACAAAAACTGGAGATGTTGTATAATGAAATTACCAAAACTCAGTCTCAGACTAATCTTAATGCTGGTTACCAAGACCAGTCAGCAAAGCCACCCAAGTATGAAGAAGAAATAGAAATGGAAGAAGTTAGAGGTCAGAGAGATCCACTGTCAACTGGACCTACAGACATTGTAACGGACATGAGAAGCACATCCAGTATTGACAGTTTTGCCAGTTGTGCGACCGACTTCACAGAAACAGAAAGGTCTCCCCTTTCTCTGTTTTCTGGCTCTCACTTGCAAATGAGATTTCCAGCTGATGCTGTTAACCTGGAAGACAACCAAAGAGTAAGGAGCTCTCAGTTTATACCATTCACAAAAGACAGAATGTTTTCTCCAACCGATGGCAGCTTTGACTATAATCCAATCAACAGAGCTGTTACCAGTGACGGCAGTGGGTCCCAAACTGTTTTGCATGGCCATTTGCATTTTGACACTGCCATGGAAAGCCCCAAAAGTTCCCTGAAAGGTAGCAACCCATTAAAATCTAGATCCCTTAAAGTTAATTTTAAAGACAATAGAGGTGGTGCTCCACAAACTCCACCAAGCACTGCAAGGCCACTGCCAGTAACGGCAGGAGCAGACTTCACACAGGCCACCCCTCAGCACATCAGCACCATTCTCCTAGAAGAAAATTCACCCCAATGTGATCGACCTTTATTTGGTGCTGACGCATCAGCACTTTGTCAGGGACCTGCTAAACAATCATCCCCTCTCTTTCCCAAACAAAAGATATTCACTTTCCCTTCAAAAGAGAGAAGGAGCTTCACTGAAATAGACACTGGAGAAGAAGAAGAGTTTATGGAGTTACATGGTATGGAACATGAAAAACAACAGGATATCAAGACAAATTGCTGTGATGATAAACAGAGTGGTGGCAACCATTTAACAGAGGAGCCACGGATCAGCTCTTCACCCAAAAGCATGAGCCACAACTGTACTCAAGACATTTACCATGCTGTGGGTGAGGTAAAGCAAGACAGTAACCAAGAAGGTCATAAAATGGAAAACCATTTATTTGCCCCAGAAATTCATTCAAGCCCAGGAGAAACTGGTTACTGTCCCACACGCGAAACTAGCATGTGACTAGTTACAAAAGCAATAAAAATACCTTTTCTTAAAACAGTTAGTAATGCCTATTAACTAACATGGAAAGCCTCAAAAAAGTGCATAAAATGTTATTTTTGCATGGCATGAAGAGTTGTTTAGTTTAAATACTGTTAAATTAAAAAAAAAAAGGACTACTTTTTGTAACAAACTGAAAAAAATGGGAAAAAAATGACTCAAGAACAGTGAATACAATAAAGAGAGCTCTGTTAGGAGCCAGTGTTCTGCAACATCTGACATTTTTGATCCTTTCACTTATGATTGTAGACAGATTTTGAACTCTTTTAACTTTATTTTGTTTTCTTGGTTTCAATGAATTTTAGAATTTGCACATGAAAGGATGAAATGTCAATGCATGCACTCATAAAGATGTGAAACAAGGTGCTTCGAGCTTGCAAAATGCATATATTTGTAAATAGTTTGGGGTTGGGGGGAAAGCTACTGTTAACAAGGATTCGTGGAAAAAGCATTTCCTGGGACACAGGTACTTCCTTCACAGCGTGCTGCCTGGAGGTTTTGTACAGACTTATGTTGCAAAATTGCAACTTCTACTTAAAGCATCTCACGTATCTTGCTTTCTGTTAAAAAGCTCATGAGTATATCTGTTAATTAAGGACTACAGTATTTTAGTTTATCTGTGCTGTAAATCATGATTACTTTTTTTTATTTGCATAACTTTAGTTATTGCATTTGTCAGTTTAATTAATGATCCTGTGAGGAAAAGCAAAGATTTAATGACCAGAACTTGAAGCATTTGATATTTTTATAGAAAACTGCCAACATTTCATAACAAAGAAAAAAGATGTTCCATTTGAAAATACAAAAACCATAGTTACTTCTGTGGCAATAAATAGTGCCAAATGGCTATATCCATATCCAAAAGTTCTCAATTTCTTAGAATGTTTCTATTAACTTGGTGTTAAAAAAAACCATTACACACATTCATTTTTTTTTCCTTTGATTTAACAGTATTTCTTCTACAAGATCTTTGAGCTCTCTTTCCCTTTTCTTGGCATGCAATGACCATACTTTAATAATGGCAATGTTGCTGAAGCTGTTATGGTGTAAAGACATAAAAGACAAGTTTTGTAAGAGGAAGTAGTACCTTTTATCATCACAAATCACATAGCTCAAAAAAACAGGCTTCAAGTACATGTCACTTGCCGCGGGTCTTCCATGCCCCAAAGCTTGTCTGTGTTTTTCAGTTCAACCATTTGGACTGACAGATGGTATCTCCTGACTCACCGACTTTGCCTCAACCCGTCCTCCCATGGCTGTTCCAAAATGGAGCATAGGCTTTCCCCTGTACTTAAATAAAGGGAAATGTCAATCTTTCCATTGACAACTGCCAAAGCATCTTTGGTTTCTCTGATATTCTCCAGCTTTGTAAAAGAGAGATGCTGAACCAAAGCCTTCATTACAAATTACCCATCTAATCACTGTCTGAAAAAAGCTGGGTTTTTTTATCAAGCACCAATAGCTTCCTCTGCTAGAATATAAAAAGCCTATAGATCACTTTAATTCTCTAAATCATACAAAATTTATTCAATCCATTAATCCTAATCAAAAGCAGAAGTATGCAGCTACACATGCATGTCCTACAAAACGTTCTTATTTTCTTAGTAAAACAGAATACGGGGGGTATTTTGCTGTACTCCGATTTCTGCTGAAATTGGATTCTCCCTTACAATAGTTTGTAAGACCAGCAGTCCAGCCTTGAAGCTAATAGCCAGAGGGTCCAGCAGTTAGAAGTCTGAGAAGGTGTTTAGAAATTCTATCATCAGCTCCCCACTGCTCCACAGGCCTGTTGCCAGAGACTGGGCTTCTCACTTCCCCATGCACAAAAGGGAGTGAGTGAATGCTTCTTCCAGGTCAGCACTGTAACAGTAAGCATTGCAAAGACACTGAGACAGCAAGAATGGAAGCCTTAAAAGCACTTTAGACCAGCCAACACATGGTTTGTAATAGCAGGCTTCTACTTCCTATAGGGGACCTAGGTTAATTTTTACTTATGTGTTATTTTCTGTCACTTAAATGGGTAAAAAAGCAAGCACTTAATGCATTTAATGTGAAAGAGCAAGCATTTTTGTTGCAACATTGCCCTCTGCTTGAAATGGCTAGGCTGATGCCACAGACCTCAAGTCTGGCCCATGGAAAAAAGGCAAGTTTGAAAAGCTTCAAAATATGGATTCTGGTAGCTGGGCCAATCAATGAGCACAGCACAATCCTTTGGGTAAAAAAAATAATAATAAAGTTTTCTATATTTCCACAAGTTTTCTGATTTCCATAACAAGATAATGCTGAGGCAGCTCTTCAGTCATTTGAAAAATGTTGGGTTTATCCAAACAATGTCTGGTCATTAATTCTCAAACTAAAAATTATTTTTTTTTTGTCCTTAGTTGCAGTTCATTGCAACTTGTTGCTGCATTCAGTTTTACCTATTTATATGGCATTCTGCTTAACATTTTTCAATAATGTTGTGTCTCATTGTTCCAAAACTTAGCTCTTGAGTATTTTAGTCATTAATCTTCTATATTTATTTTTATTTTTTAGTTGCTAGATATTTTCAGTGACTAAAACTAAATGCCAGTCAATTTTTATATGCCTAAGGTGTTGGTCTGTATTTTCTATGTGCAGTTTTATGAAATCACTTGGGCCTGCTTGATCTGCCTTTATATCCTAGTGAACTAATGAAGACCAAATTAAGTCCAAATGAGACCTGATCCCATGCTCTGGATCCACAGATAAATCCCATTCAAGAAAATGATGTTGTTCTGGCAAGACTGAGGTCTGTGTCGTGTTCCTTCTTTGTGCTTTTTCTCCCAGGTGACCCTTACACTTTGGAAAAGCCCCCTCAAATCTGTGCCACCTGGTGGAAGGGGAGGCGTCCAGTCATAGGGAATGTATTGCAGGAGCAGAGATTTGATTCCTTAAGCTCTCCTGAGCTAAACTTTACGCAAACCTGATTCTGTGCTATTAGAATCAGTAAAATTTCAATAGTGGTAACGTCAAGGCCTCAGTCCTTGTGCAGATGAATCTTTCCAAAGTCAATGGGAGTCTGATGGAAAAAGGGACTGACTGAAATATAAATGAGGATGGCAAGAGTCTCTCCCAATGAAAATCAACAGGAGCTTTAACTATATAAATGAGAGAAGACCAGGCCCTTACTGACTGCCATATTTTAAATGTTGTCAGAGAAGCACATTTATTCTGAAACGGTACAAGCAAAAGAAATGCAATTCTCTTTATTAATAGATGTTGTATTTTTTTGAATTTGTGGAAGAAAAAGGATCAAGCTTTAGAAGTGGTTTTGGTATGATTTCATTATATGCTTTTGACTATGCTGAATATTGTTTCCAGAAGCACAGATTTAGACATTTGGTATTTCCAGTCCTGACTTCATACATGGGATCCACTCCTGAATACCTAGCTCATGTATAATTACAGATTCAAACATTTACTTCAGCAATTGCAGGACTGGATCTAGCTTTCATTCCAGTACAGCAGGTGTAAGAAGTGCAGTCCAGGATCACTTCATTCATCGTGAACCGCTATGTAGCAAATTATGCAAAATTACCTGGGTATATTTTTCTGTTTTTCTAAAACTTTGAAGCCATTTCAGACTTATTACCCATTCACCATGGTAAGGGGAGGGTTGGTTTTGAGTTCTGGGAGTCAGTCTCCAGCAGTTGTGGAATTTCAAAACAACTTAAGGAGTTCTAGGATGAAGTGCACCTGAAAGGGTCTGACTCTTTGTATCACTGGAAAATGAAGATTGTTCAGGGAGATAGATAGCTTTGCAATCAATCTATTTTTTATATTTTATACTAACTGCAGAATCCTGAATCAAAGTTTTAATTCCAATGATGAAACCAAATGTACACACTTGAAAGATGTTCAGAGAGTAATCCAGACAATATTTGAGTAAATAGTCACATTAATCCAAATCTAGGGTGGGGGGAATAATATATCGCACAAACTGCAAAAGAAGTTCATACAGGAAAGATGTTTACAGGAAGCATATAACGTAAAGAATGTAACATGGTGTAGAAAGTTATTGCACTACAGAATTTATATAAAATACACTTTTTTAAATAAAAACACAAAAGGCCTTTTAATGCTTCATTGTATAGAACATAGGAGCCTCTGTGCTAATGCAGCAATCGAATGCACTGTGTCCTCACTCCAAAATTGGTCTCAAAATTCAAACATTAGAGAGGTGATATCTGATCTAACACTAGAGCAACTGACTTGAAGAGCTTTATGGCATAATATTACATGAGCAAAATTGTGCACAGAAAGTTGTATTTTTGCCTAAAACATGAAACTACAAAAGCCAGTTGTCTTTCTTAAGACCTATTGCAAATACAATCAACCTGGTGAAAATGTCCAGGGCCTACCCAACTGTTTTTTTTTTCATTCATATAATTTTCTAATGATTTGGATAGAAAATAAAGTTTAACATTTTAATCATGCAAAACATATTTTAAAAGCAAAAAAATGGCAGAAATATGTTTGGTTTTTTTTTTTTTTAGTAAGTAGCCAGCACAGATCAAGCAAGAAATGCAAATACAGCAAAGAGGGAAGTAAACAAGGCATGTTTTAATATACTATATAAACAAGAGATAGAATAAAATATATATAAAATAGTTCTTTTTCACACTTAATGAGGTAAAAATGCCAGTAGCAAAAGATTTCACTCCAGTTGCACACCATCTGAATTTTTATCCAAGAACCAACATGTCTGTACTGGTTTTCAGTGATGTTATTACCCACTTGCCTGCTACATGAACACCTGATCTGTAATCATTTCCCAGAAGACTTTCCTGAAAAAGAAGATACTGTGTGTTCTCATCTTTGTTGACCTTTGGATCTCTTCCCATTGCCCTCCAAACACCAAGCTTCTCTTGTTCTTGGGAGCAGTTAGAAGACAACCCACCGGATAAGATGATAGGTGTGTCTTGTTTATCAGGAAAGCATTTTGGTAGTCTGGTGCAAATGACCAGATGGACTTTACTGCATTTTAACCAAGGAGCAAGAACTGAGTGTCCTTTCTCTCCCTTACTGTTGCAGCCATACCATCTCATAGCTTCACACATTTTCTAGTTTTCAAATGCTCCAACTCCTCCTGTGTCCCCCTCAACCTGCAAGATGTTTCAGTGTATTTGTTCAGTGTTTTTGTAAGAGCTTTTGTAAAAGCAGTGGACTGTTAAATGCTATTAAGAAGACAGCCGTCAGATTAAGTGTGATATTTGTCTCGTCCAATATGTTTTTATTAATTAGTGGTACTCAGTTTAAACTCCAGCTGAAATACTTTCATATTTTGAAACAGATCAGGTGTTCCAGGAGCCAAATCCTTTGCCGCTACTCTTGGTTTCCTTAATAAAGAAAGGTTAGGTGGCAGGCAGGCAGAGACAAAATTGTCTGCATCTTGTGATGGTTTCTTGTTCAGTAATCATACACCATGTGACATCTGCCGGTGGAGGAACAGACTTGTCTTTGTGTTTCTTCTGTTGCAGGTTTAAATAATATTTTTTGAAATGTTGTGTTATGATATTTAAGAAGTATTACCCTTTAGTGCAATAGAGATTTCTTCCAAAACAGCAGTGATACCTTATAGTCCTATATTACTACTGATTGCTATTCAATTTATTTAAATAAATATTTAACATCAGCAGAAGTAATGTACACTTTTAAATCTGGAAGTTTATGGATATGTTTACACTGGTATCTTAGTGGAAACCAGGAAAGCTCTCTTGATGTGAATCTCTCAGCTATCCCCACTTCTCATGCGTTGGTTCACATCAACAATCCTGGTGGAGCAATCCTGGACCATGCAAACCGGATTACTTTTAGATGAAGCTGAACCACAAACATGTTCCGTGAGGGCACCTCTCATGCTTCAAGCAGTACAAAGCATTCAGGCCTTGGTACCAGACTAGAGCTAGTCCAAACTAGTACCCTCGGTACACAGAGTGTAAATTATCAGCACAAACTGTTTTCCTTAACAAATCTACTTCTCTTGTTTTGTACTACTTGCTAATGTGGACATAGACTGTCTCTACCATGGTTGTTACCTCCAGGCCTTGTAGTCTTAGTTAAATCCCTTACTCAAACAAATTTTGCCATTGTCATCAGTGGTACTGCATAGAAAGAGCAATATATAGCCAAAGATGAAATTGTTCCCTGTGTGTTCTCCAACTTAACCCAGGTGGAATCATTTAAACAGTAAATTCTTGATAACCCTTGGATACTTGTGATTTGCGGTTTGGAACACACTCTTAAATACTGCATACTTCTATAGTCAATTTACTCTAAAGTTGGTGTTACATTTGATTAAGACAGTACAGACAGCACTAAATCAACTCTCACTCCAAAATCATTAAATCAGGGGAATGATTAAACTGACTGCAAGTAGGTCCATTTCACTTAACAGCAACTCTTAGTTTATACTGGCATAAATAAAAGCAAATTGCTGTGCAAATGGCTAAGAAGTGATGAAGATTCAGAAGCCCAGCTTGAGTATTTTGTGCTGATCTACCATGTCTAGATATCTTTCCATCTGGATCATCAGCTGAAATTTATTAAAATGGGGGGGCTAAAAGGGTTTTGATCATGTGCTTAGTTGCTCTGATGTCTAGGTCATATCTTGTAAACGGTAATGCAAGAAACAAAAAGCCTATTCCTTATCTTACTTTTTTAATGATTTCAAGGTGAAGGACGTATGTCTTATACTGATATTTTTGCTCTAAGTTTTGCTCAGATAGCATCTCTCAGTGGAGGTTCAGAATACGAAACATTCATGCCTGTTCTTGAAGTCCTTAAGCAGAATGCCAATGGGAATTCTGCATGTATAAAGCTGAAGGATGGAGCAATATATTATAGCTTTAGGCAAAAGGAACAGTTTCTAACATGTATACAAAATGAAAAAAAGAAAAAAAAACTGTTGGGGACAATCACGGGTACTTCTGCTAGGATGCGGAGTTCTGGATTTATACCTCTAAATTTTCAAAGAATTATGCAGAGTTTTAACTATATAACTCTTTCAGAAGTCAAAGGAGCCATGCTGATAAACTGAAACATGAACGGACTAGTGTACAAAGAACCTGAGAGCTGAATACATAGCCTATTGCTTTAAGATCACTGTAAATATCAACTAAAAATATGTACTAATTCATGTTTATATGTTATTACTGTGTTAGTTTCATAGATACGGTAGCATGACTATTATTAGTTTTATTGAGTTTAATGAACTTTACTTTGTATTCCTCTGTGAATGCTCTGAATGCTGCAAACAAAAAAAGCACAACAGTATTTTTTCAAGTTCTCTTGGCGCAATAGCAGTGTCTTCACTATTGTTCAGTTTTACAGAATTAGCAACATTTCATCATAAATTGCTATATTAACAATATATCTTTCTTTAAAAGAACTGTCACTAGGAGATAAAAGCATATGTGATAAGTCTTGTCTAATCTCATTCATCTGCCTTTACAAAATGCCCCAGACATTTTGTGGGAGAATATGCTGCTTTCGCTTCATGCATTGTTTGTATTTGGGGGTGGGGCAGGGGAATAATAGGGCATTTTGCAATGGTAATTGCATCAAACATGCTTTTTTTCATTATTATTGTACTTGTTAGAAACATTTTGATTTAATTTCTTTTTGTAGATAAGACTGTTTGACAATAGCTTTTTTTTTTTCAGCTAACCATCTGATTCCATTAGACTAATAACTTCTCACATTTCAGTGGTATTTGTATCAATGTCTCCATATCAGCTGCATTTTAACTTCATAAAAAAGGAAATGTGATTATTTTTGTCATACTAGATTTTGCTGATCAGCTAAATATTTCTGCACCAATCTACATATTAATATGCATGTTGTAGTCTGTACAATCGTTCAACATCAAACTATCTGTTTAATTTATGTCAAATGTCTGTAAAATAAATGCATTGTTCTCCATTTCAGTCTGATAGAATAAGCAGGATAGTAAATAAATGTGTAAATGAATCATCTGTGTCTCATTTCAGTCTTCTGCATGAAACCACTTTACATTGAACATTGCATATATACCAAAACAATAATCCATAGTGTCTTTAGATTTCATTACTTGACAATATTATACAAGGATATCTGGCAGACAATGTGTACAGAAATAAATCATTTGGCTATGCAAATAAAGTCAGAATCCACTATTTTTTAAAAAATTGAAACACAATGCTTCTAAGCCTTTTCTTTTCCCCTCTCTGTTCAGCATTACTGCTAATTACTACTCACATTGCCACAGATACAAGACCTCAAATGACTTTGTAAGGGTGAGTAAACATTATTGCCTGCAGGATGAAAAGCAGAAGCATGGACAGATTTAGCAGCCATTTTTTTGATAATCAAGCCTAGGTATCTCAGCCTGATATTCAGAGGTGGTGGATAAAACAATCTCTTGTTCAACTTAACAACCTAGCTTGGACCCCAGCACCTTTTTGCCTAAAGCGGACCAATTTTCTTATAGGCCAAAAACTGGGAGAGAAAATGTAAGTTGTACTGGGAATTATTTTCCTCCTTCAAGATAAGTCATGGAAATAAATAATATTTTTTACAGGCAAAGTTTCACTGCAAATGCAACTACGATAGAGTACCTCTGCCTTTCAGAAAATAAGGAATATGATTTCCTCATCTTCAAAATAGAAAGCTATTTTTTAAATTCTATATCTGAATGGTATTACAATGAAATAAAAATGGAGGACCAAACTTGGCACTTTGGTGAACATGCTGATTGATTATAGTTATTTCTCAGAGCTTAGAGGCACACTTTAGCTTCACAATCCCACTGTGCTATACATACCTCAAGACACTGTTCACTGCACTACAGAATTTCTGACCTTTCAACTTTTAATCTAACAGATCCCTCTCTGAATATGTAGCACTGTACGTAAATCTAAATTTGTTCCATCTTCCTGTTCAACACATTCCCAACCTCCTCTTTCCTTAAAAACATACCCTACATCCATCTTACTGCTTCTCCCCGTCTTTTGTGCTCAGCATTGATCTGAGTAATTGCATTTGAAAGAAAGGATTTTTAAGTTTATATACTATTCAGTAACTAAGCAGTCTGCAGCCCACACATCTATCCATGGTACTCAAAAGTATCTCCAAAACTGCAGTTCTAGATGCACATTCCAGCTGCCCCCATTCTGCAACAAGATCTGGGCCTTGTGTAACTCCTCTGACCCTCCAAATTTTGCCTGCATAGAAAGGAGACTAAGACACACAGGAGAAACAGACTCAGAATCACTGAGTCTGAGAGTCAAGGGACCAGGAGACACCACCCTAGTTCAGACACAGCTAAAAATATCTTCGACCATGCCATGAGATCGGGAGATCTTTCTGTTCCAGCTAGTTCATCTTTTCCCATCGTCTCCTCTCTCTCTATTCTTTCTCATGGAGCTCATTTCAAAAAAATATCTAGTACCCCTACATCTCATCCCAACTCCATAGCAGCCTAAGAAAGGAATGGACTAGATGCTAGCAAGAAAATAAAATACAGAAAATATCCATTTTATTGGTGCAATCTGACCTGTGGCTGAACACAAATGCAGCTAGAAAGCAGACAAACTATTTTCTTCAAAGCTGCAAATGTGATATATGGTTTGGATTAGGTCCTACATAAATAAATATTCTTGGCAGACCAGGAATCAAGCAGGTCATAGAGATCATACTGACAAAGTACTGAGATGCAAGGAGGTCAGCATAGAAGAACCCCTCTCTAATCTATTCAGAGGAAAAAATCAAGTATTTCTCATATAAATATCAGGAAAGAAACCAACCTAAATCATCAGGATATGATTATGTTAAACCTTAATTTACTGTATAGGCTTAAATAATGTTTCTGCTGACTCTCTACATGCAAATTTTCATTGATTGTGGAAAAACCTAAAAGGTTTATTTACAAAGAGTAAAATCTGTTGAGACCATTTTTCAGTCCTAGAAAACCATGCTCATTCTTCTATCTTAAAGAAAGATAGAAATTGAGGGGGGAAAATTAGACTACGTTGTATTATGTAGAGGGTTGGGTGTTTTTTAAAAGTTTCAGCAAACCTCAGAGACCACATTCCTCAACTGCCTGCATAAACAAATGGTGACAGACAAAAAAAATTCATGACTTCTCTGTTGTGACTGCATGCCAGTTTCCAGTCCCTGGTCTTCTGAAAAGAGCTTGCAAACTCTCTAAACAGTGACTTTCTCCGAATGAAATATCAACTTTTAATGGATGCATTTCAGACCAGTTGAATAGAGCTAACTCATTTTTAGACTGTCAGCCAATAAACTTTCTCCCAGTAAAATAACTCAAATTACCTTTCAAACAGCACTTCAAGTAGCTACAGGTTTTCATCCAAGCACTGAAATACCAGTAGACTTAATAAACAGGCACCACAGAATCTACTACTGAAATTACCTTCATAAATAGGCACTCAATTTTCTAATCAGTTTCATGTAAGTAAGCAGCCACCTTCCAATATTTCAGTACTATTTTCTCCTCAGTGGTACACTGAAATGATACAGAACTGTAAAATGCAAAGTTACTTTCACTTCATCAGTTCATGATGAAAACACTGATCAAAATCATAACTGTATCTTGCAAGAAACGCAAAGGGTTTCGCTCATGTTTTTCTTCTGCACCTGAACAAAAAATGGGAACTTTGACATTGTCACCAAAAGTCCATAGATCAGGCATCAAAGGCTCTCCTCAATTAATGCTCTTCCTTCAAGGACTTACCTGGCTGTTGGCTGGGGTTGGAAGGGGCTGAACCTATTCTTTTGTCCTCATGGATTACTTAAGGGGACACGGCCTTCACTTGGGTCCTGTAACTAGAAATCTGCAAAGTGGTGCCACAACTAGAGCGAAGTACAGCCTGACCTCCAGCACACACCTGGCATTTGGGCATTTTCCATTTAAAAGCATTTGCTTGCTTTTACAACCGGACAATTCTACTCAGTCCTGTCAAACCAATCATCTGTAGATAACCAACACTGTACAAGAAGCTCTGATTGACATGAAATCCAATCATAATGACTCTATGAAAACTATAGCTGCCTTATCCACATCAGGACTTCGTCTACTTTGTCATTATGTGTTACTAAAATCCTACTACTGAACTAGGCACTATGAGCCAATGAAGATTGAGAACTTACCTTAATGGAAGTTTTGAGTACCTAGATGATTCAAAGTTGAATTCTTGTCATAGGTGGAGTAATGCACTTCACTTTGCAAGAGAGTGGTAGCAGTATGCTTGTTGATATAAAACAGTGATTAAACAAAGTTTGAGAGTAAATGCAACAGTGGCTTAACAAGACTGGAATGCTAGGTACACTTCATTATTTACTGCATAGAGGGTGGAGTCAAACAAAACTGTCAGGGAGACCCTCTTGCTGAGTCATGAGGTTCAGAAAGAAACCCCTTGCTTTCTAAACTCCTCAGAGAGGAGTCTAGGTGCATCTGGACCCAGACTTAGTCCCAGACTTGGTCAACAATTTATGTCTAAAGGATTATATATGCGCAATCAATCCTTTATAGCACTTAGCTAAGATTTCAAAGTTTAGCATGCTATCAATCACTTACTGAGAATCTCTTGTGGCAAGGAATCTCTCAACCTCGAGAAGTTACCTTAAGGGGCATCCCTACTCAAGGGGAGATCCTGGTGTGCAGCCTACTACCATGCAGGAGAGCTCAGTAGGCCCTGGGCTGTCCCCTATTAATGGAGTAAAATCATAAAATGATAGTCATGTTTGCATACTAATATGCAAATATAAAACAATTGCATTATTGGCTCATGGTAACTAATTTATCAGAGGACTTTGGCTGTTTAGGCATCCAAAGTTACTGATGCTTGATAGGGTGAAAAATAGACCTTATTAATCAGACAATGAGAAAATACAGCCTGCAGTTTTGTTAGCCAAGAACATTAGAAGGCTGAGAGTTTACTCAAAGCTGCTAACTTGGTTTAAAACTACAAACCGACTTTGTCTTAAGGAGGATTTTATCTGGCATTAGTTGCTATAGGTGAACTAAGATGTAGTTAAACACGTATTTTCTTCTCCCTAATGAAGACACGACCACAGGGAGTAAGCCCAGAGAAGCAAAAATATTTGTTAATCACCAATGTGCCTTCAAATGCATTAATCTGTTTCTTAAAAAGCATTTAATCATGTTGAACTACTAGAAGTATGAAATACATCTTATTTGCAGAAAGTAAAAGACAAACCAAACCTGAACAGAGGCAAAAGGAATGTATTTTTTAAATTATAATAACTAATCATTATTTGTTTTATTTCTCACTTTTCATCCTCATGTTTTCTATAGATTATCATCCTTCCCATACTGGAAATCAGCACAGCAACATTTATTACTAGTATCTACTAAATTACCATTTAGGTATTCCTACTGCACAAAAAATCAGCTTGAGTTATGCTACCAATCACTACTAATGAAATTATTGGTTTACTTCACAAAAGAAATCTATTTTTATGATTTGCTCTCTCATGTTAATTTTCAAATGGCAATTTGCAGTTATTCCTCATAACCTCTTCCCATATCAATTTTTTTCTACTAGATGGCAAGAGATGAGCTGCCAACTGCGAAGTATCATGACAGTATCCATATTGATGCTATTAAAGTTAAAAAAGCTTCTTAAGAGATTATTACGACTTAGTGCATTCATTAAGGAAAAGGGTTCAAAGTGAACTTTACTCCGATTAGACTCTGGATAATCCACAGCAAAAAGAGCCATTATGAATGCCTCAACTGCAGGAAATGTTTCTACCTTATTAAACACTAAGGCACCCAACCACAAAACCCAGATCCGTAAAGAAGTAGAGTTCATTAGCTCAGCCACCCAAGGAACTGCCTGTATTTATCACCTTTTCCATTTTAATCTTTTACTGTTCTTGGTTTAATGATTTCATTAAAATATATAAAGAAGCAGACATAATTGTACCATTCCTAGATAGGAACTGTGTCTTCAGTTCTCCAGTCCCTCACTAGGATGCTACACAACAGAAACCTCTTATATTTGTGACTCATCTTCCAGTAGCAAGTCTGATGACCACTTCAAGCAAGTGACTCCACATATATATGAACACCCATACACACACAATGGCACATATGGAATCTGGCACTGTCTTTGCACAGTAGCCTCCAAACCAAAATCCTGCAATACCTCACATATGTGCTACTATACACCTGCAATCTAAAGAGACTTCTCAGTTCACCAAGCTACAGCAGAAAGAAAGATCTTTCTTACAGTTCTCACAACACTAATCCATAGTTGAAACAAAAGAGGTTGTATACCAGGACATCATTTTCCATGCACCCAGAAAAATGCAAGTGTTAACATCTGCACATCACTGTGATTGCTGTGAAGCTTATATATCTGGCAGTAAATTAAAGCATACGTAAACTAGAATAATTTTGTTCTGGCATGAAATGTGACATCTCCAAAACAAGAAGCATTATGGCAGCAACAGTAGAACTAGCACTTTAATTATTACTCACTATTGCTTGCCTGACCACCCCTTCTCATCAGGACCTTATAAGCAAGGCTTGTTTAATCACTTCAAGCAAGTTCCACAAGTTCCTTGTAAGGACTGGAGAAAAGCTCTAATTTTTCCACGAAATATTTCAAAACTAAATCAAAAGTTACCCACATTTCTTGTAGTGGACAAAATAAGATTCCCAGTAATCAAAAGAAATAAAAAGCTTAGTACGTTAAAAAGAATAAAGTATCTATTTTATAGTGTTCAATAGTAACAGAAAACAGCAGCTGCTGTCTTCATGTCTGAGCCCTCATTGTCACCCACAAAAACAAACGAATTAAAAACAAATTTGAAGATGCATAAATATGCAGCTACCTCTGCTTTCTGTAAGAAAAGTTTCATGTCAGTATTTCCCCACAGTTAAAATGAAAGTGATTTTTGGATAATCAGCATGTCTTGTTCACCTTGGAATCTCAAATCATGACTTCTGCCGAATTAAATCACAGGGACTATCAGAACGTATTCAGAGCTCTGAATGAATAAAATTGTAATTCCAGGAGTGTATTAATGTTGCAAATTAATTTGACATTCATATATGTATTGCCTATCGCAATAGCTATTTAAAGCAGAGTGTCAGAAATCCAGTGAAGTCTACTACCTCCCACTTTTAAACAACAGTAAATGATTCCCCTTTCATTTGGAAGCTTACATTGATAACAGCACCAGATTCAGTTTCAGCCACTCAAATATCCCAAATTTTCCGTGTTCCTTGTATAACTACAACTCATCTTCTCTATTACTTTTACAGACATACAGGTAAGTGTGTTTCCTTTAACTATTTTCACAGTATTTAAAATTGTTGCAAGTCCATTCTCTTTCCCTCACTCTGCTAAACACATACACTGTTCAGCTAATCAGTAGAGCCAGAGAATTATATTTTCAAGACCTTATTTTCACACTAGGAACAGTTTCAAAGATGTCAGTTCCTAGTGCCTGGCATACTAAGCAAAATAAACAAACACATAAATAAATTATTACTTCTAAGCAGGCAAAGTTTCCAAAAGGCCTCTAACAATCAGTTCATGGAAATGTAGTTGCCTATGCTGAAATTGTGTATCTCAGGGATAATTAACCAGAAAACAGTGCCAAATGTCAGTCATTACTCAGTATACCAGAGACATCAGTATCTGGTCAGTAACTCAGGGACTCATTCTACATATCTTATCAGGCAATCCTCATTTACTTAAAATTTACTCCATAAACATGATGTAAATTCATTAAAGTATGTAAACACCATGGATTTGTTTAACTGATATAAATGCTTTAATCTTAGCCAAGGAGAATTCCATTTAACTTCATCAGGAGTTTGGCATATGGGCTATAAGAGCATGTCCCTGGTAAAAACAAGAAACATCTAGTAAAGACAAAACACAGGAAGTATTTGCTTCTGGTAGCAAGATGGGGTGCAGTCAGTGCTCTACAGCATGCCAAGCCACACGCGCTCTGGTAAAACATGGGTTTGACACTCAGTGATGCAAATGTGGCAATGGTGATGGCTGGTGATAACGTAGTCAGCTATGTTGTCTTTAACTCTAAGTCTCTAATGTAGCTCTTCAGCTAGGGCAGAATAAAATACCTAACAATTCTTTTTCTGTGTGTGAATTAATCTCAGCAAAGGGGAGGAGACCCTGCTGAGTTCATTATATTGACTACTACAATACATTTGTCTCTGAAACTGCATTACATTAACTGAGAATAATGCAACCTTTATTTTTCATATATGTAATAGCTTAATGAGCCATTAAAATGTCCAGTATTTAAAGCATACAATGAGATCTATAGTTTAAGCTTCAGAAATCATTCAAATATCTTACAAGTGCTAACAGCACTCTCAAGAGGAGAAATCTAGCCTTTCATTTGGTTTTTTTTTTCTAATTTCTCTTTCACTCTATTCCACAAAATGCATTTATTTACAAAGAAAGCAGGAGAAATCTGTAATACTGAATCAAGTAATCCAAGTTTGGAAAGGCAAAAAAGGTGGATAATACCCTGCTTCTGCTCAGGTCCCAGGAAATTCAACTCATTTTCTCTTACACTTTCTCTAGTTAATTAATCAGAAACTTCTTCCTTTCCCACTGATCAGATTCCATAAGGAATCTATCCCCCTATGGATAGATGTAAGCCACAGTATCCATCCACAAAGGGGCCACATGCTTTCGCAGTGACCACCACAGCTCCCAAACAGGCTCTCATACAGAACTGTTGGGTTTAGACCTCACCATGAGAACTCCTCACTACTCATGCAGCCTGTGACTGTAGACAAGGGAGTCACTGGTTCAGACTTTCCACTTTTGCCTGCAAATCCCAAACCATTTGAATCCACAGCAGATGCATGTCCAGAGGATCAAGGAAAGACAGAACACAGTTGCAGACCTATAACTATTTTCTATTGCAGACCAACCTCACCCATTGCGTTCTTCTCCTCTCAGAAATGTACTGCATCTAATTGCTTCTGTATGATTGGCTCAGGAACAATACCCATAAATCTGTGAAACATCTATATAGTATTATCCTTGACTAATCTTGACCTACTCATAAATAAAATCCTTCACTGAATGGGAAGTTACTGCCAGTAACTTTTAGACAGATGTGATTTTCCAAGATCCATTATTTTTGACAGTATTTTATCAGAAGTCTGGTCTGATCCTTTATTTCTATATATGATGAATAACCTCAGTAATATTCTTTAAACAGAACTTTTGTGGCTCTGTTACTTTGATTTTTCCATCAATCTATATTGCATAACTATTACTACTGAAATAATTCAATAAGGTATATCACCGTAGGTCAGCATTTTGGCTGAATAAATGTGTATCGAGAGTATTAAACCATCCCTTTCACCTTTATTCCAAAGTAACTACACATAATACTATATAACCACTATTATAACCATATGTTTCACTGTTGTGAAGATTTTAACATATCTCATTTTAAAGTCTACTGGTTCAATTGGTCTCACGGCTCAGCACTGCTGCTAAAGCAAAAAAAAAAGAACCTATGCTCTAACACTCAGAAGAAATTAGTTTGCGAGCCAAGAAGCAGCTTTGTCATGCAACAAAAGACTGTAGCACAACATGCCTGAAAAAGCTCAGCAGCTTTCAAAGTGTGTGTTTTAGGCAGAAAAGACAGGTAAAGGGATAAACCAGACTAATACCATAAAAACTTCCATAAGGGACCTTGGAGTTTTCACTGTGTGACTTCTTTTTTCCACCTATCTAGTCCCCCGATCAATAATTTTTAATAGGATTCTTGATTCTTGTTGAGGCAAGACGAAAATAACAGAAGACCAATTCATGCAGAGATCTAAAACGAAGGCCTTCAGAACAAGGAAACTGCTGCATTTTGTATTATTTGTGGAAATAACAATGGAGACTGTTTTGGGAGGGTTCTAAAACTGCTGAAGTGCTGAAATGTATTCCAAAACAACGTATTTGCAGTAACCATGCAAAACAGTGATTAGTGAGGCAAACAGCAGTGAGAAATGCCACCGGATACCAGTGTATTTTCCAAAAAAAAAAAACCCACAACATACTTAATCTAACATTATTGCAGTTTATAAACTTTGATGAACTTGTCACACTAGCTCCAGAACCTCTGCATTCCACCAGGGAATTCTGTCAGGCCCATTTAAAATAAAGTTCAGGTTACCCATGTCCTGTACTCATACCCTTCCTTTCCCCTATTTGTTTCCTTATCAAATCCAGAAAGGCACAAGATGCAAGAAAGAGTTTGAAAATTACATTAAATTTGTACTTTCCTAATTGAAAATTTAGTTGCATTAGAAGTATGTTCACACATTGTTTTCACATTGAAGAGACAACCTAGTCTTTAGAACAGTCTTCGGATGCTGCCCACAAAGCAGGCAGAAATGTTCTAGTACTGTTGGTAAGGTGCACAGGCATCTTGGTCTTTCCAGGTCTTAGGGGTGGAGATAATCTAAATACAAAAATCCACCCATAAATAAAGATGATAACTAAAGGAAAACCAGACAACACTCAAGTGTTCAACACGGAATGCAGTGTAAAGATACTGCGCTGGTTGGTACTTGCTGAGGCTGAACAGGTCATAGCAAGAAC
Organism: Strigops habroptila; assembly: GCF_004027225.2. NCBI lineage: Eukaryota > Metazoa > Chordata > Aves > Psittaciformes > Psittacidae > Strigops > Strigops habroptila. The sequence goes on along the minus strand of NC_044277.2, from coordinate 32,705,409 downwards.
TGTGGCTTCCCAAAGAACATTTTCAAGAAACTATCTTCTCTCCACTTGAACCACTGCAGTCAGAATCCTCTGAAGGTCCTCTGAAGAGGACCAGAAAGCCAAGTATGCAGGTTTGCTCCTGCTGCTGTTTGATCATGGTAATTTTGAGCTTTGTTATACCCTCCTGTTGCAGTTCCTACTACAAAACCCCCCAAATGCATGCTCAATTAAAGATTAATGCATAATGAGCTCATTTTTGATGTCTAACTAGTTCATGACAAGCATACTGAGAATTTTGATTCCTGAGATTTTCAGCAGCCTGATAAAGCTTGACACAGTTTTGGGCTTGCCATTATCCTGAAATACTATCAAAGCAATATGAAAAATAACAGCAAATCTGCCTGCTCTAAAGAATTCATGTCCTTGAAGTTGTTATTGTAGATACATGTGCAAACATGCATCTGAAAGCTTACTACAACATAAGCTTAGAACTGTTGCCAAACATTAAGTCTCAAAGTGGAAATTTAAACCTTATATTAACAAGTATGTCCAACTAGATGATTTTTTTCTAAATTAAATTATGTATTTTCTTCTCTGTTTGACCTCAGTTTACCTATGTCACAGCAAGACTGCTGCAGGTGCATTTAATGTGACCACAGGAGTCAAAGGCAGCAAAGGCCTAACAGCTCATTCATTCTGCTGCTACCACTGTTCATCCCAGGAGTAAAGCTCAAATTAAAGCCTTTCACCAGATCTACCAAAAGACTACTCCACCCTCTATCAAGTTTCAGACAGGAAAACTACTCTGCCCTTCAGCATTTGCTGTAAATTCAGCTCTTCACAGACTACCTTCTTCTTCCTTAGGTTTTACATTTTAACATATACAAAGGATTGCCTTCTCAGATAGATGCACTCCACACTCTCAACTAACTCAGTCCCTCTTCACATTGCACCCCAGGTTTCATTGTGAAGTTAAGGCTTCCACCTTTCAGTCTCCAGGCTCGGCAACACTGACATGTCTGCCGTTCTTCCTCCAGTAGTTTTCTCTCTCCAGAAACCACATGAAGACCTGCTTACATGAAGCCCTTGTCCGGGTTTCAGCTGGGATAGTTAATGTTCTTCCTAGCAGCAGGTGCAGTGCTGTGTTTTTGACTTTAGTCCCAGAACAATGCTGATAACACACTGATGTTTTAGTTGTTGCTCAGTAGCGCTTACCCTGATCAAGGACTTTTCAGTCTCATGCTCTGCCAGTGAGGAGGGGCACAAGAAGCCAGGAGGAAGCAGAGACAGGACACCTGACCCAAACTAGCCAAAGGGGTATTCCATACCACAGCACTTCGTGCCCAGTATATAAACTGCGGGGAGTTACCCGGAAGGCCCAGATCACTGCTCTGGTCAGGCTGGGTATGGGCCGGTGGGTGATGAGCAATTTTACTGTGCATCACTTGTAGGTTTGGGTTTGGGTTTTTTTTATTTCTCTTTTTATCATTTTCCTGTTCAGTATTAATGTTAATATTATATTGTAGTTTATTTCAATTATTAAACTGTTCTTCTTAACCCACAGGTTTTATGTTTTTTCCTGTTCTCCACCCCATCCCACTGCGAGTGGGGGGGGAGCAAGCAAGCAGCTGCTTAGCTCTGGCTGCGGTTAAACCACGGCAGTCCTTCCTACCACACATGCACACAACACCCGCGTTCGCGCTGTTAGTCTCCCATTCTCAGGTAACAGCAACCACAAGAGGAAAGCTCTCAAATCACCAGTACCCAGGCAGGGCATCACCTAGATGTTCCAGAACATTCCCGTCAGGGGGCAGGGTGCCCCGAGCTGCTTGTATCGCGCCACATCGTTTATTCAGTTCGAGGTAAAGGTGATGCCCTGCAGCAGGCCTTCAGCAGCCGGACGAACCACTGCCGGGCACGCTCCGCAGCGGGGCCCTCGGACCCGACCCGCCCCGCCCCCTCACCGCCCCGCCCCCTCACCGCCCCTCGAGGCCTGAGCGGCGCGGCCTCGCCCGCCAGCGGGGGTGACGTGTGCGGCGCGGGGCGGAGGCGGCCGCGCTAAATGGCTGCCGCGCGGCAGGGGGCGGGGCGCTGGCGGGCGCTGCCGTTGGCGCGCGGGTTGAAGATGGCGGCGGCGAGCAGGAGCGGGCCCCCGGCGGGTGAGGTGGAGGCGGTGGCCGCGGCCTGGATGCTGGAGTTCGCCTGCTGCTGCCTGTGCCGGCGCTTCGGGGACGGGTGCGCCGCGGAGTTCCAGCGGTGGAGCGACGTGGCACATGGTGAGGGGCGGCGGGTGTTGGGGTTCTGAGGGAGCGGGCGCCCGCGGCTCTCAGACAGCTGCGGCGGCTCTGGAAGCACCGTGTCCCTGCGGACTGTGAGGGGCAGCTGCCTTTAGCAAACTAAAGAGTGTCCTGAAGCGCTAATAGCGCTTCTGCACTTAGTATTTCGTGTAAGCACGTTTTATATCTGCGTATAGCCTTCTAATGCTGGTGGTCGCTAGCGTTGAGGAGGTTTTCAGCTCTTTTGAGGACTTGAGAAGATTCCTAGAATGCAGGCTAGTCCGTCGAGGTGATATAATGGTATCAGCGACGTTTGCACATGGTGGTAATAAAACATTGCAGGCTGATTTTCTGTTCACTTGTGTAATCCACTGGTGTTTTTGTGTGCAGTATGGCAGCTGTGCTGGGGTCGTGTAAGGTAATCACAGGTTTGGGGAATTTTGATGTTTTGGTTGAATGGCACCAGGGAGGGAAACAAACTGAACTGTTCCAAGAGAACTGTGGTTACTGAGCGGCTGGGTTGAGGGCTTTTAGATGATGAGGTGAATACAAGCATTGGTGTTGAAATCTGTCATCTTGGTTCTGTGAGGCTTAAATATATAATGTGGTTACCTGTGTACCATCAGTGCTTTTTTAAGCTGAGGCCTCATGTGCTGAGAGTTCAAAGCTACAGAAAAGTTAAAGAGGGTTTAATGAAGAGATGCAAAAGTGCTAAAAACCAGAGCAGAATTGCTTAAATACACAGAGTTCCTTGAGTTTGTATTCAGGCTTATGGTAGAAGACTAGAAAGAGGTATTTCAAGTAAATCTCATCTAGCAAAGGTGGAATAAAGTCTAGTGACTGGATTTTGAATGAGAAAACGTATATTTAAAATGAGAAATACTTAAGAGTAGTTAACAGCTGGAAGCAAATATCTAGGCCTCGGGTAAATTTGATGGATATATGATGCTTTTTGTTAGAAATATTCTTTCCCGAAGATACCAGGTTAGAACTTTTGTTTGTTTTCATTTTGTTTTGGTTTTTTTTTTTTTCCTTGTGTTGTGTGTGTTCTTGGCTCAGGTAAATATGAATGTGTGACTTATTTAAACTTTTGCAAAGAGTGGGATACAATGGCATGTAAGAGGTAAGATATCTAAAGATAATATAATAAAGTACATTGCATGGAGTGCTGCTTGATTAAATGATTAATGGGGCTTTTCCATTCGGCCTTGCGACTGTGGCTCAGTGGGTGAGTCGTACTGAAATTTCATGAAGATGTAGGTGGGAAGCAGTCACTATCAACACAGGAGCAGATTGGAATATTTCCTGAGAAGAACAGGAAGACTTTTGAGGACCATGTTGGTGGAAATAATTAAATTGTGCAGAATGCAAGGTCCTGTGGAGCTGGAAACTAATAATGAATTTGGAAGTTGTTCCTGCTTTGTTTAGCTACAGGGGAAAGAGTTGGGCATACTCGTGCTATAGGATTACCGTGTCAGAAGTGTGAAAGTCTATGGGAAAAACTAAGCACAGGCATAAGATTGCATTATAAAAGTCAGTGTAGTTTTTTCATAGAAATACAGAGCTACTGTTCTTGCTTATGTCACAGGGAGACCCTACTGAAATAACGATTGGCTCAACAAGAAGGTCATTTCAAACCGGAGCAAGTGCAGAGGGGCAGGAAGGCTAAGGGAACAAGACAGGCTATTTTGTTAGGAAATAAATAATATTGCCGTATAGCTCAGTACACTGCCGCATAGACATAGCTAGTTATCTGGAATTAAGGATTTAAAGATGGCATGGCGAGGTCACATGCTTTGTCTAGTTTATCCTGCCATGAGAGGATATTATGCTCTATATACCTGAACGAGCTTGTGTAGGTATCTACATGGCAAGGAACTGGATTTGTAGAATATCTAATGAAAGGCTAAGATGAGAAATAGATTTGGGTGGCCACAGGGATGAAAGCTTGTCATATGATCAAGGGCACTACTAACTAATTAATAGAGAAACTGCCTTGGGGTGAGGAAGTAGAAGCGTCTAGACAAGTCCTAAGGCTATGTCTCTTTCTGTTTATCTGCATTACTTGTGGGTAATTGCTGCTAAGGACCTGGCGTCCACACAGTAAATTTTTCAAGGTTTCTTTTTTCCTTTGGAATAGCTCTAAAGGAATTCAATGTGTATACTCAAGATGTCTTCATTGTACAAATTGAGCACAGAAAGTTTGCTTTAAAAATATACTCCTGCTCTGAACTAAAGCGTTAATGTAGGTGCACCTTAAAAGAACAGAGAAAAATGAAAGATCTCAAGCTACTTGCCAGCTTTGGGTTTGTGGAATTCTTCAGCTGCAGTATTCTGCCTGCTTCCAAAATTTCCAAGCTCTGGCTCCATCTTTAGGGCATGCTGAGAGTGCTTGTCTGCATCATTGAACTCAGCCAAACTCTTTGAAATTGAACTCTGTTGTCAGCTATGGAAGGTGCATGAATTTGTGATTATAACGACTGGCACTTCTGTTCTAAGCAGTGTGCTTTTACTTCCTATTTTGGCTAGAGGAATTAAAAGCTTTTGTATCACCTATCATCATTGAAGCAGTTGTAAATGTGTTCTTCCAAGCCCAAATGGCATTATCCTGTTTGATGTTAGCTTAGGTAATCATTTGGGGCTATTTAATTACTTCATAATTTCATGCTTATCCATTGTTCATAGATGATCATATGCTAATAAGCAAGCAGGCTGAGTACTACTTGCAAGTAAAACAGTGTGTTATGTGCTGTAGTTGTCATTGCAAAACTTGGGGGTTCCATGCCCAGAATCCTGGTTTTTGCTAGGTTGACACAGAAATGTGTACATAAACACTTCCTGAACTAGGGTGTTCAGTCTGCAGCTTGGATAAGTCACTTGATACATTCTTCAGTTTTCATTTTGAATGTTTCTGTATTATGCTGTGAAGATAAATTACTATATTTAACACAAAAAATATGAAGTTCACAGTAACCAGCATGATGGAAATAATCTCGTGATGACTCCTATTCTAAAATACGTAATAATGCTTGTGACCTTCCAACCTTGCAAGGAGGCTTTCCTTTGTAGATTTAGATTTCTGACTAAGCTCTCCTTGTAGTTTTTGCTGCTTTTGGTCTGGCAGTTGCTATGGCAACATGTAAGTGTTGCCTATCTGCATGTGGCTCATGTTTTGTGAGCATTCCATATGAATGTTCCCTGGAGCAGACAGTTGTCTTTCATAGTAAGTTACCCAGCAAAATAAAACTTCACTTATTTATGTAAGATATGGTGGTCTTCTAATTTGATGATACATGCCTGTGACGCATCTTACCACTTCTAGGCTACTCCTGTGAACTGCAAGAGGGGAAGGTTTTTCAGGTCAAATTCTTAATTATGATTTAAGTTCTTCTAACATTGAAGGATATTAACTAAGTGCTTTCATCAGTTTCCTAATGAATTAGAAATTTAGTAGAATATTAAAGCCTGATAACATAGTGCCTGGTATATTTCTAGCCACACTGTGGCAGTGCTGGAGCAAGACTGACTTAACTTTTCTTTTCTAGCTCTTATTAATGGCCTCTCCAAAATACCTACACATCAGAAAAAAGCGGTGTATCTCTGTCAGCTTTTGATAAGAATTGCAAAAGGAAAAAAACTTGGTAAATACTCTTTTTTTTTTTTCTTTTTCCCCACGTTTTTAAATAGATTTGCATGAACTTGCACAGAGGTATATTATGTATGCTAATACCTTTATCTACAATAAAGGCTATGTTTCATATAGTCTAACTGTACATACGTATATATATATCTAATAAAATGTCTGAACTCTACCTTTTTGACTCTCTTTATTCCACATGTATGTAGGACCAGTGGTGTTCTGTGCTGAGTGATTTAGCTGCTTTGAGTTTGAATGACTGTATGCTTCTTAAATTATAAGGATGGGGTTTTTGCTCAGGTTAGTATCAACAAAAGTAATATTTTGGAAAAGATTGACTAGCTCTTAGTGAATGATGTTTGCAAGTTTAAAGCGCAGAATGTGCATTCCTTTCTGCACATGTAACTCTAGAGGTTAAAGTAGGACAGGCAGTAGGAATAAGAATATGGATGAAAAGGATGGCTTCCCTTGTTTCTTACAGAAGGCTGTAAGGGTTACAGCTGGCAGCAGGTCCTTGGGACTCTTACTCACTGTCATGCCTTCTGTTTGGCTGTATTCACAACTAGCTGGTTTAGCCAAGCTGACTTTGCTTCCATGCTCAAGTTTCTGGAAGGCTTAACTTTTTTGCTGAAAGTTTTCACTGCTTGGTAAAGCTCATTGGAATTTAAGGACTTCAAAACCAATCTTGCCAGCATGAGTATGGAAGAAAAAAAGTGTGCCACAAAGGATTGTTTTCATAAAATGAAATTTCTGATGTTACTTGTCAAGTAATAACACTTTTCTTGATTTAGTTCAACTTGAAGTATTTTAAATATTAAAATCTGGTTCTCATAATATACAAATTATGAAACTTTTCTGATAATGCTTTAAAACTATATTGTTGTATATAACACTTGGCAATATGACTTCAGTATCTGTTTTTTATCTAGCAGTGTAGAGAATGACCTGTATGGCAAGGAAAATTGCATGTGCTTAGTGGGTATTACCTCAGATGTAGTCACACAATATACATGGAAAGCTAATATATTGTGTGGTAGCTCTCCTCATTTGTTTCCAATTATTAAAATAATTACTCTTTATTGAGCACTAAAACAGAGTGGGCTGTTTCAGGTGCCAGCTCTTTAAACACTTTGTTTTTGCAATATTATAATAACCTTAATATGAAGTGTCATTACTTGATTGAAACAATGAGTAGAGAAACCAGAAGTGTGCTGCTTTGTTGTTTTGGGGTTGCTTTTTTTTAATACGTGTGTATATACATATCATACTATTTAAATTTTCAGTGTTTGTCTTCTACTGTAGTGGGTATCAAATATTTTTTATATTTCCAGTATTGCTTAAATTGTTTACTTTCTGTCTGAAAAATACTGTAAGAAATGAGACACTGAGAGAGAGTCTGCTATGATGTCATCTAAAATTAAGGAATAAGTAGGGCTGTAGTTCAGTGAACATCTTGAGCTAAGCTGGCAGTGCCATGGGGAAAAAAGCAGTCTTGTGCATCTGCCAGCTCCTCCTGCATCTGCTATGTTGGCATACTCACTTGTGCAGGCGGGCAGTGACCAGTCTGGGAAACTGTTCCTAGAATGTTGAGGGTTATTTGGCTGGGCTAGATTTCTGCCAGAACTGGTCACTGAACTGCTTGCTGGGAGTTTGCACAAACCTTGGCGTTGGCACAGCACTACTATGACACAGGAGGTTGCTTCTGCTTTTTCTGTGTTAAGCTGTTCAAATTTCCCTCTCAGTTTAACCCCTTCTAATATAACGAAGAGTAAAGACAGGGAAATATGTAGACATGGGTGGGGGAGGGTGAGCACAAAAAACAAACAAACCTTAGGATAGTGGCTATATTACAAAATTACCAGTATCAATACCAAATGTTTGGATATCTGATGCCAAACTTAATGTAAGAGTATTGCTAATGCCACCCCAAATACACGATGCTAAACTCAGCACTATTGCAAGTTTAAGTGAACAATAAATAACAGACACATAATTTCCCTTAAAAATGCAACAGTAATGTTATTAGCAAGGGCAGGAAGAACCAGTCTCTCTGAAAAGACAGCAGTTAACTTGGGTCTCTAAAACACACTTGAAGAGGCAGACTAAAAATTCTTTGAGGAAAAAAGAATTGAAGTAATGTATAGTGTGTATTACTTTATTGTGTGTAAATAATATATTTAGCTTTACCCTTTAAATCTTTAAAATACTTTTTTTCTGTTTCTTCCCTTCCCCTCCCAAAGAATGCCATTTTGAAAATGATAAAAGAATTTCACCTTTGGAATCTGCTCTGTCTTTCTGGACTTTACTTGAAAGGGAAGAAGTTGAACTGGAAAAGCTTCATAAAGATATTCATCAGTTGATTCAAATTCAGGTTTGTGTGACTGACTTAAAATGCTTTAGGATGGTATCTATTCATTCAGCTAAAACAGGGCTCCTTTTACAAAAAGCTTGGGCAATTAGCAGGCTGAACTAAATTTCCTAAGTTCGATGTACTTTCAAGTACTCAGTAAATAGATCTGTACAGGGGACCTTTTCCTCTTTTCCTATATAAGTCGGTTCTTGTTTGTCCCAGTTCAAAATTGTTTCAAAAGCTGCCAATCTTAAATATATTGGTCTATTTAAAAACATTTGTATCTTGAGCTTTTAAATGTATTATTAATAGCTTTTTCCTTTGCTTAAAAGTAATTATTTGTGTTGGAAAACTTTTGATGTCAAACATGTAAAAACATGTTGACAGCTACTGGGACTGTGAAAGTCTTTCTGGGAAAGATGAAAGCAATACTTGGTAGGTAAGTATGGGATATTTTAAATGAATGAGCATCCTTTTAAAAGCCTGACAAAGAGGCTTTGGGCCTTTATAAGTGAGATTTAATGCTACTTTAGAACTAACTGTTAAAACTAGATAATTGTTGATAACCCTTAAATAGATAATCCTCTGGATTTTGGAAGCCTATTTAAGTGTGTCTTTTTTTGTTTGTTTGTTTTTTGAATCTTGGGTGAAATATATTTCAGCATGTCTTGTAATTATATTTGTTGTAGATTGTAGCAGTCTATATGGAAAATGGATATTTCAAGGAGGCTTCTGAAGTTCTTGAAAGGCTGTTTACAGACTCGGAATCAGATAAGGTAGTAACTTGCATTAAGCTCTTTCACTTTAAGAGAAGGGAATGGGTTTCCAAAACTAGCAAATGCTACACGCAAAGCTCTGTTCCGATTGCTGTTTATGCAATCACCTACACATCTGTGACGCTTGTAAATACAGAAAGAAATTTGTAGCTAGGGGACTGATAGAAATAGTGGGTGGTGTGGGGGAGTAAAATGCTTTTAGCGGCAGTTGTTCTTCACTGTGGACAGCATCAGTCTGAACTTCATCTCCTTTCCCACTTCATGTAAAGTGTCACTACAGATTCTGCGAATCTGATATTGCTGTTTTGTCAGAGTAAAGACAGTATAAACATGCTGATAGAGACATAGAAACTCCCAAGTAATCAGTCTGATGGCTTTTTCTGAACCATTACAGTGCACTCTATTTGTCTCTTGTGATTAGCGTTCTACATACTGACGCACCACAGAGAAGGAAAGCTCGTTAGCATCTGTAGTATAGAGTGGATATTATTATTCCTCTATCTGGAAAAGATAACATAAGTGGGTCAGGCCACCTCCTGGTTTGATGTTGACTGCATCATTCAGAAAGATTTAAGTTCAAGTGCATATCTCTAAAAGAAGAGCTAGTGCACACACCTGAATTTGCTGGGGTGGAGGAAAGAGCAAAGGACTGCAGGCGAAAAGAAGAAAAGGCAAAAATGCTGCCTCTATCTTCCTCTGGTATACTGGAATATGTGTTCTATATAGATAGTACCATGTCTGTAACAAAATCTTCAGATACACTCTTCATTTGGATATTTGGAAAGTATAGTTTGTGGTAAAGTATTCATTCATAAATAAGAATGCAACCTGTACACAGAAGTTACTTGTTGGATGTATTGGTCTCTAAGATTTAGAGTGGTTGGTAGACAAGATGTGAAGTTGTGGTTATCAGTATCAAGGTGTCCTTAATGCTGTGGTACTAAATAGTCCTTTTCCTGAACACTGTGAACCCCTTTCAGTGGCAGTCTTTTTGATGCAGCAAATGAGAAAAGAGAACCCAGTAATGAGTGGCTTTTTCTTGGTGGTTTTGCTCCATTGACAATCTTGCTTTCGGTGTTATACATAAAGGGAATGAAAATAAGGATCTCTGGAAAGTTACATTTAACCACTCACTGAGTAAACTCCTGGTATTGTGCCTAGTTGACTTCAGAACCCTTTCAAACTGTAGCGTGAAGTTGTATAGGCGTATTCAGAAAACTGTGTAATCATCATGTTTAGCTTTGTGTATGTCCTGTTTAGCATAGATGCTAAGTTTACTACAGGATATATTTGTATTTTATAAAGCTGTGTTTTTCTTAGCCTTTAAGGATGAAGCTGGCAACTGTAATTAAAAGCAAGGATCCATATGTTCCCCTTCTCCAAAGCTTCAGTTACAATGTTTTGATAAGTAAAATCAAGTCTTACATTGAACTTTTCATGAAAGAAAATGAAACTAACTTCTTATTACAGGTATGTCAAATATATTTTCAAATCTTATTTCAGAAGAGATACCTGGTAAGATTAAATAGATTTATACTTTCAGTGAGTTCTTTAGACAATATTCAGTTACTGTATTAGAAGAAAAGGAAGTTTTATCCTTCTTTGTATTGTCTCAATTAAAAAAAAGGTTGCATGTATGTTTAGGAGAAAGTAGGAGTAAAACTCCTCTAAACTATCTTTCATGAATGTTTTTTCCACAACTGTTTTGATTAGAAAATAGTTTGGAAAAAAGCATAAGTAAAATGAGGTTCATCATTAGAGTATACTTAAGAGAAGCACTTCTGATCTGAGAGTACTTAAAAGATAATATAACTATATATTTAATGTTTGTTTTGTTTATATGATCTTTCAGTTTTAGCATGAAAATTCAAGACCTGTTAATTTGGCTGAAAGCTTTAGGAATGTCAGAGTAGTTAGGAGATAGAAAACTGTTATTGCTGCTTTCCTGTAAATAAAAAAGCTCGTTATGAACCATCTTGCTCAAAACTGGTTTAAAATTGGCAAGAACAACATTCCTCCTTCAGCTCATCTTCAGAAGGATTGTAAAGAATTTCTCTTATGTTTACCTCCTATAAAAGAATATTGAATTACTCAATTACAAAAGCACAGACATCTAAAGGTAATAAAAAGCAAATTTTAAATAAACAAACCTGAAGTTCCTCTAGGGTTTTCATTTTCTTGCCAGAAAGAGAGACTAGAGAACTTATTAAATGCATTCAAAGTATAATATAAGGAATACCTTTTAACGGTTTCAGCTGTCAGTTTCCCAATTTATTTTTCAGGGCTATTTCTTTGAGTTTAAGAGGAAATGGAGATTTGGAGGTGTCAGAGAAGGCCTGGAACTCCATATTAGCTTAACTAGGCCCTCTGTGTTGCACCCCATTGCCTGCACATTTTTTGCACTATTTACCAATGTTGCATATATTACTTCTGAAATCCTTACACTGGACTGAGTTACTCTGGGACAGGAAGGAGACAACTTTGTGAAGCATTCACACTTCTGCTCAGAGATTGCTCAGAGCCCCTCCAGCCTGGCTGTGAATGTTTCTTAGGAGGGGGCAGATACCACCTCTCTGGGCAACAGGCCTAGCTGAAAAGTTTGTCCTCATCTTTCTTATAGGCCCATTTAAGTGCTGCAATAAGGTCTCCACAGAGCCTTCTCCAGGCTGAACAACTCCAGCCCTCTCAGCCGGTCTCTATAGGAGAGGTGCTTCAGCTCTCTGAGCATCTTTATGGCCCTCCTCTGGACCTGCTCGAGCAGGTCCATGTCCTTCTTTTGTTGGGGGCCCCCAGAGCTGTACTCCAAGTGGGGTCTCACCACAGTGGAGTAGAGGAGGAGAATCACCTCTGTCAACCTGCTGGCCACGTTTTTTTAATGTAGCCCATGATATGGTGGCCTTCTGGGCTGCAGGTGCACATTGCAGGGTCATGTTCAGTTTTTCATCCACCATAAGGCAGTCTATGTCTCTAGACTGTTTTGTAGGCTGCTTTTGCTAGGTTATTGTCAAGGTTGAAATCTACAAGTTTGCAACTCCTACTGTTAATGAAGCTCTTGTGCTTTAGAAAGCTTGTATAGGTTAGCTGCCCTAAGAACAGTCTGCAGATAATGCCTTTACAAGGAAGAAGGACCTATACTAAGCACTTTTTGAATACTTTGTGATTTTTCTTTCTAAGTTTCATTTCTCTTTCAAAAGAATTATTTTGGGGAACAACTACAATTTGAAGGCTACTGTTAACTTTTAAAACACAATATAGTGAATTTTTTTTTTTGTTTTGTTGTTGTTAACTAAATCCTTTCTACCCATTTATCTGTGTGGAAACATGTCCTTGCTTTCACGTGTGTTTCTGCTACCATCAGCCACTGTGAAAGAGCCAGTGTTTTGAAAACTTGCAGCTGAAAGTTGTGGCAGTTTGGATAGCTGTGAAATTTCTGACAGTGAAACATTTTCTTTTGTGATTGGAAGTATTCTGTGACCAAAATACCTTCCAGTACCTACATGGATGAATGAGTGAAATAGGGAATGTTTTTATATTGTCTGACTCTTATAAATGTTGAGAGACTCTGCAAGCTACTGTGAAGGACAGGTTAAGATTTCAAGAAGACTGAAAATAGGATGGATGACAGGAAAATAACAGGAAGCAAAAGCAGGCTCTGAAAGAAGAAATAGATGAAAACAGGAGCAACTGGCTAAGCAGAAAAAGATGAAATATTTGCCTGTAATGAATCTGTCAAATTTGTAACATTTTGGTATTTGGATGTTGCAACAGATCACTTGGGGTTATATAGACAGTGTTGAATGGAAGATGGTTGGCTCTGCTTAGTAGTGATGGTGCACAACCAGGATTTATTTTATGGCTTAGGTAGTAAATATACCTTAAGATGCTAGGGAAGAAAGTTGATAGCAAAGTGGCAAGAACAACATCACGTGGACTAATTTTACAGGGGGTGGGGAAGGGACGTGTCATTTATTTTAGCAAGTAGCTGGGAGGAATCTGGGGAAAAGCAGAAATCTTACAATTCTCTGGACAATCTATAAAGAGTAATGAACTATTCCTCATCTTGGGAGTTGAGAAGAAATAATCTTAGTTTGTGGCTAAAAGTTTAGGCAGGATGTTACAAAATTCTTTTGCTAACACAGGAAGGGTTAATCCTGCCATGCGCTACAGAACTACCTGAACTCATGAGGCCTGTCAGTTTTCAGTTTCTAATCTAGTTATTAAAAACAAACTTTGGAGTACTTTGATAGTGTTTGCAGTCTTAGTAAATCTCTGCAATGTGTTCCACACATCTACATGTTCACTTGTTAAGCAAGTATTTGTTGTATTTCTGTGTGTCTGTACAAATATCACTTGGGGCTATGACTAAAATTTCTCTGGAGTTGTTAACAGATGAAGATCCTGTGTTCAAGGCCAGGTTGGATGGGGTTTGGGCAGTCTGGTCTACTGGAAGGTGTCCCTGCTTGTGGCAGGGAGGTTGGAACTAGATCTTTAAGGTCCCTTCCAACCCAAACCATTTTATGATTAACATACTGCAGTTGTTTTGAAACTAATTCTAGTGGTCATATGTCTGAAGGGTCTGTGAAGTATGTACTGCTAGTTCTAATACAGAGCACACATATCAATTTTAGTGTAAACTACTGTCTAGGTACTGGCTGGCTTTGATTTTAAACTTTTGATTCCATCTCTCACAGGCAGCCACAAAACAGGTAGAGTCTCAAGGACTGGGAGCAACAGCATTGCAAAGCACAACTGTGAATGCCGATGAAAATGACAAAGAGAATTTGGAAGCAAAACAAAGGTTTGTATTAAGCATTATGCTGCTGAAGGACATGCTTGGACAGTAACTTGAAACCTGTAGAACTAAAACTAGGTAGAAGGAAGGACATTTGATTCCAAACCACTGTCCAATAGAAAATTAACTATGAGCTCATTCTCTGTTTTTAAGTTTTGGCTTTTCTATGGTTAACTTCTGGCATTTAACTCAAAATAGCTTGGTATTAAGTTTACTTGCTGAAGATGCACTTTTTTCAGTTTAAACAGCTGTCAGTCTTGTATAATAATAAAAGCATAGGAATGTTTCACTTTTTTTTCCCTTTATGCCTGATTGAGTTTCTTTTAGTCCTGTCTTCCATACTTCAGGCTATAGCTCATCTGCAGGAGAAAGAGACTAAGGAAAGGGAATCAGTCTATTACTTTCTCCTTACAGCTAAACACAAGTTTCTCTTAGTGATACTACTGTGATGATAAGAATTGGATGTATTGTTTCATGATTCTAGCAATGTGAACCCTCAAAACAATTACACACTTTTCTAAGAAATGATGAGGCACTCGAAGCCCAGTTCCTTACCCCTCCTTTGACTTCATCTTGAAAAATACTAATATTCCGAGTTTATCAACGCTACTTTTTCATGGAGAATAAATTGTAGTCTCTAGTTGGGATAGAGCTAGTATTTCTGCAGTTTTATATTTGGAATACTTGGCCTTGCTTAGTTAAGGAAAATGACTGATGCGGACAGTATGCAGGAAGACAAATCTTAAGACTTTTTTTAGAAGAACAGCTCCTGACGCAATTACATCTGAGAGGTCTGATGAAAGACTTGATAAAAAAAAAAAACCCCAAAACAAAACAACAAACTATGGAAATAATTCCTGGATTGTGAAGAAGATGTGAAAAAATACGTGTGCAGAATGCCTCAAATCTTCAACTTAAATGTGTAATGTCTTGGGTATTTTCCCTCCAGATGTAGGGAGGCAAGGTTAAGAAGCAGTTAGTGTTTGTATGCCATTGTTTCTGTACAGAAATCTTGGAATTTTCTTTCATTTAAATATTTTTAAATCATGTAAATGGCAAGTTGCTGCCTAGGAAATTATTTTGGGTTTTTTTTTTTTTTGTTGTTTGGGGGTTTGTTTATTTTGGGGTTTTTGGTTTGGGTTTTTTTTTTTCTTTTTTAGATTAATGAAAGAGCAACACAGTATTACAGATCAGTCACCTGGAGATGTAAGAAACCCCACAGTAAGGTAAAATTTTGTTGTTGTTTCTCTTGGTCAAAGACATTTCATGAAGTTCTGCATATTTTTACTTCATTTCTGTGTTCCTTACAGGCCTCGTTCAGGAGGGAAACTCAGAGGGAGAACTGTTCTTCAGAGTGAGTATTAGCCTATTTCTTACACTTTCAAAACAGTCATGACAAACACTTTCTCCTCCCTTCCCACCCTGCAATAAATGAGTTGTTGGTTTGATAATTGCTAACCAGTGTGATTAGGTTAATATAAAAATTATTGTGGTGGGGAAAGAAACCTTCTCAATTCTCATATGAGGTTTCTGCAAATGTAGATTTGGTAGCAGCGTTTAGAAGCTACGAAGTGGCTTAAGGCTCTCTGGCAACTCATTTTGCAAAATCAATCACTATTTTCTGGTTTGCCTCGGGCTTTGCTTGTTTGCTTTACTGGGATTTATGCTATTCTGTGCAAAAGAGAGCTGCCAGAGGAATACTGAAACTTGTCTCTCTCTGATTTCTCGCCTAGGTAATGTGGGGAGGGATAGGGATCTAAAGAGGTTGGCTGATTGGAAAACCAAATTGTAGAGTAAAATGCACAGAGTTAGTTACAACATGGATTATATACTGTTTATAAGTAGGTTCTGAAAACCGTTAGCACCCTCTTACCACAAAGAGATGACATTATAGCTTCTGCATGTGGCTGTGTTGTACTTGGAAGGACAAACTCTTAAAATGCTTTGGATGTTTGCCACAATAAGAACCTGACACTTGTTCTGCGGAAATGATGGAACCTGTATACAAAGTATCATAGTTCTGCTGGTTAGTTTCCATTCTTTCTATGTAAAATGAGAGCAGGATGTGTAGTAAAAATGCTTTCACCAAAATGAAATAACAATGTTTCATTATTATGTACCAGTTTTTACCTAATTGTTTAAAATACAATTCTTCTGTGAGCTCTTCTGCACAGAAAGTATAGTGACATTTTTGAGCAGACTATTTTTTGAGTCCTTGGGCTAAGGTAATGTTCATATGTATACATATATAAAAGTATATTCATGTATAAACAGACACTGAAATTTTCCCAGTCTGTCAAAGCATATCATATATGCACATACAGTGTACATTCTTGTCTCACGTAAATGGTAGAATGAAAAACTGCTGCCTTATTGTTGACTCCTCATTAGTCTGGATGTATATTAACTGTGTTCTAGGTCTAAACAGCCTGCAAAATATGGAAAAACATGGAAATGCGTTGGCTTCAATCCGAAAAAGACAGGTTTGTACCCTTTCTCGAATCTGAATAGATATAAAGTTAATCTGTGCTGCATAGATTATTCCCCCACCACCACCACTTCATTTGACTTTCTCTAAAATGTCTAGGTTTAAGATTATCCACATTATTCAAGCTGTGCTACAGATCCTGAAACTGTTTAAGTTCCAATTCCTGTCTTTAAAAAAGTAAAGGCCTTTTTTGTGCAGTCTCAAATATTGTTGCTAATGCTTATGAGCCTCTAATTTGTTGAGGTACTAAGGCTTAGTCTGAGTATTTTAAAATATGCAAAAAAAAAAAAAAATTTTTTTTAAATTATTATTATGCTAATGCTTATTTCTACTGTTTGGATTAAACAATTTAGGATGTCATTTGCCTCTGAGAGTTTTGGGCAAACATCAAGGACTTTTTGCTTTGCCACTTTAGAAGGTTAAAAATTTAGCAATTTTATAATTCAGTACTTTGTTCATATAAGGTGAAAACATGTATTTTCTTGGGAAGCTGTTCTGGTTTTTATAAACCAAATAATAGGATCTTCTTATAATGCTACATTTCAAATAGCAGTTTGAATTATCTTCATGGGAAAGCCTACTTCATTGAATGACTTTAATACTACTATGCTCACTAATGCTAGAATTCCCTATTGGTGGGAAGTACAGAAGGGTATGCCTTAATAGAAGGCAATTTGAAGTTGATTTGATGTTGGGGTGCACTGTTACAAACTGGTTTTTGCATATGGCAAATTTTCTTCATTTCTTCAGTTCTCATAATAAAATGATAAGCACTTCTGAATGAAATTATTGAATAGATTCCCATTGTTGAATTCCTCTTGAGAATATCTCTTAGGAAGCAATATGGAGTCTCTGTTTGGATAACAGTGCAAGTTATCAACATACCTCCATCTGTTTCATTTCTGTTGTTCATTTTTACATTTAATTTTTCATAGGACAGGGAAGGACAAACCTGCTTACGTTTTTCAGACTGTCCTTGAGGAGGCTTGTACTTATTCCTAGTTCTTTAAGCATTTTTACTGAAATACTTGTTAAATCTTCAGTTACGTGCTGTCCTCAAATTGGTTGAAGTCCTAATGAGAACTCATCTGTCCTTGGAGGTGAAGCCCCCTGCTATATATAAACAGTTTTTCACTTTCTTATTGTCCTGGGTTCAGCTGTAACAGTTATTTTTCTCCTTAGTAGCTGGTGCAGTGCTGTGTTTTTGACTTTAGTCCCAGAACAATGCTGATAACACACTGATGTTTTAGTTGTTGCTCGGTAGCGCTTACCCTGATCAAGGACTTTTCAGTCTCATGCTCTGTCAGTGAGGAGGGGCACGGGGCGCCAGGAGGAAGCAGAGACAGGACACCTGACCCAAACTAGCCAAAGGGGTATTCCATCCCACAGCATGTCATGCCCAGTATATAAACTGGGGGGAGCTACCAAGAAGGGCAGATCACTGCGTGGGTTGGGCTGGATATTGATCGGCTGGGTGGTGAACAATTGTATTGTGCATCACTTGTTTATTGTTTTTTCCTTTCTCCTTTTAGTTTTATATTCTCTCAACTTTTCCTCATAGGAGACATGCTGCAGTCCCCTAATCATCTTTGTAGCCTTCTGCTGGAACCTCTCCAGTAGTTCCTTGTCTGTCTTGAACTGGAGAGCCCAGAACTGGACACATTACTCCAGATGCAGCCTCACCAGGGCTGTGTTAAAGAGGGAGGGTAACATCCCTGTTGGCAATGCTCTTCCTAATGCAGCTCAGGATTGGCCTTCTTGGCCACAAGGGCACATTGCTGGCTCATGGACAACATGTTGTCCACCAGCACCGCTGAGTCCTTTTCAGCAGAGCTACTTTCCAGCAGGTCAGCCCTCAGCCTGTACTGGTACATGGGGTTATTCCTCCCCAGGTGCTGGACCTTGCACTTGCCTTTGAATTTCAAAAAGTTTGTCTCTGCCCATCTCTCCAGCCTGTCTAGATCCTTCTGAATGACAGCACAGCATTCCTCCCAGTTTTGTTGTTGTCAGCAAACCAGCTGAGGAGGCACAGTACCCCTTCATCTAAGTTATTGACCAGTAAGTTAAGCAATACTGGACCCAGTATTGACCCCTGGGAGACACTGCTAGTTACAGGTCTCCAACTAGACTGCCATTGACCGCAGCCCTCTGAGACCTGCCATTCAGACTGTTCTCAATCCACACATCTCACTAGAAAACAAAAAGATGTCGTGTGTTTAACTCTGTTGTTACATTTCAGTTAGAGTTGAACTGTAAACACTAAATTTATAGAAAACTACCATCTAATAGTAGCAAAGAACTCATTAAAATTTTATAGAAACTTGAAAGAAGTTGATTCAGAACTGTTTCTTTAAATACTTAGAAAAGTAGGCATTTGCTGTCTGTGTGGTATTTCTGCCATACTCCCTGCCAGTGAGGCCTCATAAATATTGTATAGAAGACAATGATAATTGGCCTTTTAGACAGTAAATCTGCTCCTCCTCTTAATAATCTTGGTTATAGAAGTGCCTACATGCATAAAAGAATGCAGTAAGTGGCAGAGCTGTTGACTTCTAGAACTTCCTTTTCACGTAGTCCCTCTTTCAGTGTTGGCATTGTTAGCTCCTGTTTTGTAAATGGCATTTCATTGCAATGGTTCAGTGCCCGTTTTCAGCCTTTCACTGCTGTGTTTTCAGTTAGCTGCATACAACAATCTACAGTGCTATTGAAAGGAATGGTACTTTATTTTCCTGTTCCTAAATTAGGGGGTGCAAGAGTGACAGAATTTGGAGAACTGTTTGTACTCAACTTTATATGCTGTATGTGTATGGCAAGTCCTGTGAGTTGTCTGAAATCTGACAATTTGCTTAAAGAGTGTGTCTGAAAATTTGGGGTTTCAGAATTTAGTCACACTTGTATGGGGGGGGGGGAAATGCATGTGTTTAAATTTGGAGGAAAAAAGAAATTGGACCAGAGTCCCAGAATGCACAATCAAAGGAAGACAGGTTGCTAGAGCATAACTGACTCTAAGGAATAATAAGATTTTGGATATGTTGGGGTATGTCTACAAAGTCTATCTGGCAAACTCAAGCTCTGCCAGTGTTCTGAACTAGCCAAATGTCATGTTGTTCTGGACTAGGCACTGTGATTGTTAGCTCAAGTGTAGTGCTGTATTAAGTCCAGTCTCCCACCCAGTCTTGGTAGCTTTTAACAGTGTGATGCTAGAGTCTACATAACAGCCACCCCAGAGGGCACAGGTGGTGGCAGGGCTGGGGGGAGGAAGTTACTGCTCGATGCAGTTCCTCGGTGGAAAGAAAATGAGTTTATTTCCTGGTTTACCTGTAAGGCAGGCTCTTTATTTGTATGTTAAAGCAGAAGAAATTTGTTTTTAAAAAAGCTCAATATAAATAATTTAAGAGCAAAATGAGCAAAATCCAACCCTTTTAAAAGCAAATGTAACAAGTAACAAAGGTTATGATTGTCACTGTTGCTGAATTATCTGCTGCTGTATGTCAAGCATAACTGTGTTACTTGGATAAAGATTTTTGTTTAGGAAAGTTTTCTGGCATGCTCTGACATGTGATGAACTAGATGGTTCCAATGGAATCTCTGGCCTTTTAATAAGAGGAAAAAAAAACCACCATTCACTGCTAATGTTGCAAAAGATCTGTGGAACAGGAAGTATTGGAAAAAGGAAGTATTTTTGATAAAAGGTAGACTACTTTATAAATGGTTTAGGTTTAGAAATACAGCTGAACTACTACCACTCATGATTCCTTCACTGCTTAGTAAGGTTTATCAATGATCACAGTTTCTTGAAGAGGCACTGATAGTTCCATTAAGCTGGAATAAGTCCAACTTTCAGATGTGAAGTTTGATCTTCACATACCTCAGCTTACACTTTGTGTAGATGCCAAATTTTCACTTGTTGCAGAATAACAGAATACAATTTTGATAGGGCTCAATGTTATCTAACATCTTTACCCTCATTCTGCCCCAAGACACCCCGTTGGCTTTCACTTCTGAGTGCTGCTGCCATTTTTAGCAGCTTAATTTCAAGGAAAGGGAGATGTCATGCAGAATGGCACTCAAAATTGTCGCATGGACCATCTCTGGTGCCTGAATTCTTGCTTTTAAGAGCCAAATCTTTTAAGGATCCTGAGAAAGAGTCTAGGTCATTAGTATAGGAGACAGTACTGGGAAAAAATATATATATATATCTCCTTTTTATCTCCATGGATAAGGGAGTTATCTGAGCATCCTTGGACACATGGACCTCTTGTGCCACTGACAATCATACTGGCTGGCTCTTGATTGTTCTGCCCAGCCACCTCCTTTGCACAAGCAAGATTGTATGTATTTGTCTAATGACAGCAGTTCACAAGCTTCACATTTCCACAGGGTACATTATTTGCAGAGCTAAGTGGTGTTTGTTCCCCTCTAATTCACAGATTTCCTCTGTACTACTCAGTTCTAGCTTTATCAAGTTTAAATGTCTGTACATTGAGACTATTCCTTTGAAACTGCACTCCCTACCCAGTTCTTCACAATTTTGAAAGTTCTAATTGTAAAGGTCAGCCTTAGCCTGATTCTCTGTTTCCCTCCTGCTTTATAGCAAACACCATTTATCCATGTGATAGGTGGAGCTGTTACTTACAGGTGGACGTCTTGTACATACTCTGGCAAACCTCTCCCTTCATCTACTTCCCAAACTACACATTCTAGGTCTTCAGCTTCAGGCATTTACACCTCCTATCACTCTTCTAATGTTCTATAAATACCTGAGGATTTATTAGCACAGGTACCCTTTGGGAGCCCTATAAGGCTCTTCAGGTTTAGTTACAAATTTATCGTTGTAGGCATGTTAGCAAAGGATTGGTCCCCCATTACATAAGAATTATACACATTTAATCTTGGGAAATACTCACAGCTCAACCAGATCCTGCTGGCTACAAAACTATTAAGGGACATTAGCAGTGGCTGCTTCCTCCAGTAGCCCCATCCCAGGACCCTCCAGCCCAGCTGCTGCGGCCTGACGCAGGGTCCCTGCTCAGGCTGGGGGATATGGCTGCTGCTTTCCCATTTGCACGTTTACCCAGTAGTGGTGCTGAGCACAAATCCTAGAGGTACACAGACATGGTGGGGAGAGGAAGGAGGACACACACAGAGGATGCTGACATGGTCTATCACAGAGCCTTCTATGGGCAAGGTGTTGCCCACAATGCCGCCCATGTGGTACCCATCAGCACAGCCAGCCGAGTCACTTATTCTTCTCTAGTAGAAGTCTAAATTCTCTGGTAAAAAAATTACATGTTCCCCTGACCATTTGTCCCCTTTCATAATTTGTTATGGTCCATGAGACCATCAGGAGCAGCAGGACACCTTCAGTGCAAGAAGCAGAAGTGAGCACAGATATAGTAAATGGAACAGTTACACAACATAGCTCCTGTGTTTGCATAGATGATATGCAATTCAGTTTGCCTAAGGAGGTGTGCTGATTGTAAATCTGTATGATTAGTTGTGTATTAAGCAAGCAAGGATTTGAAGACATTATCAGAGGATCAGATTCTAACAGAATAAGTTGTTTTCAAATCATTTCATATTAAAATAGCTTATTGCTATTCCAGAGTGAAAAAAATGACTCTGTAATACAGTGGTTAAAAATAGGCATGATGGATATGTAGGATCTGTAAACTTTTGTTACATAAATATATATGTATTTCTATAAAGCTACAATAAAAGAGAGTTGATACTCAGTTCTCCCTTACACTTTACAGAGAAGTTTTTAAAAATCCAGTATTTGATTTTTTTTTTTTTTTTTTTTAAATCAGTTTTCCCTCACTCTGTGTGCAGTCTTACGATTGTTTGTATTGAGGTATTTATATCAAGAAGCAACTAAGGAAGAACTGGTATGCTGGAGAACTTCATTGGAAGGGTTTGCTTATGGATGTATAAGAGCAAGTAATTTTCTCTCCTTCTGTGAGAGAAACGTCATCCCCTAAAGATTAAAAAGCTTGTAGGTCATGACAGTGAGACTTAAGTGGCTGGCTCAACAAATGGCCGAAACCAAATGCATAGCTGTTAACCTGAAGATGTGGCTGATCTCACTTTCAAATGCAGTATATATCATTTTTGCTTCGATCAGCATTTTAAATATTGGGATGTTTTTTCTATGCACACTGAAGTTCCTTTGTTGGTGAATGGTGTCTCAGTTCTTAGTCCCTAGGTTAATGTGTTACAAAATGCTTTCTCTTTTGTGATGCGTGCTAGGATCAATCAAGATTTGTCTTGGCTCGACTAGGGTAATAAAGTACAATTTTGGAAAGCATGTTTTGAACAAAGCAAAACTTTGCCTGATGTCTTTTTTTCTTGTCTTTTCCTCCTGCAACACGTGAATGTAGAAGCATGTGGTTCTCATTCCAGGTGATGTCTGCTACTGTGTTGTTACACTTGACTTGGTAACCTTTGCTTTTGTATTTAGCATCAAGTTACAGAGCTCAAAAGAAATCAAAATGACCCTACTGACCCCTCAGACATCTGTAGTGTGTAATAACTAGAGAGCTGTATAAGAACTTGCTTTCATATTTTCTATAAGCTTAGCTTTTATATTAATATATTTCTCTGTTTGTATAGCCAATATTTTTCTCTGTTCTTCCCCTAGCGATGGACTTACAAAGAAGACTTGAAACTGAAATCAGGAGTAAAAGAGTTTGGAGTTGGTAACTGGGCTAAAATTTTGGTCTATGGTGACTTCAACAACCGAACTAGTGTCATGTTAAAAGACAGATGGAGAACACTGTGCAAGATCCAACAAGGCTAATTTGGACTAGACGAATCAACTCTTCTTAACCTTTCCCTACAGAAGGACCTGGTCTAGCTTTTCAGAATACTAACTTATTTTAGTCTCAGAGTGTCCAGCAGTGTTGCTGTCCTAAAACATGGAACAGAAAAGTGATAGATACTGAACGTTCGTGTAAGCTCATTTGCTTATGTAGTGATGACGTAAAGTCTGGCCTTTTACCTACACACAATAGATTAATTAATTTCTGAAATGTGAAAATGCTTGCAGCAATTTAAGAAAGTTCAATAATGTAAATAAAAGTATTAAATGCCTGGCAACATGTTTAGATTAGTAGTTAAGTGTTCTGTGTTTTTAAAGGGTTGTATCTCTAGTCAGATTGAGCTTTTTAGCATTTTACTTCCTGCCATATAATCCATTCTAATCTGATTTGCTTCACTTTGAAATTTTGATCAGACTTGTCATTTCTGTCAGCAAGTTATACAAAAAAATATGTATGTATTGGTATTGCTAATTTTATAAACCAGTTCCCTTTATGGCATGTAAAAAATGTGATACTCCATGTAATTTCATATTTATAAATAGTAAAGGTGAGGGCGGGGGGTGGTTCGGTTTCAGAGGGGATGAAGAATGAAGCTTTAAGTTCTAGGTGGAAGATTACTTTGAATTTATGTATATTAGCATAATACCATCTGTTATCTCACAGAAGGGATGGAAAACGTATGGAAAGTAACAGCACAATACTAGCACTTAACAGCTAACATCTCTTGATTATCTTGTGTCACCTACCTTGTCTTAAAAAGTGGCTTTTTCTAGACCAGCAGGAAAGGGAAAGCTCAAAACCAGCCAAAGTGGAGCTCAGTAACGAGTTTATACTGACACTGGTAGCATAGCTTGAGACATGTTTCATCTGTGCTCTCCACTGTCTCTGTATGCAGTGATAGCAAAGATAAGCTCTCATGGGGGTAACCAACTATCAAGGTGTCAGTTGTCAATGTAAATATCCTGTTCATGAAAGACTGTAGCAGATGGGTGATAGTACTAGGCTGTCTCTTGATTCAGATTGTGTGGAGAAGGTTCCACAACCTCAGAAAACCCATACTTTTCACTGTTATACTGGTGTGAATCTTGGGACTTGAACTAACATATCACAGCATTCTTTCAAAAAGGAAGTCTCTTCAATTCAGAGGTTTTCTGTACGTTTATCCTTGGATAAGGTTTTTATTTTACAAGAACCTTACAAGGAAAAGCATCTGTCCAAACTGGTCATAACAAAATAAACCTCCCAGATATTTTTCCTGGCTACAAGGAAAGGCTGAAATGTTCAGGAAGTATTAAGATAATCTCTCTGCTTTCTGTTTTGGAGGCCTGCTTCCATTAAGATAATATACTTGGTAAAGTACAGTTACAAAGCTTTGTTTCACACTCGTATTGTGGACAAGACCTCAGCCAGATCATCTTCCTCATTCTTGCCACCAGGCGCTTAAGGTTTCTTCCTGCAGCTGCTAGAAACACTGACAAGCAGTGGTCTATAAGGTTCCACAGAGCTGCTGCATGTGTTAACTGTAAATTTTCTCAACCTTAAGTCATCTTTTTTAGCAAACATGAATTTCAGGATCTTGATAAAATACAGGCTTTGTCCTTCAGCAGGGAGTGCTAGAGCAGCTGTAGGCCAACAACTGAAAAAATCCCAGCAGGTATCTGACAACTGAGAAAGTGCAGTATGGTGCACTTTAATGCTGTAACAGTAATTCAAGGTAAGTAATAGGTAACAAAACGTGGGTTTGAGCTACCTGCACAGCAGTCTTGCCACTGCTTTAATATTAATGCTTTATGCTAATCATTGTGCATGAGCAGTTTTAACTAGTAATAAGTATTTTTTTTTTTATGTTAGCCAAGGCTTTAGTCACAAAGTTTTGTTTAGGTTCATTTGTCATAAAGTTCACACTATGTATCAGTGACATGAAGTTTTGAGCAAGACTACTTAACAATGCTGGCTAGTCATACGTCTTCTGTGAAGGCGGCTGAATATGAAAGCTGCAACATAGAGGAAGAATACTTGTATAAACAACTGTCTAGGTAATATTGGGAAGGAACAAAGGATCTAAACTGAAATCCTGTTTTAGCTCTCCGACTTTAATTTTTATTCACCCTTGCTATTTAATGATGACAGTAACTATTCTCAGTCTTGAAAATGTTTGGCTGCCTCGCTACTGAGTAGGCGCAATGCCTGCAGACAGGACTGTGGCCAGTAAAGAACGAGAACTTTAGGAAAAGCAGCTACTACCTTTAGAAACATTAGCTCTTTAATTACAAAAGAGAAACATGGAAACATGCTTCTAATGTTCTAATACAAAGATCAGTCTTAGCATTTTGTATTAAGGCAGAGAGAGTTTCCCAAAATGCTTCTTCAAAAGTTCTGATTCATTTAAAGTTTGTTTAGGCTCCAGGAAGTGCAGCAGAAAGATGTGGGCTTCTTG
Organism: Strigops habroptila; assembly: GCF_004027225.2. Classification (NCBI taxonomy): domain Eukaryota; kingdom Metazoa; phylum Chordata; class Aves; order Psittaciformes; family Psittacidae; genus Strigops; species Strigops habroptila. The sequence goes on along the minus strand of NC_044277.2, from coordinate 32,679,853 downwards.
GCATTGGTTAATTTTCTTAATCTTTTTGTTGTTGCCATTTTAAAGGTCTTTTAGACTTTCATGTAAAAATAAAGCTATGCACAAGGGGACATGAGCAGTGCTCCAGCTGCCGAATCTTCTTCCAGGTTCCTTGGCACTGAGAGTTGCCAACTGCTTCCCAGTGTAAGATTTTACCTCTGAAATGTGACAATAAGTGAGGATTAAAACGCTGAAAACTCTGTATTTCGAGTTACTAGCTTGTGTTGTATAATATGTCAGAAGATTAGATTTGCTTAATATTTAATTAGCTCTTCTAGCACTTAAAATGCTTTCTGGAGCAGGCACTGTATTCCTAAGTTTAGTATACACGATGGTGGATTGAGTAGCTGGTTGTACAGGTGTTAAGTATTGTGCATATTAATAAATGTATAGAGCAATTAAAAATCTGTTCTGAATATTAAATGTCTGCTTTCAAAATTACTGTTCTAGAAGCCAGATGTACAGGTTTGAAAGGAGTACTGACCCACCATAGTTAAACCTGAAACAAGATCTGGATTATGGCAGGGAATGCTGGGTTTAAGTAAAAGTGCCCATTGCTGTAAAAAGACCTCTTGCACTACAGGAGCTGCATCACCCTTTCACAACAGTAAATAAAACATTCATAGCACTGAACTCTTGAATATTGAAATTCTGACATTTCAAAGAATTGAAATCTCAAAATACCGAAATTCCCAATTTTATCTAGGTAATAATTTCTGTGAGAACTGAAAGGGTAAATCTGAGCTCTACAAGTTTCATTTTTTAGGTATAATAATATAAAATGCAGCTTTTAATGACACCTGGAGAAGTCTTTGCTACACAAGAGGCAGCAGAAAAAAGACTTTCATTACCCATCTGCATTATGGCCATCTCCAGAACAACGGTGTGTGTCAGCATTCATAGCTGGAGGCTGGCAAGCTACACACACAGTATACCCTTCTCGGAGGTACTGCATCCATCGAGCATACGGCCGATTCTCCAAAGCACAGTGCTGTGAAAGTGATTCTGTTTTGAATTCCACACAGTATCTGCTCAAAAGGAAAAGTACTAAGTTACGATAGATAAAGCACAAGCTAGGTATACACTTTTAAATGTGCTTACATAGCATATGGGTGGCATTTGAAGTGCAAGTTAGACATTGTCGTTGCTAACAAGTCTGTTTCTGACCCTCACCTAATTAGTGAATTCTGAAAAACATTGCACAAACTATTTCTCATTCCATGCCCCAGTCCACTGCTTTTTTGCATAATCTCGCTTTCTGGTTGTGTTTTATATTCTCAAGTTAAGTTGAAAACAGATCTCAGTAACCCATATTTTTTCTTTTATGCTGCTAAAAGAAAATGGAAAAGAAGCTTAAAGAATACCGATGGCTTTATTGTTCTACGGAAAGCAGCATAGGGCAAAGCATTAAAAGCATTACAGACCCAGTAACAGCCTAATTTAAACTTCATCAACATTTCTACTGGTAACCAAACACAATTTTTAACTTCTGTGTCTATTTTAAAAAAGGTCTCTTGATGCTGATGATAAGATTCCGCCTGTTTCATTTGTTGAAAGAACTACGTTGAATTTCTGAGACTTACTTACACTTACGGATACATTCAGCTTTGGTTTAGTGTTATTTACTGTTTGCTTTCAAAAGTAGCTATCCTGATTTGCCATGACCCCAATGTCTAATTCAGGACAATTAAGCATGTAATCAAAAGCAACATCTAGAACATGCAAATGAATTGCAGGAGAGGAAACCATTACTAGCTATAGCTTACTATTTAATTACTGCAAATTTAGTTACATTTTTCTCTGTAGCCAGCTATTTTCTATTGAACAAGATGACCCACATGCATATAATAAATAGATTACCCAGCTTCTTTGTCTGAAGGCCAGAGAGAAGATACTGCTCGTCGTTTTCTTTCTTTACCGTATTCAGAGGTAGTTATGAAAGCAGGGACTGAGGAAGAAAACAGTTACAGTAAGGCAGCAAGACAACTGAGTCACGTTTCAATTACTGGAACAGTGGGTGAATGAATCAGGAGCTTGTGGATGGTGATGCTGACTGGCTATTGAAAAAGTGGCAAAATGTTGGCAACATCAGACCTCAACCCTATTCCCTCCAGCTAAGCTCTCCGTATTCAAAAGAACTGTATATAGAAATGCATGCCACCTAGTTTCTGTAAAAATGGAACGTGATGGGATCCTACAGGGAGCTGTTTCCTGCTCTGTACTGAATTTATGTTCTAACTTTGCACAGAGATCATTTGATACTTTCTGAGGGGCTTAAATCAAGAAACTGAAGGAATGCATGCAGCTTTGTTGTTTACTTAATAGAAATTAAGAAAAGCCCGAGTAGGAAAAAAATACGAGAACAGAATAAAGTGCAATATGACAGCAGAAAGTAAGATTTTAAATTGTATTGCTAAGCAGTTAGCTGCAGATGAATGCTTTTTTTTTCTGTTCATGAGGGCGCTGAGGCACTGGCATAGGGTGCCCAGAGAAGCTGTGGATGCCTCATCCCTGGCAGCGTTCAAGGCCAGGTTGGACGGGGCTTTGAGCAACCTGGTCTAGTGGAAGGTGTCCCTGCCCATGGCAGGAGATTGGAACTAGATGGCCTTTAAGGTCCCTTCCAACCTAAACCATTCTGTGATTCTATGATCAGTAAAATTTATGAAGGCTCTGATGTACAGATAAAATCAAAGAAGAATACCGTGCTCATGGCCGCAGTCCTCTCCCTGGTAAGTCAGGTATTCCAGGCAGCCAGCCTTCTCCTCAAGGGCAGGACAAGGTTCCCCACCATTTCTAGGTTCCCGTTGTACATAGCGCCTACGTATGCGCAGGTCAGGTTGACATTGTTCTGCACAGCCACTCCAATGACTCCACTCCCCCACAACACAAGGAAGAGCTGCAAAGCAGTATTGAAGCATTACTAGTAAAGACTTCTGTTTTATCCTAATTGCTCTCAAAACAGTATATGGGTGCCTTTGCCACACACAGATACTTGACACTGCAGCACCAGGCACTGCCCTCAGATGCATCTGAGTACCCCAAGGTTCTGACTGTGCAGGCACTGCTCTAACATATTGCAGCACAACCCTCAGACATCTGTTTCAAGCATCTTGAACTAGAAAACCATAAAATTAGTGATAGTAAAAATGTCTTAGACCCACCCCACCATGGGACAGCCAAGACAAGTGCTAAATGTTGTATGGGCCTCACGGTCTTTACTACCTGGCCGCAGGACCAGAAAACAGTTCTTGGCCCCAGTTGATTTAATAGCACAAGGATAGACATCAATGCCAGATCACACATCTTAGTTCTACCCAGAGTACCCACAGGACAGTGTCATCTAACCTGGTTTCATTATCTATTGCTTCTCTTCCAAGCTGGCTGTATGAATGACTTGCAGAAGTAAGGATTTCCACATAATTTTAAACCCATATTAACACTTTGATATGCAGATAACATCAGGGCTAACATCACATTTTCAATGCAGAAAACTCCCAAAGGGACTGAGTAGCTGCACAACAAAGTCATGACTTCACGTCTTACTGGAATTAAATGAGGCTGACAGTTAAGTATTGGTCATCTGCAGCAAAACATGGCAATTTCATGGCCATCAGGGTTTAGAACAAGAATTATGAATTGCCTTAGTCATGTGGAAAAATAAGAATATTGGGTTGCTAGAACGGAATTTAGCCAGTGGGATGATAACATCACTCTTGCAGTCAGTACCCAGCAAATATTAAAGGGACTGTTTTGTGCCTCATTGGAAAGATGTCAAATTCCCCAGCCTGACAGAGAATGGGTCCCACAGCTGATGTAAAAGGAATGAATGGAGCTATCTATCTCTTGAAATACAAAAAGTATCAGGGACCCATAGCTACAACTTCATGGTCTCTGTCTATGTTACTTATTGGCCCAGCTTAGTTAATGCAGTGATGGTGGAGATGGTTCATCGAAACAATGAGAAAGATGCAAGTCAAAGGAACCTGAAGGATAGGATTTGTGCTGAGGTACCTACCAAAATGTGGAAGCTAATGGGACTCTTGGAAGTTCAAAAGCACACAGAAAAATTACGTTGCATTCCTATGAAACATAGCTTGATGGTCAGAACTTTTTTTTTCCATTTGTAGCACTGTGAATCATAGATTTTTTATTTTTTTTCTGAGTAACACTATTTAGTTTTTCCCCAACTCTGCAAAAAAAAGAGGATTACAGCATCTTCAGTGAATCACTACACAACATACATTGTCATGTATAAGGCTCTGCGGATTTTCTCAGTGTAACTGCTTCCATCCCAATGACAAGATCATTCCTTTTCCAGGCTTTGCCATTGTACAGTAGTTCCTATCTAAAATGCTCTCTGTGTACAAAAATATTCTTTCTCCATTGTTAGAACTATAAGGAAATTTGTTTTAAAATCCTTAGGTTCAGCAGCCTATGGACTTCTGCTGAGCCATCCATTAATAAAGTACCAGAGCCACTACGATTTTTAGGCATGACAGAATCTAACCATGGCACTGGCCGCTGTAGGACATCCCTCCTTTTATTGGTTTATATTATTTGGGAACATTGGTTTTCTATTGCTCCTAACACATTTCTTGATTACGTACACTTGAGGCACTTTACACTTTCCCCAAATACTTCATCCTGTTAAATATTTGCTAAAGAATGAAATTCCATTTCAGCAGGTGCTGAAATCATGGGCAGTGAACAGCCTGACAAACAAGCTACAGCACGAGAACCATTGGTCACCTTCACATTTCTGTTCTAAATTTCTGAACTCTGTATTCAAAGCAGTATTTCAGAGTGCACTATGCCAATAAACACCCCTGGTGTCATTGAACAGATGGACAGAATTTAGAAACACTCGATGGTGGGACCTCAACATCCAACGGGAACAAAAATACTTTAACATTTCCAGTCACACTTCTCTAAGTTGATATAAACTCCCACTGGAACTATTTGGAATTTCTGTTTATACAAAACGTAACTGACTGGCTGCTTGCAATAGAGAGTATATATGAACATTTGCCTTCAAAAGAATGACTTCTTGTGATCAGTTTGGTAGGGTTTGGGTGCAGGAGTTCTGGGATCAGGCTGCCAAAATCCTGCCTTCCCATGCAAAACCCACATAAATCATCCTACGCCCTTTGCTTGCACTAGCACTGGTGATCACACAAGTAGGCAGTGAGGCTCTGCAGGGTGTCAAACCATCCAGAAATGGGCAACAGAGAGAGCAGAAGCAGTCTCCTGTGGGTATAGCGCTCTGAGCCGGGCCACCAGAGACTGTCAAAGCCCAGCTCTGGTGCAGGAGAGGGAGAGACAGAGAGAGAGACAGAGACAGAGACAGAAACGCTTCGCTGAGACTACATCTTCCTGCCTCGATCTAGGGCACCCGCTGTCTACGCAGGGTACAAGAGAAAGGCAGCTCAAACACATCATACCTTTTGAGGCAACACCACTGAGCCTGACACAAAAAATACCATCTCGAAAACAATAAGGCATTATCAGGTACCAGAAGTCATGGTAAGAAAAGTGTCTAAACTAGAACTTTTCAAGCCCAAGTTTCAGCTTCTTTTTGAAGAGCATAGAAATTTTTACAGCTGCATTTTAATGCTAGCACTACATACCTTTGCTAGCTTTCTTCTGTTACATGAACACCAAAAATTACTTGACTTACTGAAAAGATGCAATATGCTGTGACTATATGACAAGCAAGCATCTTGTCAGTTCTCCCCCTACTGACTTCTCTGAGTGAAAGATCACTATATTAAAATAATGCTCATTTTAAAGTTGCTACCTCCTGTCAGACCTCGTGGTGCATGTCTTTTTCCCTTCTGTTATTCTGCAGAGATTCTTTAACAGTGAGAGAACGGAACGTGTTTCCTCTGGAGACCTGGGGTCAGAGTTCTGCTCTGCTGAGTCTTTCTGTGCAACTTTACGTCACCTGGGATGGGTCCACACAGGCCCTCAGCCGTACTCCCCCTTCCCAAACCAGGCAGACACAAGCCAGCCTGGGTCCCAAAGCTATGTGGCTCTGTCAGCACAGCGCTGAGCCTGTAAATACTCCCTGGTTAGCAGGACTGTGCAGGGACACTCGTGACTTTTTGGCTATAGGCTGGTGTGCATCGAGCCACCTGAGATGTCAGGCTGCCCCAGTGCTAGTGCTGCACCTGTGAAGCGAGGGCACAGGCACAGGGAGGGAGGGAGGGAAGACCATAAAAGGTAGAAATACCGTGGAAAGAGGGGGTGTCAACGCCTAGAAGGCTTCCAGGTCCAGTTTGGTTGACCTGGGCTACATTCCCCTCCTTGCCACTGCTCCTCTGAGAGCCAGGCAGACTGGCAGAGGACCCTCGCACTTGTTACCCCACTCTCATTTTGAAGACCTTGCCTTCATGGTAGATCCTTGCTGGTTCCTGCCCCAAGAAGTGAGGACAAAAACCTCACCCTGGGGCTTCCCCCAACGATTTCATTGATATTTCTTTGGCAAGACAGGAGGAATCAGCTCAGAGACACAGACAGTGCTAAACAAGTCTTCCTGATGTGCCTGTAATCCTGCATCCCCACTGTAATAGGTGTGTATTTGGGAAGAGCATGAGTGAAAAGAGGGAAAATAACTTCAGGCTGGCAAACCCCTGGCACTGTACTACAGCTGATCCAGAAACCTCGCAGATGTCCAGTGCGGGAGAACTCTCTCCTCCTATTCTGTGCCTGCTGCTACCTCTGCACAGCCACAGCCTGGCCCCTGCTCATGCCCTCACCCCAGAGCTGGTGATGCTGAGGGAAGGAGGGGATTCGGGCTTGCAGAGCCCCCTCACAGCTGAGCCCCACCTTCAAACCGCAGGGAAACCCGCAGCAGGCACCCAGCTAACTATGCCTGGAGAATGGGACAGGTACCCGGGTGGTCCCGGTCAACACCACCCGCATGCCCCATGCCCCTCTCGGTGAGCTTGCACCGGGTTACGGCCCAGCCCTACCCCCGGGGCAGGGCTGGGGAACAGGCCGGGGCGGGGGTCGGACGCACCTACCCGGGCACGCCTGGTCGTGGTCGTGGCAGCAGTCCCCGGCTCGCCGGCATCCCCCGTCGCAGTAGCAGGTCCCGTAGCCCCCTCCCTCCCTCCATCCCTCGCCGACACAGGCGGCGTCCCGGCCCTCGCAGCACCTTCCCGAGCAGCTGCCCCCGGCCCCGCTCCCTGCCCACAGCAGCCACAGCCACAGCGCTCCCGACAGCGCCGCGCTGCCCATCACCGTGCCGCCCCGACGTGAGGATCGTGATACCGCTACGCGCTGCGGCCGCCACCGGCACCCGGCGGCGCGGTGCGGGATGGGCGGGCAGCGAGCGGGGGAAGCGGGGGGGCCGGCGCGGCCCTGCCCGACCGCTCCCGTTCCTGGCCCCGGGCGGCCCCGGGCAGCGGCGAAGCTTCGGGGTATGTGGGGGGGGAGTGGGAGGTGGGGAGGGTGCGTATCACCGGGGGTGTCCGGCCGGGAGGTGGATGTTCCCCACAGTATCCGTGTGGCAGTGACCCATCCGCTGGTGTCCCACACAGCGATGTGCTGCGCAGGGATGTCCTGTACAGCAGTGACCCACACAGCACATCTCACACAGCCATGTCCTGCACAGCGATGACCCTTGTGGTGGTGTCCTATACGGGGATGTCCTGCACTGCCGTGTCCCATGCTGCCATGTCCCACACAGCCATGCAAGGATGTCCCACACAGCAATGACCCACACAGCCATGTCCCACACAGCTATAGCCCACAGTAGTGTTCCACACTGCAGGGACCCACATGATGGTGACCTGCGATGTCCGCTCAGCAGTGCCTTGCACAGTGATGTCCCTCACCTTCATGTCCCCCATGGTGATGACCCTCACAGCAATGTCCCACACGGTATCTCACAGCCTGGTGAGCCCCAGAGCAATGTCCTGCATGGTGATGTTCCTCCTGCACAGCAATGCCCTGCACAGCAGTGTCCCATGCAGTGGTGAGCCACAGAGCAATGTCCTGCATGGCACTGTCACACAGCCATGCCCTGCACAGCAGTGGCCCTCACAGGACTGATCACGGCCACATCCCACCCAGTGGTGCCCTACACAAGTGACCCATGGAGCTGTGACCTGCACAGCTGTACCCTGTGCATCAGTGCCTCACATAGCAGTGACCACACAGCTCTCCCAGAGCATCCCCATCCACCTCCACACAGCCCAGCACACAGGGATGGCCTGGGGCCACCGGACGTGGTTTATTGGTACAAGCGGTTTCTCATTTCAGGGCACATCCCACACAGCCAAGAGCATTTGCTCGTGTTATGTTTTTCCTTTTCTTCCTATTTTTTTTTTTTAAGCTCTGTTTCCAGAACAAACAAAAGAAGCTGTACTTGCAGGTGCACAAAGAAAGCGGGATGGATCCCCAAGTAACTTCCTAAGCACAAAGATCTGGATTCTAGTTTTCAGTTATCTCCAGTCCTAAGAGGTTTTCAGGATTAATGGGACATGATCATTTTAGCCCAAGAAATCAAATCCCGAAAGTAAGTAGTGAGGTGACTGCAAAAATACATCAGCTTTGCACACTTCAATCTGCAGATACTTAGCTACTAAGGCAAGAGCCATCTGGTCTCCCAGAGCTGCCTACAGATGGGAGGTAACAGTCTGTTATATTACCTGCTACATGCGGGTACTTGGACCCCCCGAGACAGCTCGGGCCAGCCAGAGTTCAATTTCTCCTAGCCATCACAGTGCTGCTGTTAAAGCGCTGTTTAAATCCCGGTGGATTGGGCCTGCACTGTTATCCAGTGTGCCACTAATGAACTCACTGGCGTGTAGCCAGCCTAAAACTTGAACCCTTGAACGGCGAATGCTGGGGGAGTTCCTGCAGTGGGTGAGAGCAGAACAAGGCTTGCAGGCTGCCTCGGTAAAAGGTGGTGTGAGAACAGGAATGCCTCTTTATGTTTTCCTTCCCTTTACCGGATTCCTGTGGTTCACCTGAAAGGCAAAATATTAGCAAATCGATGTAGAAACTACCTTTGTAAGTAGATAAATAGTGTGTGGAGAACTTATGCTGAAGGAATAAGCCAGTAAAGCATGGGCGAGTTTGGAACAGAATAAAGAGTGGCTTTCTTTTAGTGGATATGTTTACAGAAAATCAAGAAACTCTGTCTGCAATGGTCTAGTAAAAGAAAACAGAATACAAATGGAAAAATCTTAAGATTTCTACTAGATGCAGTAAAGCAGATTCCTCAGAGCAACCAGAAAAAAAGAATCTTAATTAAAGGAGAAGACAAGCTCACCCAGTTCATTCCAGCAAATACTTTGGTTTTTCCCTTTTAGTGTAGTTCCTAGCTATTAGGAGTAGCACTAGGAAACTCATCAGTAAGAAGGACAAAGAATCACAGTGATGTGTTCTCAGGCATTGAAACCCTTACAGGCAATTCCAGCCAAACAAACAGAGATTTCTTCCTAGTTTGGCATGAGATGGTCCATAGAAAGTAGGTGTTGCTCATGCCCTGCTATTGGCTATCTTTTTGTCATGCAGATATCTTTATGAGGAAAAGCAGTTTTGGGCAAGGCTGATATAAAAGGCCTTACCTGTATAGGTAAGCTTAGGGAATGGGCAGAGCCCTTGTTCTGTCTTCCTCGTAATCCATGGAGGAGCACTACATGGAACAGAGGTCAACCGTCCTCTGTTTCACATGTGCCCTCTGTGCCAAAATCCCAGAGGTGAGGGGAAATCTCAGGACTGTTGTAGTCTTCTCAAAAGCAGGTGTTGCTGCTGGCTCTCAGATTTTGAAACGCGTGGTCTAGCTTCAGTTGCCAGCCATTTTTGTACTTTTCTGACATTTCTGCCCTATTTTAGCTTTGAGGACTCAAAACTCCAATTCCCAAACTCAAACTTAACCGCAGTATTATATGCTAAGAAAGGAAAAGAAAACAAGACTGTGAAACATGTTTTTCAACTAATTTCTCCAACACGTAAATGGTTCCAATGACTATAGTTCCATTGTTTTCCAATTTCCAACCAAAGTGTTTCCAACGCCTTACATGGAGTTCTCCTTGGTTTGCAATACCACAAAGACAAAACCGAGCCAAATGAGCTCCAACAGTAAATTAGAATGAGGACTACTCTCTATTATTTGCCATGCTTACCAGCTCTATTATTTACCACGGTTATTTATGCTCTCTCTCTATAAAGCGCGTACAGCAAAGCCGAGCTCTTACTCTGTCCATTCCTATGGTACACGTCTACCCATAATATAAGTCACAATGGCTGAAAACACCTGCAACTTGGAAAAGCTTCAGTCTGGGAACAAAATATATGTTTGATAGCAAAATACCTCTCTTATTTTTCAAGTTCAATTTACAGCTGCAGTGACTTTGAGAACCTGATATAAGGACTGTTCAGCTCAACTTCAAAGTCCTTTTCAAATGCATTATCTGTCAGCCCACAGCATTCCACATGCCCACACCTCCTCATGAGCAAACTCTCTGGAAGGTTCTAACTTGCACAAATAGATCTCATTTTTCTTTGCTGCTGGGAGGTTAATCCAATGGCAACAAAATGCCAAGACTTCAAAGATCCTGCAGGGCATTTCTTTTTCTTTTAGACCCATGTTTGCACACAGCTCTATTTATTTTACAGAAATACCCTCCAGAAAGCAACCTGCTCACGTTTTATGTTGAAACAACACGGTGACTGATCTGAGTACAAAGGCTACAGGCTGTCTCCATCCTGCTATGCAGGATCATGCTTCTTGAGAGCACCACAGTCAGCTACAACTTGAGTTTGTCATAAGAGGCCCTTGTTCCCCTTGTTCTGAAAAAGTAGACTTTCTCCTGATAAGATATAATCCCTACTAAGGGGAATAACTGAATCACGGTGTTTGCTAGTGTAGCTGACAGCTTAAAGCAATAGCAACGTTTTGTACGTAAGAAAAATGAGGAGTAATTTGTCTTCACTAACAATCAGCCTGTATAAGATCACAGTAGATGTTACATAAAAGAAGGTTTCTATAGTTTCATAGCCTGTGCTGTTATACGGAAAGCACAGTGCTGTTTCAGTGACTAGTTTGAGCTACTTTACCTTGAATCGCTCTTGAGAGAGCATACTGAGTACCTGGCTATATTTAAGAGGTTATTCACCATGCACAAAGCCCTCTCCTTCCACCCGCTTTGCCCTGGCAGTCCTGTTGGGTGCAGCCCTGCCATGGGAGACACATTGTCTTGTTATGTCTCAATTGCAACCATTGATTTTAGTTGAGGTTGGTAACCATGCATGAAATTGGTTGAATTCTAGAGGTTAGTGGGAGTATAGCACATTTATCTATCAGGACATTTGTAGATTAATTTTAAAGGCCTTCACCCTCACTGTAAGTGACCAAAGAAATGTCCAGCTACTGAGGTGAACACAGCTGTTGTTGAGCTTCCATGCAGAAAAAGGCAAATCTGTATGCCCAACTTAAGTGGATCAGGGCTGGAAAACTTCATTTTCCTCTTATTTTTACCTTGAGTTTCTCTTTTTAGAGGCTTAGGGAGTGAACTGAAATGAAGCACCTGAGCCAGCATGTGGAAGGGGAGGGTGGGCAGAGAGGAGCAGGACTGCCTCCACCAGCAGCAATTAATGATGATACTGGCTCAGTTGGTGCACGTGGTACAATGTTCCCCTTACTCTAGCAGGACACAGCTACATCTTCTGTCTGTCTAAACAGCTTATGGCTTATGGCATAATCATGTCGCAGTCATAAGTACATTTTCTCATGTTAGATCTTATTTTATTTTAATTATAAATGCTCTTATAATCTAAAGGTGTCATTATGATGACACTCCAATTGCCATTTGTCTTAGTGATGTTGAGAGCAATGATCCCTAAGGATCACTCACAAGGGAGCATGCCGAGTTCCTGGCTGTGTTTGAAGAAGAGCGTTTGTAGCATAACCAGTGGTGCATAAAGTTTTCTAACTCCTGGTCCTGGAAAGTCATCCTGTTATTCAGACAGCCTATCTGTTAGCTATCTTCCTGCAGGGCTTACTGGGTAGTTTTCCTTTTTAATTGCACATGATCAGCCAGAGTAAGAGAAGGTGGCAGTTTAACATAAACATTCTCCAAAACAGAAGTGCCTCTTATAAAATAAGCATCCCAGGATATTATTCCACATATTTCCCTGTTTCTCCTGCTTTTGGGTTATTTTGTCTGGTAGTTACATGTCCCCTCTTTTCTGTAATCGTGACTAAATCAATTACTTCCCTTCCTGATGGAGGCATCATTATTACCATTTTAAAGATAGGAGAAAATGACACTGAGAGATTAGGGCCCCCATCCAGCAAAACACTTCAGCACTTGCATAACCTGAGGCACATAATAACCCCACTGTAGGACTGTTCGCTCATTCCAAGTTATGCAATCAAAGAGGATTTACTGAACCGGGGCCTCCTGGTGTGCCCAAGGGCTCCCTGAGGCGCAGCTTCCTCACCCTCAGCTGCACATTGCAGCCACCAGTCTCTCTTTGCACCGCCTCAGAGCATCCACAGGTTTCTGCCAGATCTAGAACAAACATCAGCCCTGATTTAGGCCCTGTCAGCTCCTTTCTCAACAGGATATCAAGCTGAAGAGATGAACAGCTTATCCTCAAATTCGTTATTTAAATTCATGCAAAAAGTGGTTTATTTCTCATTAACTGCAGAACAAATTTGCCCTCTTGCTTTAAACTATAACCAGTATAGTTCAAAACTCAATCTGTTTATTTCTTTCTCAGTTACCACGTCCAATAGCAACGATCAGCATCTTGGATTTAGTGGATGATTTTGATGATGGTGCATTTTTCAGAAAAGAATGCAGCTCCCCCTCCTGCAGCCGATGGGTGTGCTCTGCAAGTAGGAATAAACACTCTGTTTTTGTCAATGAAGAAAGCAGGAATAACAATGAGTTTACAAAATTAGGGCACTGAACTGTTGAGAAAGAGAGTCATTTTTCTGATCATAATCCCACTTTTAAGAACTTCTGCCAATCTTTCCACTGGTCTACTGAATGGGTGGATTTTGCTGACTTGGACAATTTGAAAGTAAATGATGATCCTGGTGTACACTGGCTGGCAGAAGAAACTGTTTATATAATTCTGGGCTTGCTAATAACCCTCTTCATAGCTAGAAATGGTGCCAGGGAAGCTGCTGGCTATGTAAAAATGCTTTTCCATTTCCTTGTCTTTATTGGTTTTTGTCACAGCTTGGGTTTTTTTAATTAGTACATGAACTATTTTTAGTGTCTGTAGACAAAAATTGCATTGTTTGGGCTATAAATGAGACCAGGTACCATGAAAAAGTATTCAGGGAAAAACATTTGGAGCCAGAGCTTGTCTCTGGCTACGTGCAGTGAAAGTTTGCATGCTTAGTCCGATTAGTTCCAGCCTTGTCACTTCACGTAAGTGAGTGTAATTGTATCAGTGTACAGGGCAGATTTTGCCTCTCAGGCTGCAGAGAAGTATTCTGAACTGCACACTGCTGCATCTGCAGCATCTAGAACATTCTGAATTATTTTGTCCATCCAAATTCCATGCATATCTTGCTATTTCAGAGCAGAACAGCAAACAAAGCTTTTCAGTCAGATGATGATGGGCTTAGGCAAATGTGATTTTGAATAAGGCACCGCTTTGTAACTCATTTATTCAGCTCTAAGAGATCTTAGAGTCCCTGCGTTGTAGGCAGACTGTATGCTACCCCGAGTTCTACCCAAGTCTGTACACATGCGTGTGTGCACCATGCAGGTAAAGATGCAGCAAGATTTTGTGAGCCCTAATTCAGTCTGAAGGGAATAGGAAAAGGTTTCCATACGTAACAGTCTCAGCTGAGAGGCAAGATGTGAATACCATGGGATTTGAGTATACTCTTCCACCTGCAAGTACCAGGTCAGGCCTTAAAGGTTCTCAGGGAATGTGTAGGCACTTCTGCAGAGGATGGAAGCTCAGAAATATGCAGTTAGTCCAGTTGTTACCACTTCCTTCTTGTGTTCACAGCTGTCTTGATAGCAATATCCTTTGACTAAACTACCAGGGAACCATATGTGCACATGGTAGAAAATGAGCCTCATCATATAAACCTGAGAAACCAGGTAACCTTGCAGACTTACATCAAGGAGGATCTAGTCTAGAAAGATCCCTCCATTGCCGCAATAACCTTCAAGGCTTCTCTCAGGAGATTCTCTTTAGGTGCCCTCAGGACTGCATCACCCACCAAACATGATTTACTTCTCCTTCCTATCACTTTCTCCACTTCTCTGCTTCCTCCCGCAGCATGGCCAGGCGCTGCCCAAGGGCCCTTTGCACTCCCTGTGCTTGCAGCACATGATGGGTTTGTGACATGTGAGCTGAGGCAGCCAGCTGCATTGGGAGAAATTCTCCGCAGGGACCCTGAATGACTTATCACCTTGTATACCCTCATCTCAGCTTTGGAGGCTTTCCTTGTGGAAGTACGTGGCCTCTCTCTTTGAGGAGTGCATGTGAAGGGCCTGTGAGTGCATTGATGTTTTCTTAGCACTTACCCTACTGGGAGGACTATTATGTGCTTCCTTTTTTGGTCTACCAGTGATGGATACTTCCTCATTTATAGAAACATTGCCTAGAAGTGAAGGCAGGAGCCATGATCACAGAATCAAAAGGCCCTCCTGCTGCAATGTAAATATTCTTGAGTGCTTTGCAGTTCCGCTTACAAAACCTGTGTATTGTTTTAAAGATAAATAATATGAATTTTAAAGGAGAGGTCAATCCCCAGACTCAGCTGGCATCACTCCACGTAACTTATATGGAAATATGCTATTTTGCGTGGAGATCTGCTCTTCTGTGTTTTGCCTAGTTCATGTACTCGGAAATCTTTTGAGTGCTCTGCACTTCATAAAATGGCCCTGACTAAATCTGGGTTTCTTCTTGGTGTTCTTCTTGATGTGTATTACCTTGGTTTTCCTCTCCCTTTCTCAAAAGGCATTGTCAAATAATATTAAAGAGGAGTCTTCTTTGCAGATGGTAGCTGCAAGCAAAGGGTTGAGAGCAACAACTGGGGACATCTTTCTCTTAAATGCCTTGGTTTGCTATCTAGCTTGAAGATGTGAGTAGTTCAGCTGTATTTCTGTCTCTCTCTGGATTCCCATATTGGCTTAGTTACGAAGCAGAGGTCTCCAGAGCAGAGGATACCCACAGTTAGGCCTGTCTATCTGAAACGTGTTTACCAATTACTTGTGCAACTATATGAACATTAATTTTATTGTAGACCAGCACAGCATGGCTACAAGTTTGATGTTGAAATTCTTTACATTAGTTTTGTGTTCAGCTAGAGATAGAACATATCCAGCAAGAGCAAAACTTAGTACCGCACTTAGTGCATGGAAAAGCTTATATTTCAGAAAGGACAGAAATTAGTTTTTTCATGGGATCACATTCTGGTTTTATCCACCACTCACGAAACTCACAGAACTGTCCTCCTTCTGCACTTGAACGAATATCAGTGCAGAATGGACTGCCAGCAATCGGACAGTGGGTTTAACTTAAATTGAAGAATTAAAATTTATAAGTTTTTATACATTCTACTACATTAGCTCCAACAAGAACGTACTGTAGAGACTCTTTGGTGTGACTTTCAAAGATCTTGAACACCTACACTAACCAGGCCACCCATTCATGACTATGTTTTCTGGCAGACGTCAGTCTTGGAGAGATCTTTTTGTTCATCCAAAGCAATCAAAAATACTGTAATCGCTCATATGGAGAAAAAAACCCCAAAACAACCCCTACACCCATTTTGAACCCCTTCAGATTTACAGCATTAGGAAAAGGTTTGACAGCACCAAGTGTTTAATCTGCAAAGGGATTATAGTTATTTTCACAGCATGCACACACCATTAATGTTAATGGCAACTGCACCTCCAAGACTCACCCTAAAATGCTGGCTGTAAATAGCATCCCAGTGGGATAATTAAAAGTCTGGTAGGAATACGGCAAGTTCCAACAAACATTTTCTCCCAGGGTAAGTGATCAGAGAATTTGGAATTAAAAAAAAAAAAAATCAGCAGTTTGCCTGAGATAGTTAGTGCATCAGTCTTACAGACAAGCTCCTTCACAAAGGCTTTTTCCAGTGTAGGTGTAATTCTAGTTGGTATATTTTGTTTCTTAGCCTACTTGTTTTTTTCTTTCATTTCTGTAATCCTACTTGACCTGAAGTTCAGTGCTGGGCTGTTTGCAATCATTATTGTACCAGGATTGCTAATTCCCATTTCTTTTTCTCCCATGCTAACTACTGGGGGGAAAAAAAAAAAGAAATCAAAACTATTAGCAGAACTACATCTTCCCCTCTTCCCTCCTCCCCTCCACCGTATTTATTTCTGTTCAGGCTTAACAGAAATCCACATTTCATCACTGGAGTGCAGGTGCTGGAAAAAAATATGTCTTCTGCCTAAATTAAGTCTATCTTCTAGAATCATGGGGGCACCAACAGGTAAATAAATACAACAAAACTGATCCATCTAATTTTCTTATTTTGCAAAGACTGATGATGATGGTGAAGCTAGAAATGAAATAAAAATTATTGTCTAATACCCTATGAGGACCAAACTACACCGTCAGAAGGAAATAACCTAGACCCTCTAGACTTGTGATGTCCCTTAATTATCAAATTTTGAGAGGACAATGTTTGCCCAAGGGGCAAAGTAAGCCATGGGAATGGTTTTCCTAATCCACAGAGGTTTTAAAGTTTCCAGGTAACATTATAGATCTTGACACATTCTCAGGTGATCTAAGATGTTCACACATCAGAGCTTATCGCAGGCTCAGAGCTTTATCCAGTAACCTTTGAATCTCTATCACTGACAGCAAGAGTCTTCAGACTCGGTCTCCACCATCTCCTTGTCTTGGCCTCAAAGGAAAAAATTGTCCCAGTGCATTCTTCTGTGTGCATGTTTAAATGTGTGCAGTAATGTAAAATACTTCAAACAAAATGGACTTGGTTATTTATGAGGAAAAAAAAAAACCAGTTTGGAAGTGATGACACAGGCAACAGCTGATAGCACTGCAAACGATGAGGCTTTAAGCAGATTTTTCTACAGTTTTTCTGGAGGAAAAGACAGTTTCTTAAAATGGAGATTTTTGGTCTGACATGCATAAAAGAGCCTCTAGCAGCTTTCCTGCAAACATTTAAAGTAAAAAAAAAAGAATGTTACTTTGTTGTGTTGCTTGGTTTCTTGACCTTACAAATCAATTCCTGTCCTCTCTGGAACTGTCTTGGTAAAACAAGTGGTGAAAAATTCCCTCAAATGGGTTTTCATTTGTCTATATAATAGGACTTACTGTACAAAAAAGCAGATTAATTACTTGTATGACTCCACTGAAATCAACAGCCCCTCTCAGTTAGAAATTGGATCAAAAAAAAAAAGACAAAAATAGCGTTCTACTTCTTTATACATCATCAGATTTAAAAGTCTAAGAAAGATGAGTACTGCCCTGCACAGTTCAGTTAAAGCAGCAGGACTAAAACCAATCCCCTGAATGAGTCACATATGGCTCAGCACTGCACACAGAGAAAACATGGCACGAGGCAGTCCCAACTTTTGGTTGTGCCCTAAGGCAACTATGTAGTACAGAGAACATGTTTGTTAATATGATTGCAGTATTATTGGCAGAAAAAAACAAGCAGCCAACAAGGAGAGAGCCTCAGGCCTGTAACGCTGCTGCTGCAACACAGTGTCAGGAATCGATCTCTGCGACAACAGATGCTGTCTTGGAAATCCGAACATAAGCAAGCAACACAGCTCCCCAGAGCAATTTGGCCAGCCACATCACACTTTGGGTGGCTCAGCAGCACCATTAATTCCCAGTAATCTCTCCCAGGCTGGGGAAGATACTGTAAATGACCTTTCGTGATAATCAATCAACCCAAGTTTACAAGGGGTTTTATAAAGGTTGCAACTGGCTATGCAAACTCTCTTTACATATCCCTCATCTTAGCGTAAGCTACAGAAGTCCTTGAATACTGTCTTGACCTCAAGATGAAGTGGCCTCAAGCAGAAGATCTTCAGCTTCGAAAAAATAGAAGCAAAAACTACCAGTGTAACTCTGTTACTTACAGATCCAGACATCATCCTCCAGGCTGGCTCAGCACTAGCATTCCCACTGCTACCACCCAGCATGTGACCTAAATGACCTCACAGCTCTGGGAGCCATCTTCTCCATGCCTTGATGCCACCTGACCCTCCAGCATGCTGGGTATTCTGGGTATTCTATACCCATACCTAGCACGCATGCTGCACCTCTTCTTCAGCTTTAATGCTTGGTGTAATCCCCTCTTTTCCTCAACTGAATCTTTCGGAAAGAACAGACACATTCTTCACAGTGAGAGTGGTCAAGCGCTGGAATTGGTTGTCCAAAGAGGCTGTGGTATCACCACTGTCTGTATTTACCCTTAAACCTACACTATTTTAACTTATCCTATTAGGTCTGTACCGGTTACCCAATAAACTCACTTTCTTGAATAAATTACAAAACTTTAGCCTCCTAAATTCAACTTCTATCAAACATTTAATTTAGTTGGGTAAATTCATCTTCTCTTAAACATAAACAGAAACACAGTTTTCAGTATAACTTTTGAATATTTCACAACAAAGCCAGTAGCAGAAGTTCATCTTGGTAAGGAGGCATTAAGAAAAAGATCTGTCTCCACCAGCCAGCTTATAAAGAGCTACAGACTTATCATGTCCAAGAATACCCAAATATCAATTTGGTTGTAGATTTCCTTCTCTTCCCTTGAACAACCCCTTAAGTGAGCACACTATTTTAATGCCAGAGCCAGTGAGAGCAGATTTTGCGGTTTGACTTCATTAGAACTTTGAGCAGACCATTTACAAGATGCTTGTCTTTCATTTCAGGAATAAAATAAAGCTGACTGGGCAAGACTCTTTCCTGCTGGTTTATCACTTTTTGCACCAGAAGTATGGTTTTGGCATTTTTCCTTTCAACTTCAATGGAAATGAAGAACAAGCTTGATTGAGGTGTTGCCAGCTCTCACAATTTCATCACAAGCCTCACTAGTTATGTTTTTTCTTAAAGCCTGAAGATTCTGGCTGAGAGAATGCTAAAACTTTTCTATTTCATAAGAATCTCCCTCTGCATTAAAAGCAAAGCTTCTGTCTTTTTTACTTGAGAAGTAGGAAGAATGTGAGACAATTATTGTTTCAGAGCTGAAAAGTCCCAAGTCAGATATGAATAACTCACTCTTCTTTTTCTTCTTCATGACTTCTATTCCATTTCAATGCTTTGGGGATTATATTCTTGTTTTCTTTAAATTTGCAGTTGGCAGCACTGCAAATGTAGCAGGAAAAAAACATAAGCATCTTTTATCAGTTTTCAGTGTGACCTATCAAACTGAAAAAGGTAGGGCTGGGATTTGCAGAGCTGTCTCCAAGATTTGGACAGCTAATAAAAATGAAAGGAAGTGGTGCAGATGAATGAAATTGCTTTCGCGCCAAGGGAAGTATGGTGTTTAAGTAATACCCAAGTTGTTGATATTTTCAGTTTATTTTAACTTTTTTTTTTTAACTCTGGGTCATCGAGGTTGGTAATTTTGAAGTACTATAAAGGAGTTTTTGAAACTACCAGCTTTCCAAAAGTGGAATGAATCTGTTATTTCTATCGAAGATTCTTCATCTCATAGTAAAACTTCCATATTCAGTGAATCATCTGGGAGTGTTAAATGTAATGATGTAGATAAATAAAAGAATATACTACCCTACCTGTGGAAAATATAGCCATTGAATCGTTAATATTGGGGAAAAAAAATCCTCAGATTTTTTTTATCGTATTATGATGTTAACAGATACAATGGACCGTTCACATCCTCTTTAGCATTCAGTTTAAAACTGGACAAAACAGGCACGAGCACAAGCCAGAAGTGAAAACCTGGTATCTTGAACATTCCCCACTGTTATTTCCCCCATCAATTTCACCTGTTTATAGATAGACCCACAGCCTGGCAAAGAGTAAAAGTTTCTGTATTTCTTGTCTTTCAGTATTCCCCACAAGTTTTGCAGCACAGGAGCAATTCGCTTAGCCAGTAAATGGAGAAACTCTGTTGTTGGAGTACTTTACATGGTTGTCACGAGACATTCTTTGCCATTTGATTTATACTAAATGAACACAAAGAAAAGTTAATGGCACAGTTATGCAACCAAGCTAAAACTTCTTAATCAAATGCAAATATTTCTTTTTATATTTCTTCAAAGTAAAAATTGCTACAAATGTATAACATGTTCATGGTTCCATATTATTTATTTAATTCAAAGTCAGGGGTTATGGAAACTTTGGTCTAGAACCTACAAGGAATTTGTTAATTTGTAAATAAAACAGTGGGACTTCCAGTGAATCATAAATGAAGTCTGGAGCAATAGGGGTGGAGGGAAGCAATGATAAGAAAGCTGATTTCAGGCCTCCTTTGTGTTCATCCCACTGGGGCCTTCTCCTGGCTCCAAGCTTATGTCCTGGAGGGACTCTTCAGCAGCGAGGGTGGCCATGGCTCCATGCTTGTGGAGGGACTGCCACCCCAACCCCAGCCAGTCCACCCCAGGCTGGCAAAAGCCTCCTCCTCTGCCTTTCCCTCCTCCGGCTGGTTTTGATCACTGCAGAGGTCCACAGCATCAAGTACAACCCTCTGGGGCTCTTCTGCTGGATCTCTAGCCCAGCTGCATTTCTGTCCCTCCCTTGATGACAGGAAATATCACATCCCAAAAGGAGTCGTTTAGGATGACTTCCACCCCTTGGGACCAATGACCAAGTTCCTGATACTCTTGTATTGAATTAAGGTGAAACAACACCAACCAACCAGTTTTATGATTTATTAATACAAAATACAAGGCATGCGGTTAGATATAACTAAACTATGATTAACTGGATAAGTGAGTCCAGTGCCATGTGGTTTTACTTAGATCTAGTCAATATTCAATAAAAAGGAGAAGAGAGAAGAAGAGAGAGAGAAAGGGAGAGAAAGAGAGAGAGAAGTATCACCACCCATGGATCCAGCGATGTTTCATTGGTCCTCTTCACCCAGGGTATTGGCAAGTGGTGGGAGATCACCCTCTGATCTGAGCTCTGCACTTTAATGATCATATTCTTTGGGGTGTTATCCATAATTTGCATACAAGGCGTAGAGAGGTGTTACTATGGTAATGATGGGCATAGTTTAGTGAGCTCTTGCACAGTTCCAAAGCTGGGGTTCCCTGAGGGTCCTCTGGGTGGTCGTTGCCCCTCATATTGTGGTGTCTGCTATTCGACTTCATCTGCTAAGTTAAGGATTTTTCACATTCCTGTGGAGGCTTATCAGCTTCAAACAAAGGGGTCAGAACAATCCTATCCATGCAGTATCGAGAGCTAACATCATTGTTATTTGCTTCATCTAAGCTCAAGGCCTCCAATGGTCAAATGCAAATGGTGCCTGAGACAAGCTCAGTTTCCTGTCTCTGACTCTATGGAATGTAAGTGGTGTTTGAGACAAGCTCAATGTCCAGGATCTTACACGAAATGGTCCTCGACCCTACCTTTTTCCTTCCTCTGTCCTTTCCTTTGGCCATAAATGCTGCACAAGTGGGGAGGTACAGGAGGGTGGCTGGGAATTTCGTGTGAGGGAGAAAGTCCTTGGGGACATGAGAGATGAAGAAAGAAACCTTGTTCCTGTAGTTTCTCAAGAAATATTTTCCCATTTGCAGTACCTGAAACATCCTCTTGTCCCTATCCCCTCTATGTTAGGTCCACCAGACCCAGAAATATTATGGACTTGCTTCAGTGGCCCAAGTCCACCTTCCCCTCATCTCATTAAACCTCTTCTTTTGCTTCCAAACCAGGCTGTGTTTAACCCAACGCAGCATTAGGTCTGCAAAGCAAAGAGCAGTGTCCTGCTGGGCCAGGATCAGGGGAACTCTCTCCCTGCTGCCCAGGGGACCTTTTTGCTTGCTTTCTTAGGGGGACAATATCGCCTGTTTCCACAGGCTGGGCATATCTCTGAGATGAATGGGATTTGTGCCCTATCCTGCTGGGTGTGAGATATCATCCTGTCCAACACAGCCTGTACTTTATTTTTATTAAAGATCAAAATGAGATTCATGTAAATAAACTCTATCTCATTTAGCCTTCTTGGAACAGGTGCTCATGAAAGGAGTAGAAGTTTTCATAACATTTACTTGGAATATTTATTTAAACTTTGGAGGCCTTCAGCACATACAGTTTTACTGCTAACATTTCCCAGATATTATCTACAGATCACCTACACTAATTTTATCAGTTCACACCATATGTGGTATGATATTGGGGCTTTTACAGGCTCTTGCCCATTTTTACGTATTTTCCTCACTGGTAAAGTGAAGCCATTTTAGTTGTATGGTTGCCTCCAGTGTAAGGTTTGGGTTTTTATTAATTGTTCTGTCCATACAAGGAAATGTTGAAAGCGCTAACTCTGAGACCAAAAATGGAGGGAAGGAAAAAGGGTTGCCAAAGATGTGACCCACTTTTTCCTTCACTTCATTTATATGGCAGTCCTCTTAAATACATGAGAAGAGCTATGCAGCAATTTTGATTAAGCTCTATAAACCAGATTCAGAAGGCTGTGGGGTTAACTCTAGACTTCCGTTAGTATAAAGGAATTTGAAGCTGAGAGTTCATGTTGTATTTAACATATGTCCTTCATACGAAATAAAAAATCCAACATGATCCCTTCTCACAAAGAAATGGAATTCAAGTAGGCTGCAAATGAGATTCCAGACCACCTCTCGAAATATTCTTTCTTGTGCCAATAATGTCACTTTTTCTCTGCTGGATAGCAATTAACATCTTTGCTTCAACCTTATTCTGGCATACTTTTTTGTGCCAAAGTGTCCTGGACCCAGTTGATATGCACGAATGCTCTTAGCCCAGAGGTAAATACTTTCCAGCAACAGTGAATGGTTCCTGTAAGGATTAGAAATGGGCAAAACATTCTTACTGCGTTTTATTCTAGCAGTGCAGCAGACTTTTGGAAAGAAGTGTTCAGTCCAGCTAAGAGTGGACTTAGCAATAGCCCACTTTCTTCTCAGCAGGTTTCTGGCAAGTTTTCCATAGCCCTACTTCTTCCCAGAGCAGCACAGGAGACCAATGTCTTCTTTCTCCTCAAAATATGTCCATTTATATATTGCCCTGCCAGCAGCAGAAGGCTCCCCCTAATATCTGGAAAATCAGTTTGGAAAGTTTACTAGAAAACTGGAAGAACCAACTTCTTAATTTAATGTTTGAAAACAACATGGAATCACAGAGGCTTTTCCAGCTGCAGTTCTGGACTAACTTTTATGGGGGAGTCCTGTAGGACTTTGGCCAGGCTGAAGCTGACATAATCATAAGACAATGCCCAAAGACATTAGAAAAGAATTTCTTTGTCATAAATTCTTCAACATCTTGCATTGAGACTGCATTTAATTTTAGTTACCTTTTTTATGTTGAAGAATAGGAATATATTTGTGCCAGTTTTTATTTGGAAATAAAAATTGGGCAGAAGTCTCCCAAATGTTTCAGTCAAAGTTGTTAAATGTTGAAATGTGTCCAGCATTACGCAGTTACACAAACAACTGATGAGAACATTTCTGACAACTTCAAGGTATATTTTGGTAAGACACTGGCACAGGTTGCCCAGAGAAGCTGTGGCTGTCCCATCCCTGGCAGTGTTCAAGGCCAGGCTGCATGGGGCTTTGAGCAACCTGATCTAGTGGAAGGTGTCCCTGCACGTGGCAGAGAGTTGGAACTGGATGAGCTTTAAAGTCCCTTCCCACTCAAACCATTCCATGATCCTATTAGAATTTTGGAGAAATGTTCATGTAGTCTCCTAAAACAGTGGGTATTTTTTGCCAGGCTTTGCAAGGAAGCAGCACGCACTTACACACCCAGCCGCTCTGTCTCTCTTTTGGTTTTGGTTTGGTTTTGGCTTTTTTTTCCCCCATTATTTTGACAAAGTGGTGGAGATCTTCTATATATTTTTTAAAAAATAATAGAGATCTCAGATATGTTTGACAGAGAGAGAGAAAAACCTTCAACACATTTATTCCCTGTAAGCTTTAGGAAAATCATGTGTATGGAAAGACCAAAGTAGTTCACCTATCAAGGAAAGGCAATTTTAACATAGCTGTGTTTCTGTGTTTCTATCCTATGGTGCAGCATCCATTTGATCAATGAACCCTGCTACCTTTTGTCCGGTCAAACAGAAAGCAGATAGCAAAGGAGATGATTAAACTGCAGTGAGGAGATTGAGTGAATGAAGGCATGTAACACAAATCCATAGGAAACTAGGCTTCATTTTTTCAGCTACTCATGAAATAATTTTTGTTTGCAATTTGCTAGGGTAGTTAATTGCACAGATATGTTTAATGGTTTCTTTCTCATTTACTTGTTGAAGTATGTTGAGGGGTTCATGCAGTGCTAATTAAAGTACTTCAATACAACAAGAACTACCAAAATGTTTATCTGAAAAGGACCTCCCAATTGTTTTCAGGTAGAATATGAGTCAGCAAAATAAAGGTTTCACTATTACCCAATAAAATAGTGCTTGAAAGTTATCACGAAATACAAAGTTGATTTAATGTGCAGGAAGAGTAGACAACTAACTCTTAGGCTAAAATGAGAACTACTGAGATATGGCAGAGACAAAGCAGTCTAAATTGAGAGGGAAGAGAAAAAAAAAACCCAAAAATTTGATACAAAAAGTATTGAAATGTGTTTGGATTTTTAATTATGTTTTTATTGCTCAAATAAACCTTTTGAATGCATTCAAGCAAATATATTCTTATGTCTTGTATTCAAATTTTCTTACAATTAAGAAATTACTTTGGGTATGGTAAGAGTTGGTCTACTTCACCAACAGAGTTATGCCTCTGTGAGTGGAACACTGCAAGCAATGAAAGATCAGAGCTACAGGAAAAAGTAGGAGAGCACAGTGGTGTGTTGAGAGGAGGTTAAATGCTGCTGAACTAGGGTGCCTTCATTCCATTGTATCTCATTTGTATTAAATAGGAGTCCTTTGCTGTCCAAACATACAGCCATTTGGTTCACATTACATGAAGAATGCAGATGAAGGATGGAAAGGAAACATGTTATTTGACAAAATCACATAAGCTGAACTAGCTATGAGGATAGCATTCTTTGTAAACAGATGTTGCCTTAAAAAGGATTTGGTTCATACTAGGAGGGATAAGATTAGCCCCCTAAGATCCGAAGTTTGTTCATGTAGTAAATGATGGTCATTATTCAACCTTTTTCTCAATCTTGCAGAAATGCAACAGAAAGACTGTCTGCACAATCATTTTGAGGACAGGCATGAGCTCACACTGCCTAATGACCAAGAATTATGTGGCTGTGCTAAATGGTATCCCTAAGCCAACACTAGAATACCCCTGTCTGTTAGCTGGGCTTCAGTGACACAATAACACAGCCATGATATTTACACTTGGTGAGAGGACAGTGAGAAAGAACTCATATTTGTTTGCAAAATACTTTGTAGACACTGGTAGCTACAGGTAGCTATTGCCACAGTAAGAGACACAAACCAAGCTTTGGCATCTTTCCTCTAGGATGCCATCATTCTTCCATGAATATAATCTATGTTTAATAATTTTCCAGTCAGATTACACCATGCATATGTGTCAAACATTGCCCATTGTCTTTTGGTGAAATGATTGTGATCAGCATTTAACAAAAATAAATACTCACATCAGGTTTTAATTTTTGCACTTCCATAGGCAAAAGGTCTGAAAGTAACTGCAATGGGAGGAGTTTGACATGAAAAAGACATGCATGCACAATGCCAAGTTACATAATTACCCTTGAATATGATAATGGATGCCAACAGTTCTTAACATTAGTAGCCATTGTATACTCAATAAGTAAGATCATTACAAGGGGAAGAGCCTCTTTTTAGCTAAAACTACTTGCAGAAACAAAACTATGCTCACTTAGTCTCCACAACTCACCAGTCTCAGCTGCTGTGCTGTCTGGTAGGGAGCCACTGGGGAGTGGAGTCAGATTGCTGTCCTGAGCACCCAAATGCTCCTTCCATTTCCACATGGAGAACACCCACAAGTGTCTTTTATTTTTCAGATTGAAGTCTCTGGTCTTTGAAGAATTACCCATCTTGACCCATCTTTTACTTCAGTGCCATTGCTCTTTCTTGGTGCTACCAATGGCACCACTTTCTCTTGATCCTATTAACATTAACCCTGTGTGAGACCAGCTGTCTCCTGCAGCTCTTCTTCTTGCCTTATGCTGAGGGTTGGATCAGCTGGACCTTCACAAGACCATTTTTCTTCAGCCAGATTCCACAGATTGTAGCTCTTTAATACCATGCACAAATATTCTCCCTGCTTTTGAACACACAGAGCCACATACATTTTTATTAATTTCATAGTGGTTCTAACAGGCCAAAAAATTTACAGGGAGCCACAGTATTGCTGGGGCAAGAAACAACGATTGATTAGTCCAGGGAAATTTCTTTGTTAGTAATACTATTTCTCTACTGAGAAATCTGTTCAGAATTTTTCCTTTATAACCACAGGCAGTCACAAATTCATTAAATCATATTATACCATATGAAGTATCTGGAAGTATGTTATATACATGGGGGAGAGGGAATAGCTTTTTTAAAAGCTGGAAATATATGAACATAATCCTGATGCCTTTGTAAGGAGTTTTGCTGCATTCACCAATAGGAAGTGAGCTGGGCCCTAAGACCTGGAATTGTTTGCAGCTTTGATATTGCTCTACAGGGCAGTTGACAATTCTTTGTACACTTTCACCAGTTTCTTTTTTTCAGTTACTTCGTTTGTGGTTTTGGTAGATACTGACAGTGGTTCCCCAGTTCCTCTGAGGATGTATATCCCAGCTGGGTGGAGCTACAGAGATGACTTTTAATAGATTGCATATATTTTTTTATGAGAGTATACCTTTTTATAAGAAAATACAGTTCAAGTCAAAGCATTCTTCTGGATGAGTAATTTAAAACTGAAAATCTTAGGGAAACAAGCCTCTTCTGCAAAGTATTTCTGGTAAGCAGGCTGTATCCTCAGGACAAATATGAATCAACATGGTACTATAGAAGACTGTAAGGTAATATACCAGCTGAGAACCTGACCTGTAGTATGTAAGTGCTGCTCGTGGGGTATAGAAAAGTCTTGGAATGTATCTCTGCCACTTATTAAACAATGCAGAAGAAAGCAATAAACATAAAAAGTACAGATGCCATGAGATCATCAACAGCCCTTGAGCACTGGAAGCATGAATTTCAGCCAAAGGGCTCTGGTCCCTGAGTGATTACTGTAAGATAATGGAGCTCCCTCAACCTTTCTTTTACAGGGGGAGTATTTTGCACTTTGATGGTGAAAAATAAATAATGGCATTGGCAATTCAGAGTGGTTAATCCTTTGCTTGGACTCAGCGTTTCGTACAGTGAGCATAATATCCATTCAAGATACCATTCAAGAGCCTAATTCCAGTCTATCGGAGCGCTCCCTCTGTTCAGACATACAGTCTGTGTTTAGGAAAAAATGTGATACTTCTGACAGCTAGAGTTTTGTGGCAGGCACCAATGAATATAACTCATCCATCACACTTTGGAGTCACCTGGCAAGTAGGACTGAGAGAAATTTAGGCAGGTCCTCACTGGAACATCAGCAAAGGAACTCTATTGTGTGACTAAGCTCTTCTGCTTCCATAAAAATCAGAGACAGACAGTATGAAATGTTAGCCCCCCCAAGCACTTTAAGGTTTGAGAATTTGCTGAGCTTGAGCCAAATCTAAAATCCAGTGTGGCTATATCGCTGCAGTGACTTGATTTTTTTATTAAACTGATCTTGATCCAAGACACTCCTTGGGAAACTTGACTTTCAGAGAAGTAGAAACAAGGATGTTCATGATAAAACACCTGCTTGTTGTTAATTTAGTAAGGACCTTTGGATCACAGCCTAGTATGATTCTTTCTGATTCTTCTTACAGACTCCAGTAAATAACACATTTAAAACTATTTTTTCAAATGCCTTTCATCTCACCCCTTTGAACATAGTTCTGGTGCAAAACCTGTGTATTCCTTTCTGAGATTTCTGTCAGGTGGGACATAAGCCAGACACTAGGCCTTCAAGTCTTTAACTGACTGGTCCATGGCAGAATGTAGAGCCCTTGGGAAAATTTTTCTGAAACATAGTAGCAAAACTTGAGTCCATCCTTTCTTCATTTTCCTTTGACAAATAATATATTCCTGACATCTTTTCACTGACTGATACTGCTTGCATGCACAGGTAATACTTAGACAGGAAGTCTAAGTACTAGTTTGAATTCAGTGTCAACTCATAATTGTCTTCTGCTCAGAAATGAACTTTCCTCACATCATGACAGAAACTCAGTCTCACTATTTGTGAGACTAACTGCTCCACAGTAGAATCATATGCAATTTGGTTATCTGCTCTTCCTCTCCTGTCATTCGTTGGGTCATATTTCAGAGAACATCACCTATTTGTATTTTGTATCATGCAGTTATGCCAAAATTGACTTCATCTACCATCAGACATGTTTCATACTCTCATTTGTAAGCGTTAGTATAGTTCCAGTTTTCAGAATCAGATTCAATAACATTCAAAGCTGGTTCTTGCTTCAAATCACTTACTTATTCTTTTTCCGTGCTACAATAAAACATATTTAATAAATGTATTGAGAGAACTGAAATGTTGATAGATAAAAATATTTTCTGATTTCTTCTTGGCATTTAAAATTAATTAATTCTTTCCAGAAAATAATGCAAAGACAAATTTTTACATCCAGGGTTGTTGAAATTTCTACCCAGGGCTGAACCTATTCAAAGATCTAAATCAACAGAAACTTCCTAAAGTCTAGAGCTAAAGGGATTATTTTGAGTGGAATAATTTATTCCACAAATTTAATCTCTTTTTTCTAAATGTGGAGTCTGCACAAGCAGCTGATTTATTTTCTTACTCTTATAGTTACACAAGCACTTTTGTATCTGTAATTTGCTATAGAATTATGACATTTGAATTGTGTCCTTTAGATATCACTAATCAGATAAACACCCAAGTACTTTTCAGACTTCTCAACTTGTGAGTTTCTAAGACTACTGCAGCCAATGTTCATTCCAGAGTGATGGTCTTTCTTCTGAATTGGACCTTAGTCCATAAAAGCCTGTATTATTATAACACAAGATTTCCATAGCTAGCCTAATCCTCACTGCAGTTTGTGTTGCTGTTCCATTCCAGAAATATCTGTTTTGGTGGGGTAGACAAATGTGATGCTGGGCAGGTTTGCCAGGCTGCACCTCTAGTTTCTGCATTCTGTGAAGCAGAAACATATGATTACTACTAATGCTGCTGCCATTGCATTAGCTGTAACTATGCCAGAATCCACTAAAACAGGCCAAATGTTAGACAAATGATATAAGATAATGACCATAATTTGTACAGGGATATGTCTTCCTTACATACTTACAGAGTTGTGCACTGCGGTAGGACCTTAAAAATTCCAAAAAGTGTGAGAATTAAAATGATGGTCAACAAGTTTATATAGTTTAAATTTGATCACAGGCTGTGAGTGGATTCCAGTTACAGCCCTCTCCTGTGATAATAAGCATTCATAATACTGTACTTCAGAGTCCCTGTGTGCAAGGAAAACATTCCTAAGCCAAGAATGCATAATGAACTGCAGTCCTAGTTTGTCACACAGGTAAAAAACCCAAATGTAAAACACATGAGGAAAATAATAAGGTATTTAAGACTTGTTCTGAAGAGACAGGCAATATCAGTGATACTTTTAATGGTGTTCTGTTTTACTGGGAAGGCTCTTTAGGTGCATACCATTGGATTACCTCCTTTTGTGACAGAATGGCACATGCTCAGCTTTACTGTATCATCTTTGGCTCAGCTATGGGTCCAAATAGCACCTAAAAACCAAATGCCTAGATGAGAAGTTAGACTCACACCTAAGGATCGAAACCTCTCTTCAAACTTTTGAGTCTGGGCCAAGTACAACCTAGAAAAAAATAAATTTATCACATTTTTTCCAGATCCAGCCCAAGGAAATAGAAACTGCACAAGACCTGAATAACCAGCAGGATTTACACTATTTGGATACAGAAAGTTCATCCATCAATTAATCCTGGATTCACCATGGATTTGAACTTTGAAAGATAACCAAACACAATTGAATTGTGTGTTCATTTCCTTGCCTTCCACACTGCAACATGCAATGAACTCCATTTCAATCTGCAAAAATCTGAGCCAGTTGCTTTTCTTTATGTATCTGAATTTTGCATCTAAACCCGTGAAAACGAAAGCTTAGCTACTAATGTGCCTGGGCTGATGTAAAAACCCACAAAACCACACTGATTTCTCTCGGTAGGAGCTCACGTCTATCTCTACTGAAATTAAGACGAAGCTCCACTGAGAGCTGGCCGAGCCCCGGCCCAGGCTGGAAGGGGTGGGCTGCTGTTTTCGTCTGATCGTGATTTATTTCTTTGCACCATCTGGTGGTTTTGTAGACTAAGTGCAACAGCAGTTCCCAAAATTGCCTCACTCAGCTTTGCAGCGAAGGTCGGAGCGGCTCACAGCCTAGCTTGCAAATGATCTGGGGATAATGCAGGAGATGGCACCTGTCACCAGAGTAGTTAATAATCTAGAATGACACAAATCCCCCTGGTATGGCAGAAATCCTGCTTTTTGCTTCAGGTTGCTACTCCATTATCCTGATCACAGGCCTCTTCACAAAAGCATGTGGAGAGTAAAAAATGAAATCTGACAAAACTGTATTTATAAGAGGAAAAAGAATTCAGTCAAGGCTTAACAAGTGCTTTAATCAGGATATTCTATAAAGCCTGCCAGAGGTATGTGCCAACTAATAGCAACTTTTGACCCTGATTTTTGGCTTCATTGATTCTTGGCACTCAAACAACATGCTGGCTCAGCACTCCAATGAAACTGACCAATTGGATCAGATCGTATTTAAGTGTTTTTGGAGGAGGACAGCCATCATCATTAGATGATTAAAATATCTTAGGCTCAGAAGTGGTGCAACAAATGCATGTCAAACTATTCAAGTATAGAATGTAGGTCATAGGATAGCTTAAGGAATTGAGGAAAAAAAACCAGAAAGACATATTTCCCCATGGGAATGTGTGACATTATAGAATTGGTGATGTCTTCACTCCCTACCTATGAATTCTGGAGCTGGTGACTGCAGTGAAATGGTTTAAGGTCCCAGCTGCTGAAAACAGCAAACCCGAATGGACCTGATCAGACAAGTCCTGTGAACCCTGCCAGAGGCTGAACGCTGCTCAGTTAAAACCTGGACTAACTCCATCAAAATCAGTGAAGAAATTAGGAACTAACAGAGTTCCTTCAGCCCTGAGTCATGTCCTTCTTGTGCTTTGTGTTACATTAAAAAGGCAAGACACCATGTCTCAATGATGCTTTGGAAAACTTTTTTTATAATTTGGGTCGTTTCTGCACACCATGGTCTCTGGAAGTGTGGAAATGGGCCATAATGATAGTGGAACCTGTCCACTATCACAAAGAATATTCCCTGTGCAAAGGGCACAGCTTTCAGAATAGTGGCCTTGGCTAGTGTCCCTAATACAAGAGCTGCCTCAAAGAGGAGGACGAGTGAGCCTAACAAAGCTGTTAGACTGCTCTGATTGGGATAGGAATAGACAATACTCCCAGACAGCCCAAAGCTGCAAGAAAGTTTCGTACAGGCTGAAAGTCCAATTCTCTTTGTCCTCTGCTCTCTGCTCCACTCCCACATCTTGCTCTCTTTCCCTCCCAGATCAACTACATTTTTGACTAGAGGCAAAACAATATTTAAACTTTCCAGCATGGAAGGAAAATCTCTATCTCCCAGCTTAGCTGGGTCATATCCTTCCTGTATTAACTGCCAAGCTTATTCCCCACCTGGACATCTGTGAGAAGGACCTCACACCATCAGGTTGGTCTCTCATATGAGAGATTTTCCAGCCAGACACACCCTTTTTGAACTACGTGGGATACAGTAAAGGTTGTTCAGAAAGTATTTCCTTTTCCCTGCTTCTGACTTGGATAGTTGTAATTTCATTGACTTGCCAGCCACTGAGCCCTGTTCTATGGAAAATGCTGTATGGAGATAGCCTGCTGGAAGAAATAATCTAGCTGTTAAAAAAAAGACAAACAAGACATGGACCAGAAAACAGGTTTATTCTTAAATAAAGACTTCAGTGGTAATGGGTGTTTCTATCTGATCTATCAGATATGTCTCTAGTCAGTACTGATATTCTTATCACAGAAAAACTCTCATGAACTCACTTTCATGAAAAATGCAGACTACCCCATTATTCCGAAAATAGTAGGAAGTTTTTTCTGGTTTTCTGGACCTTATATAAACCTGTTTCTTTTTAGCGTTATTTTTTAAGTTCATCCAGCACACAGATGCAGGGCATTATATATCATGAATCCATCTTTAAAACACCTTTGTTCACATTTATGTTTGTGAGCAGCCAACTTTAAAAACAGTTTCATTTATCAAGCTTCCATCTACATCTGAATTTAGGATAAGGGTTTGGTTCTGATAAGAGCACAATTTCTGCTATAACAGTCCTGCCTACACTGAGAAGGACTTTCTTTGATCTGCTATAAACTGATCAAGGCCTAATAGTCATCTGAGAAAGTCTTGGTTCATAACTCATTTTTACAACTATCTGATTTCTTTTCATTTGTTTTGGGTTTATCTTGGGTATGAGGCCCCTGAAACAATGTTAAACTTCTCCACAAAACTATGAATGTAAAATCTTTTGTGAAGCAATCCAGTTTCTCTGTAATCTTGATTAATCAGATTGTGATTCTCCAGCAAGGCCATCCCAAGGCCAGAGCAATTAAGAAACTGCATCCTTTTGTGGTTCCTGTTTTGTATTTATTTTTATATACTCTTGGTAACTACCTAGTCATTTCAGTTTAATCGCTGCAGTTCTGTAGTACCCTTCCCTCCACCTCCAAAAAGGCATTCTTCATGAACTTTTTGTCCCCATGCACTAATCTGTTTTCGTGACCTGAACAGCATTTATCCCCTGGTCATAAACGAAATCTGTATTTCATCACATTCATCACTCTGTTCCATGCTACAGCCAAATAGCTGCACTCCTGCAGCTTCAAATGATGGCACAGAAGAGAATTGTTAGATATGCACATTCCAGCTATCCCACATCTGCCAGGTCTGTTGTGGGCAAAAATGAGGAAACCAGAGCCAAAAAAACAACCCTGCTTTGTGTGTACGTTTTATTTTAAACCATTCTGAAGCCAAGAATGTGCAGATCAACCAAATGTTGACATGCTAGTAATATTTTGTTTTACACAGATCTATAAATATACTTATCACTGTTTAAACTAAGACCGAATATACTGTAGTCATAAAAACACACATGTTCTAGAGACAGATAGAAATAATTATATGAAACAAAGGCTGGAAACACTTTCTTTTTCTGGGTGGGGTTAGACTTCCTATAAAACTTGATTTGGGATAATCTTCCATGCTTTGTGCAGGTGAGCTTAATGGGAGTTTTCTCTCAGATTAGGCCCAAACACAAATATATTTTCTGTGCCTTTGGTTTTCAACTTTTCTGCAAACTTGTTTCATTCTGGAGCTGCTCCTAAGCCATCTATAGCTACGAATAGCAAAACTATTAACAATAAATCCAAATTCACTGCACAGGAGCAGCTTCACTGAAAAAAAATGTAGGCTCCCATGAATTAAAAAAAAAAAAATATTTAAAAGAAACACGGAATTGCCTCAGCTAGGGGTCAGCCGTGATTAATCTAGTCTGCCCTGCTGTTTCTGACAAAGACCAGCATCAGACACATGGCTAGGAAACTGGTATGGAAGGATATAGCAGGATCAGGAAGAAAAGGATGAAAAAAGGTGGTAAGCTTCCTATTGTATGGACAGAATGTACATACTGGCTTTCTGAAATTTCCTTATGCTTAATCTCAAGGAGAAGGAAGAGGCAGACTTCACTGGCAGTCTTTGGTGAAGACAAAGAGGGAAAAAAGAAAAATGGTCCTGATGATAAAGGGTTGTAAGCAAGGAGGGGAGAGACCCCTGGTTCTTCTGTCTTAGGATGGACAGGGTGGGCAGGAGTGCAGGTCAGCTCATTTAATGGGAAGTATAGGATCTCTGGTTAAGTTGCACTGGATCTACTCCTACCCAGTAAAGGAAATGCATTTACCTGTGTGCTTCTGAGGAAGGCAATAGGGAAAGTCACTAGCAGATAACAAGTGAGAACAGCCACGATTGTAAAGTGAAAGATGATAGATGGCGATGAGATTTTGAGTAAGAGGAAGAATTAAAGGTGGCAGGCAAATTGCTGAAAATGGCCATAAACACTGAAATCCACTATGGAGCTTGGACTTGGAAAGTCCACATTTAATCAGAAAACTAGCAGGAAGGACCCCTTGGAAGGAAATTATGAAGAGAGAAAGAAATGTCAATTACTAAAACAAACTAAAGAACAAATTGTCCCAAAGGGGAGAAGATAAGAAGCTTACCTACCTTTACTACTAAAATCACATTCACCATAACATATGTGTTTGCTTTAGGAAATACAAGCAAATAAACCCACAAAGAATCTATCAAAATTGGGAAATTAAGAACATACCAACTTACAAATCTATTAAACAGGCCAATTGGAAATGATATTTAGAAACAAAACAGAACAAAACAAGACAATTTTAGCATCTAGGACTGGATAAAAGGTTTCTTTTGATAAACTAAGGGTTAAAATATCTGTCTCTCTAGTAATTAGGTAGAATTTGTGACATGAACAGTAAAAGATTAAGCCATCTCTATTGTGATATCAGTACAATACATAACTGTTAATAGCACAGTTAATAGAAAATAACTGATTGATTGATTGAAATGGAGATTCAAGTTTGTTAAATGCTTCTTTGCCAGACAGCTGCCATTATGCCAGCAAGTATCACCTGATACTTGTCAAATATTAGAGGACTGACTGTATCACTGACTGGGGAGCATTACCATTTCAGAAAAAGAAAACACACTTTCCTGAGTCAATGCCTGAGTTACCAGAGCATTTCTAGATTGAAAAGACCTAAACTCAGAATGGTTCCTCTCATCAAGTACTGCATGTCCTCCTGGGTGCGAAAGCACCTTTGTGAGTCACTCTGGTGCAGCATTAGTAGCTCCTGGATCTGAAACCAGACCCACTTTCACGTGCAGCAGGACGTGCATTTCAAAGCCCATCCCCTTCTTCATCCATGCAGCACAAGTGGCTTGGCGTATTCACACTGCTCACAGGCACAACAAGCAGCAGCTTGAGACAGACAATTGAAAAGCTTTTCTCTGCTTGCTCTTCAGAAGAGGCAGTGGACCAGGAAGTGTCTAGTTCTGCAGATCTGACTTGTGTGCTGGCAGTTGGACCACACTGATTTTGCATATGGTATATAAAATGAGCAAACATAAAAATGGGTATTGATGAAGTGTGATTTCACCCTTAAAATGCAGCTGAATTCACTGCATCAGTCCAGCCAATTGCCAAAAATGTGAGGGAGCTGCAACAGTATCACATAATCTGTGCAATGAATAAACTTCGAGTTAAATGGACCTCACAGCACGAAAGTAGGAGACTATGCCCAGCCACTGTGAGAAAGTATCACAGCATAAGTAAGATTCAGAGATAATCCCTGCAGGAACTGCAACAAATGGGATACCTAAAGAAATCTCAGGCTTGTGCAAAAACTATTGTCACCACCGCTTAATGGCAATAACTGAGTTCAGCAGATCACAGATAGCCATGGGTGCGCCAATGACCAACCTGTGTGCTTGTTTTCTGCACATTTAAACTGCTCAGTCCTTGGATATATGGCATCTTTGTATGGTCCTATTTACTCAGTTTGCCCTAAGAAGAAGTTGATTAGAAGGGAATGAGTAACTTTTTTTTTTTTTTTTTGCCTTGTTTTCTTTCCCCAAGAAAGGAGCAGAATAACCTTTTTTTATTATTATTGTAATTTTCTGCCAGCATGTTGAAAGATGGGCACATTATCAGACTACCAGATTTTCCTAAGAATTCTAGAGGGTTGATCTGAATCAAATGTAAATACTAGCAATGAAACTCTTATTTTTTGTGTTCCGTGTGGTTACAGAAATCATTTAAGTCAAGTAGGGTTTGGACTGAGATCTGTAATTTTTTTTTCTGTGTTCATCAGAGATCACTAAGTAACTTCAGAAACGTTCTATTGTATCTTAGTAAACAAAAACAAAAACCCGGACCAAGTTTTTTTCCATGTCATTCCAAAGGGAAACATTTTAGCTTCCTTTGAGGTTTGTCCTTCCGTTGAAAGATATATTGGAGTTTAAAAACTGCAATTAGATTGACAGACTGGCATGTTGAAACTGGTGGAGTTATTACTGATGCTTTATGCTCTCTGGAGCATGACTGCTACTCTTATTTGGTTCTCAGTTAAAAGTTCATGTGCATAATTCC
This sequence comes from Strigops habroptila, assembly GCF_004027225.2. Classification (NCBI taxonomy): domain Eukaryota; kingdom Metazoa; phylum Chordata; class Aves; order Psittaciformes; family Psittacidae; genus Strigops; species Strigops habroptila. The sequence continues at coordinate 32,643,303 of NC_044277.2, read as the reverse complement.
ACTGTAGTCTTCCAAGGAGAAGTCCAAATACATCAGGATTTATGCTCCTTCTGATTCCTGAACTGTGATATGCACACATTGTTTGTGGAACACCTGAAGTTTATTAAGTGTTTGGCAGTCATGGGCATCTTATCTTTTTCACATAACAGCATCTACCTACTGTTTATCAAAATCTATGTAGATCTAAACAAACTAAGCCTGGGAATATATCATCATGACAGAGAGCCATAGAGGAGTTAACAAAAAAGTGCAAACTAAGTTTCAATTTGTAATTAATAATTAATGTACATAAGACTGCAAACCCTTTACTCCCACTGGCAGGCTGCTACTTATCAAAGCATTTTCAGTGCAGTCAATGAAAGGTGTGTAACCGCTGACAAACTTGAAAATGAGTCTGCAAGTCTTCAATACTTTGTGTACATAGCCAAGTCTTAAGTCAAATCTTGCTGTCATTTATTCAAGACAAACTAGATCCATTATATAGCTGCTACTTTGAACACTTTTTTTTTTTGTTCTTTTTTGGGGGAAAGGGGAGTTTTTTGTTTCTTGGGTTTGGGTTTGGGTTGGTTTGTGGTGAGGTTTCTTTTTTTTTGCATCCTGGTAGGTTTTTAAGAAGAATTTACAATTTTTTTTTCCTCAGGTTTGGAGTAGCTCAGACATGACAACAGCATATGTGGCTAAAAATTGGGTAGCACATGTCAATAAGTCAGGCCCATGTGGAACTGGCAGGGTACGCTGCCATATTTTCTGTGGAAATAAATCTATTTCAACTCCCTTAGATGTCTCAAACCACCTGTGCACAAAAATTGTGCCAGAAATCTGACCTAATGTGTTACAATGTACATGTCCTGATGCTGAATAATGTTGGCTACATCCTTGGTTACTATAAGAGGTTGAATTCTTCCACTGTCAGCTTGCTTTACTTCATCTGTCTGGCCCTTCACTTGATAATCTGCATTAACTGAACTACTGAAAACTATGTTCTTAGTGTGACGTTAGTGTTAGAACCCTGGTGGCACAGAAGGCTTCAATGTTCATTAGAAATTTCAAACTTCTCAAGCATCTAGAAGTGTGCCTTATTCTGCCAAGTACTGAACATTCATCTTTTGTAGACAGCTGTTCAACACATTTCTAGAAGTTGAAAAAAGGCATGTTATCTCCTCTCTCAAGTCATCGAGAGAGAAAGCAAGTTGCCAGTGTCTTATATTTCACATGCATCAAGGTTTAACTCTGGTTTCTTACAGTTTTAGTAACAAAGACACCTTTACTAACGAAGATGTTGTTCTTCACCTCTCACATGCTACTGCTGCTGTTTCTTATAGATACAAATTATCGGACTTGATTTTAAAATCTATTAAGCAACTACGGCTTATGCTGACTTCATGGGAAACTCTGCGTTCTCAGTACATCAGGTCCTCACTCATTAGTCCCCTACTTCATTCTTTCGGTAACACAGACCTGTGTTTTCTTTCCATGAGATGTCTATACCCTCTAATGTCTCATACTAAAGACTGTTCTTTCATTCAGCTGAATACTAATAACATACAGCTTTTGAAGACATTATTTCAGCGGTTAGCTACTAGTTATTATGTATTCACCTGAAAGGTAGATGATGGGTATTATTATCCCCAGTTTTAATAAAAGAAAACTTGTAACCTGTGGGCAAATGGGAACAAGTTCTGCCTTCCTCTTATAAACCTTTACAAGAAATCTCATTCTTCCTACTGATGACTATATAAGGTTCCTCTTAAAACTGGAACTAGTTCTTTCTAGCTGTAATTAGTTGCTAGATGAAGAAGCAGTAAGGAGAAGATTACAGTGATGTTGGTGGCAAGACTAGTGGAACTGCCTAGAGAAACTAGTAATTAGTGGAAATTAATCTCAACAATTACAATGGGAGAACTAAATCTAAGAAACTTGCAGGTTCAAGATTTATTGCGAACTGTAAACCGACACTAAAATACTCTAAACGTATTATTTCCTTGCCTTTAAACACATTTTCTAAGCCATTTTTAGAGCATCTTTGTAAAGAAATTATTTTCTTGCAATTTTTGTGCCTAGTGCTTTTTCCAACCTTCTTGAAAAGTCTGACCGACAAAACCATGGGGGTCCACCCACATTTGTTTAAGCATCATTGTAACTGATACTCCTTATATAGCACTGTTTGTACAGTGGGACTGCAATTGGTGAGAAGAATGGCATAAAGGCAGCTGAATGCATTTCTTCTTTATGGAAAAAAACCCTCCTAGAAGAATTTTTAAAAGGAGAATAAAAATGCCTGTATTTCGGATTTTTATACAACACCTATTTCTGTCATGCGTTCAGCATTGATCTTATACACTAGTATTCTAGATAGCTGTCCTGTTTGACTGCATAGGCCTCCCAGGATGGCTGAATCTGAATATCTGGGCAGTATCTCCAACAATTTTGCTTCTCTGTTTCATGAGAGAGAATCCAGCTTTATTAGATTTTTTTCCCTATTTAATGTGCTTGTATGTGCATGGTTTGATGTACAGCTTAATATTTGCTTGGTTTTATTTCCCCTCTGTGACATATAAAATCTAATAAGCAAGTCTTTTTCTTTTGTTGCTATGGCAGAAAGATTCTTGAAACGCTTAATGATAGAAAAAAATTAAAAAAATAAAAAAAAATTGAGTGGCATCTCACTTCTATTTTTGGCAAGTTTGCTCACATATGTCTTTACGAAGCCAGAACTCTGAAATGCTCTAAGCTAAGAGTTCCACAGTGAAACCAAGCCAAACTCATAAAGCTCAGTAACTCCAGAGTCTAAATTTTTATGCTAAATGTATTATTGTTCAAAAGGAACTTGTAAGGATCATTTACTGGGAAGGCATGCCTTCCTAATAATTTCCAAACAAAGTATTACCTGCTTGCCACAATAAGGCAACACATAGGGATTGAGTTTTACGGGCCGTAATATCAACCTTGCAGTTGTTCAGTGCTCCAGAATCCTATTTATAAACTTTGCAAGAGATTTGCTTGCCCAGCTCCATCTGAAGTTTAGGTGTTTTTCCAAGTGTCATTGTTACAGAAATATCTAGCAACATTTATAGTGTTCACTGGTTTCAGGTTGCAGGAGGTGCAGCATCAGTCTGTGGTATCAAATGAATAAAGCAGAGAATTACAAGATGATGTTTCTGTAAAAATGAGGTAAGGAATTGTACTGCTTCGGTAGAATTTCCTGGTTATGTGGCATTTTAACTCAGATGATTAATTTTGGTTCTCAACTGCATCTGATAACTAAGTGAGGGAGGAGGGGAAAGCCTAAAACCTACCATGGATTTAGTGCTTTTATCACTTTCCCTATATATACAATCTTTGCCTTCTATTTTTCTGCATCTTGATCTCATTTCCCATCTTAGCCAGTACCCCCAGAAACTCTCCTGTATTATTAGTTCTACCATGACCACGTTTTATTGAACCTAATCTCACAGCACACTACGGTCATCCTTTTGCACTGCCCTCAAAATGCACTCAAAAACCAGCGGAACCCCTTCAGGCCTGAAAATGTCAAAAGCGCAAATGTGCGAAGGAATGTACTGGGGGTGCAGAGAAAAGCTGTAGCAAGAGGAAGTCCTTCTATCACAGTGGGGCCTTTCTGCTCTCTCTGCTTTCTGGTACTCTTGTTTCCTGCAGGACGCTTCCTGAGCATTCCAGTTAAAGAAAAAAATAGCAATAAAGCGTGTGGAACCTTATCAAAGCCGCATTATGCTAATGTTACCTTTACATGGAGAAAAAGCGTTTGCCCTGTTTAACTGTAGGTACCAAATTTATGCTCCCTCCTGCAAGCTCAGTGGCTTCCATGAGTCAGACAACTCAATTAGATACTTAAATGTTCAATGTTGTAAGCAGCACCAAGGCAGTCATAAAACTTCCACTTGTTTCCACACTCATGTTTTTGTAATGACTTTTCCTCTTTAAGGAGGTTGCTAAAGCAGTTGCTAAGTGCTTGAATAACTCATGCTTGATGAACGTGCTATCAACAGAATTAACAGCTTCTCAAGCAAAAGCAAAATTGTGTGGCAGAAACCTTCCCAGCAAGCATCCACCTTAAGTCAATAAAGCTGTGTCCTGCCTGTGGCAAGTGCAGAGACATATTGTAGAGAGCCAAGGCGGGTATTGTAATTGACGTCACTTTTAAAGAACGAGACTGAGGCCAACAATAGTGTTAAAAGCAGGTTTTAATTGATTACGTTTTTATGGTGTTGCTTACAAGTAACAAAACGTTAATCACACTATATAAGATATGTCGTTCTGTGTTTTCTTTCAGATCCTAGCTACTAATGGATCAGGTGAGAGGATTTTTACGTGGGCAAGATCTTGCAGCAGCAACTTCTGAGGCCAGGACTCAAGAAGGGGACAAGTAAAACTAGTACCTCTCCAAAGAGAATTGTTGATGCCAGGAAAACTAATACCTTTTAATGTAAAAATAATTTTTATGGGTCAGAGGCATAACACTGATATCATACAAAGATTTTTGTTAATATGAAAACAAGGAATTTACAATATTTTGTTGAAATATAATGTGAGGAAATGATATAATTACATATTATAATCAGAACCTGATTTCTTATTACTTCTCTCAAACTTTTTTCCATGTCCCAAGTGCAAGCAATGCATGCTGCTATAGCATGCACAAGTCAAAAACTTAGAGAAGAACAAGTAACCATACACAAGCCTCCATGTGTTTCACTAGGTTGTGAATTAAGAGATAGCAGTTGGAATTTTAGACCTCAGTCTGAAATATTTTGTGACAATGGACACATCATTTCATCTGTATGTAAGATGATACAAATCTCTTTGACAGATGAAAATAGTGAAAACAATTTAAAAAGCCTGTTTAAATTGTATAAAACTGTCTTCTAATATTACTTACCAGATCAACAGTGATTACCCCTCACAACACTCAACCTTCTCTTAGATACCATTACTCCAGACCGTTTCATCCCAGCATCCCACAACAGTTCTTGATCCTGGCTTGCAGCTTCTTCAAGGAGAATAAAAAATCCCCATTAGGATCAAATCCTTCAAGGACTGTCCCCAGGACAAGTCCAAACCCCAGGTTTCAGAGTGGGATGAGGGAAGATGCTAGATATAGAAACGACTGATGGATTAAGTTTGAAGGCTAGGCAGATAGTGCGAAAACCCCAAACAAACAAAACAAAAGGTTTAGCACAGAGGCTCTGGGTGAGGGGCCAAGCACAGGCAGCGGGAGGAGGCTGCAGGGGAGGAGGATGTGCGGGTGGCTGAGGCTGTCTGCTGCTCGGCCCTGCTTTGGTGTGCAGGACCTGAACAGCCACTCGAAGCTTGATTACAGCAAATGGGAAGTGGTTGGCACAGGGAGCCTCATCTAAACACAGCTGTACATAGAAACCCACAGCACCTTAACGTGACTGCGAAGTAAGGGTGACTGGAAATCCAGCCTGTTATAGGAGTGTGAGATATGGCAGTGTATATGCACAACAACCTGGAAGGCCAAGTCGGGCAGGGAATGTCATCTGTGCAGCCGAGAACCCAGGGAACTTGGGAAAGATATCCTGCAGTCACTGGGAGCAGGATCTTCAGGAAAACAAACCCTAAAGTCTGTTGACTGAGTGTAGGAAAAGGTGCTGATGAGTTTACTTTTAAAATTAACTAACATTTAAATTGTTTTAAATATTATTAATGCTAGTGTTTTGGTTTTTATATTTAAAGGTGTTTTTCTAATTTTTGTCTATTGCCTTTTGCATTTGAGAATAATATGCAAAACCAAGTAAGCATCTAGGGTGCTTAATTTCTTTCTGGAAGGTAAGTCTTTCCTTATAGTACGTAGTGTACACAGCATGATACTTCCATACAAAATAAATAAATTTTAAAGTAAGCCAAAGATCATCTCTTTTCTTAATTAGTTCCACTGGTGTCAAACTGGCCAAATTTGTAGTAGAGATGGTTTAAGCACATAGAGGGATGAAGGCTCTGGTGTGCTACAGCTAGGTACCGTGGTTTTCTGAGTTTATCTGTCTACTTGCTCCCCTACACACCAGTGAAGTGAGAGTGGCAGCTCTGTATTGCAAATCAGGGCAAGGCTGATCAGCACTATTACTGTTTTGTGTGTTAGTGTTGGTGCAGTGTCCCACCTAATGTCTGGACAGAAGGGTTGTTCAAGTCTCATGGTGCCTGCGGACTGTAGTTTAGGGCAATACCGGAGTGGGTTATTTCCTTCTTACTCTTTCCAGGTTCTATCTTCTTCCTGCAATCTCCTTTTCAAGAAGCAGTGATGTAATTCTAGACAATTAAAGAGGCTTTTATTGCACTATAGTATTTTTTCATACTCTATCCCTCAAACTGAGGTGGTTGTTCCATGTTACAGCAAAAAGATGTGACCAAAGGAGCAAGCCCACTATTTGTCTTCAATTTGCAGATTCTTGCTTTGGCCATAGCGGTCAGTTCCCTCTATTTCATTTTCATTCAGCTTGAGGCTGTTGCCTCTTGTCCTATCACTTGTTACTTGGGAGAAGAGACCAACCTCCACCTCACTACAACCTCCTGTCAGATAGTTGTAAGAGAGGAATAAGGTCCCCCCTGAGCCTTCTCTTCTCAAGGCTAAACAAACCCATTCCCTCAGCTGCTCCTCATCACGCTTAATTCTCCAGACCCTTCGCCAGCTTTATTGCCCTTTTCTGGACCTCCAGCACCTCAATGTGTTTCTTGCAGTGAGGGGCCCAGCACTTGTGAGATGCAGTCTCACAAGTGCTGAGTACTGGTGGGATGATCACTGCCTTTGCTGTTGCAATCAGTTCAGGCAGACTTGGAATTTAGGAAGAGAGAAGCTCAGCCCTAACTGATCTGACTTCATCTCTGGCTGCAAGGGCTCTGTGTTACTGGGGGGGGGGGGGTCAGTGGTAAAAGTTTCTGTAATATAGGCAACCATTAAGATGAAAGACTCACTTCCATCAAAAGCAGCATGGACGCTGCAGAGGATAGTGCTGATCCAGGTGGTACCTGCAGTTCAGGCAGGCACTTGTTGACAAAGACACCTCTTCACAAATACAAGATGTCATGACAGCCTTGGTAATGGAGACCAGATCTCTTTATAGCTGACAGAAACATTTGTTTGCATTCCACCGGATGATTCTGTTTCCCATCACTAAGAGCTTAAAGAATTTCTTGACATTATGAGTTTTTTGATAGCTTGTATTTTTATTAACTTAAACAATTTTCCATTAACGTGCCAGTGTTCTAACTATTTGTTTAATGTCTGAGGGTGATGTAATATCACTTTAATGGCTGCTATCTCACCATTTTCTGTGCTGGTTCTATTCCTCCCAAATATGTAACTGGAATTATCCCGTCTTCAAGCAGTCTGTGTTCTTGATGGAACAGTATGTTGGCATTACTGTAAAAACAATATAAAGCACAGTCAGCCTTAGACAAGTCGTTATTCATAAAGAATAAAAACTGATATCCAGAAGATTTCAGGATGTGTGACCAGCTTCTGCTGGTTTTGAAGAAAAACTGGTTTCATATATTATTTTAGCTAGTTTTGAAAGTTTTTTATCATTCTCTGCTGAAACCACAAAGACCATTTTTTGCAAACTCACCATTGTATCTTGATTACTGCACCAGTGTGCAACCATTCTGAGTCCTTTCTTCAGTGTTTTTTATGACAGTCTGACAGGAGAGAACACTTCATCATTACAGAAAGTTTTCATGGGAAGGCTTGGGTTCTGAATCAATGCAGAATATTCATACTCACAGAGTATTCATAGCAATCATACACTCAATCATGTTTCATTTGGATTTGTGGTATATAAATGACTTACTGAGATAGTACAGAAAAGCAGTGAGTTTTAGGAGGAAAATTTTATTGATCTTTTCATTTAAAATACGTCAAATACTCTCTTGCTTGAGCAGTCAATACACAGCATCAAATCATTATTTTTTTTTTAAATATACAATCAAGTCACCCATCAATGTCAGTCTTGTGTAATTGTGATCCACAGGTAATTTAATTTCTTGAGAAATATATAAAGTAGCCATTGGGAAAAAAAATAAATTGGATGGCTAGCAAAGCAAAAAAATGTCTGGGGTTTGGAAAACCTATTTGGGTGCCTTTTATGATTGACATGCTTACTATAGTGTGTTGCACAACAGCTTCTGTCTGTCTACTGTTTATTGATACTATTCACATATCATGTTTGGAGTAGATACACATATCCACTCTTTTACTGCAAGAAGTTAGGAAGCAAGTAAACAAGGATTTTCTGGGGGTGGATTTGAGAAAGAACAATTGATTCTTTGCATACTTCCCACACCTTTTCCTCCCTTTAGATTTTTACTTACATACATTGTGTTGGGGGAAAAAGATCAAAACAGATTGCCTTTCTCTTCCAAATCAGAACAAAATCCATAGTATGTTCTATGCAACAATTTATAGTGTAAATTACTATTCAGTATCATATGGTCCAGTCTTTTAATGAGATTGTTTCTTCGTGTCACCGAACAGCACTGTTATAATAGAAGCCACTGCTAGAGCTGTGTATATAGTGCCAAAAATGCACTGCTTGCTGTATGTGTAGTTTTGTTAGTATAACAGGATTTATTATTATTACAGGCAGTTTACCAAAGAAAGTGCTTTGATAGAATAGCATTGCCTACATAGCATATCCTGGTAGAGCCATCCTGAAAAAAAGAGTGAAAGATAGATCTGGCCTTGGAATAAGTGGTGGAGCATGCTCAACAGTTCTTTCCTTCTTTCTTCAGAACCTTATGGAACATGAGTTTTCTCTTAATAAGCTGTACATAACTATGAATGGTAGTAATGGTTTTGCATTATGCTGAATGAGTGATTTGTGTCAAAAGTAGAAGTTTCTGCTTCAATGAGAGCATAACATCGATGTGTGTGGATCTGTAGATCTGTCCATTCTTAGGACAGTTATCTTTCCTTATGTATTTCTGCTCTTTAGTTTTAAACTGTTTTCTCATTTTATGTCCAGGTCAGTTCCCTGATCCAGTTCACTGCACTCACTTCTTTTGTCAGATCAGCATGGAGGACAGGACAAACAGTAGCGATGAGCAGAAACCTTTTTAGCCAACTTTGCTCCTTTCTTATTTTAACCTTATTGTACTTTCCATTGAATTATTTACACAAAAATCACTCAGATCACTGAAATATCAGTTAGGTTCATGTGAAATACAAAAGTAGCTTGCTTTCTTGTACAAAGCTGTTCCAGAGCCTTAACTCCAAAGCTGAGTTGTGGCTTGAGATTTAGTGCTCTAATTAGCAGACTAGTATTTCCCTTTTTTTCACCATTTCTTAGAATGTTCCTTTGACTAGTTTGGATCCTACTATAAAGAAGGTGGTTGGTTTTTAATTTGTTGTCCTTTCTGCCATATGGCAAAAATACTCCCAGCTTATTGAAAAGGATCAGATATATTAGTAAAACCCCATGTGTTCCAAGTAGCCATGACGTAACGCCTCCAGTAGCATTTATACCGACTTCACTATCCAAAGAGATTCAGTTCCTTCCTTTACATGCTCACAATAACAAGAAGTCACTGCTGTGCTCATAACATTTACCCGATACAAAATCCAAATAGATGAGCTCAGTTGTCTATTCATTAGATTTCTTTCAAGGCTGAGTTCACTATTTCGCATTCCTTTGAAACAGAATGGGCTGGCTGCCCGTCCAACGCCCCCCACCCCGGCTCCCTGCTATCCCTTATACATTCCTTCTCCCATGTGTGTTTCAGGTCCAGTGCTTTCTTATGGTCTTCATAAAACCTCTTATTTTTACATGTTTGTTTAGCACATTAGGTAATCGAATGTTGACTTCATCTTCAGTATCATCTCCGGTTTCCACCCACTGAAACAACAGAGCAGTTTACACTTCAAAGCTGTTCTCTGTAATAAATATAAACTGTGGAGTAACAGACAAGTGTTTGCGTGTACAAGTCATCCATTCTACTTTTGGTGGAAAGGGAATAATGGTGAAAAAGAGAATGACCACATGTTTTCTTCACAATAGCAATTAAATTAAAAATCTGGTCCTCTCACACCACGTTTTTAGAAAGACTACTTCTCTGTGGGGAAATTGTGTCTGTGATAGATCCGCAGGTGGGGGCAAAAGAATCCTTGAAGTTGGGCGCTGGAGGAGCTGCAGGTATGCATGGTGGAGGGGAGAGATGGAAAACTGACAATTAAGTAATTTGTAGTACCGTATATGGGGGAATAAGCATTTTATTATATAGGAAGGGAATATTGGATATCAGGCCACTGCAGGAATGTGGGGACCAGTTGCCAGAGAGAAATGGCAAATAGCTTGAGTTTAATTCTCTGGACAGGCTCACTGGAGCCAAAGTAGAGCCAGTCAATCTCCCGTTGCTATGCTGTATATCTTCATCCTAAGAGTAGGAAAAATTTTGGAAAGAGTAAGGTGAGAAAAAAATCTGTAAAAAAATACAATAGAATTGTTGTCAGGAAAGATGAGTTTCTACAAAAATAGTTTTTGTTATTGCCGTGGTGGTGCATTGTTTGCTAATACAAAACATATCATAGAAAACTCTGTCATCTTGGTTTGGCTTTAACACTCTGTTGAGCAATACAGAAATCACTGCAGTTTGCTGAAGTGTAATTTCCCAGCCTGGAATTTGACTGGGAAATTGGGTGCAACTTTATATATGTAAGAAGCCTGACTGACCATCATTCAAAATTCTTCAGCTTCTAAGTCATCCACCAGAAAAAATAAAGGAAATAAAGTTTATCCCGGCTGAGAAAGTTGAAGTAACTATTTCTCTTTTAGGGCATGGACATACATTAATGAAGCAATTGACAAAAAAATGCTGGGGAGGTTTTTTAAACCATGGTAATTTAATTGGCACCAAGCTTAAGACTGGCTTAGAGCTTCAGCACATCCTGGGACGCATAGCAGTGCAGGAGTGAAATCCCTTAACTAAACAGGAAGGAAAGCAGTAACTTCTTACTTTGTCATGGGCACTGGAGGGAACAGTGCAGCTGCACCCAAAGAGGAAGGTATCTCTGTTTGTATTTAATAATAAGTAGGCTGCTTTGTTCGTTGAAATACAATTATCTTTGTCAGCTTTTCTGTAACTTCATTTTTTAATATTAAGGTTTAATTGGAAACCATAATACGAAACTTCAGCATTAGATTCATCATCCATTAAATGAACAAAAGAAAGTTCCAGGTCATACTAATAAGAAAGAACTAGTTTGCAAAACACTTGCTTTTGTATGATATAATAAATAGTTCCCGGTTTAGGGCCTTCCCTTTTAGATAACTACCTTTTACACAGATCCTTTAAATGAAGCTCCACCAGAATACCTGTGAAGGCTTTCTGAAATGTCTTCATTAGAATATGGAACTGTGTATGAGGAAAGAAACAAAGCAATTGCAAAAGAAAATAAAGAGAAAATGTGGGCAAGCTGACAGGAAATAAAGTTCTTCAGAATGTTAAGTCAGGAACTAAGTTTCTTGCCATTAAAATCCAAAAGTTATCTTCTTATGCAGTATGATACTCAATAATTTTTCCTTAAAACTATCAGTGTATGTAATTCATAGAGATCATGATTTGGTATTAAGTATGTTTGTATTTACGTAGACTGTGTGTTTTATATCAATATTTATATTGATGTAAAATATATATTATATTTTACACCAGTATTTTATATTTTATATCAGTATTTTATATTTATAGAGACTGTTCCTTTTAGAAAATCATGTTGGATATGTCTGGTGGCCCTGTGTCCAGCTGGGACTTGTCCTAAACCTTGATTCTGTGCTGTGTAATGAAACAGGCTTATTTGCTCCTTTCTCTCTCTCTCGTCCTCAGTAATTTCCCTGGGAGGGAAAGCCCATGCTAATAGATAGTCCATATTCCAGCAGGTCTGTTCATGGTAGACTCACCTTCAATCAAAGTTCTGGATAGATGTCTTTAGGAATTCTTATTTAACATGAAGATTTTTTTGTCTGGTATTAACGAAAATCAGCTGTGACTATCAGAGTAGTTTCCCATATTTTTTTTTCTTTTGCTGGTAATTTTTTTAGCTAAATATTTTTTTCATGAGTTTCATTTCTAAATTCGAAATATCAGGGCAATCTTTTTCCTCTGTGTCTCCCCCAGCACTTTTTCTTCTTTAATTTTAAACTTCCACTGGGTGGCATAGTTTCTCCCGTATAAAATCCGGTACATGTGATTCTGCAGTAAACTTGGAGTTTTGAGCTTCCCTACCTCTTGCACTGATGGCATAGATGGAAAGAGAATGCTCCCGCTGTAGTATGTCCCTTCTGTCTATTTATGGCAGTCTGCAGATGCTCTGTGCCTTGAGTTTTTCAAAACTCTACTATGAAGAATAGCTATGTAGGTTTCTTTTGTTTTCTCCTTTTATATCCCAGATATCTGGGGAAACCAAGCACAACTCAATATAACTTTATCTGTGTAAGACAGACTTTATTTATGAAGCTTTCTCTGGAGATAACAGCATTAGTGAAAAAAGAAACAAAGAAATCTTGAGGGGGAAAATGTAAGAATTGTATTGTACAAGGACCAGACAACAGACATTTGACTCGCTAATCACAGGTCACAGCTGGCTGAAGAATGCAATAAAAAGATCTTGCGCCCATGCTAGAAGAATCCTCAGAATCTCAAATGGGAAGTAAAGACTTATATCATCACAAGAAAAGAATAGTCACCAAAATATAATTTAAATTGAACTAAGGGGGTAGCAACTGCCTTTTGCCTTGACTTGTCTATAGAACTTGAAATTAAATTCTGCAAATACATCTGTCTCTTCAGCAATTAGAGTGAACAACCTTCTGTGCCTAAATCTAGCTTTTGTGAATATTCTTAACCTGAGTATTAAGAACTGATCCTAAGTATATGCCAAACTTTCAACGAAGTAAGTAGGCAAACTTTCTGACATGAAGGTACTACTCTACGCAGAAAAATGTTGGTGAGAGGAAACTGAAATTTTGAAGTCCCCTGTTAGCATCTGTCAGTGCAGCATGCTGTCTGTCATGAGACACATACTGTCTCACTCTTCAAAAGCCACCAATTGTCTAAAAGTTGTTTGAGTGTCAAATGTTCCTCTAAATTCACTAGTGAAAACTAGTGAAGTGATACTTGGCATTGTACACAACTAAGAACCTGATATTTCCTGGTTTGTTTCCAGGTCTGGATACCTCACTTGCCAAACTCTTTTTACACACAAAAAGGCAATTCCTGGCATGTAGATTTTGAGTGGCATCCGTCATTTAATTTCTAATTATTAATGATACTTTATGTCTCCTTAATTTCTGGTTAGTAGCGGCATGCTCTTTCCCCGCTCCTCCTCTTCCATCCCATGTTTTCAGTGTTTTACCCAAATCTATTGTAAGGGCAGTAGTCTAGTTCTCCAAACCAAGAGATGTAAATATTCAGACAACGTAAAATAATAAAACAAAACAACAAAAAACCCCAACCAACCAACCAAAAAACCCAGCAAACCAAAACCACTCTCGTGAATTTTCTTTATTATGTATAGCACTGTTCAGCCTGAAAATCAGGAGGAAGTGAGTTTTAATATGATATATACTTCCAGATTGATACACCTTGTAGATTTTAGTTGTTTGTTTCAGACGAGATGGTTAGAAAAACAATGAACCCTTAAATGTTCACTATCTGTGGATAGCTGTTTGGAAACTAAGTTAGTCCTTAAGTGTTGCACACTGGTGATGTCAAATAACCATTTTATTGCCAAATAATTTGGTTCTATCTTTGATCTGAAAACTTAAGAAGCATTCAGTTTAGTTACTTACTTGTCTATCTGTTTCCTACAGTTAAGCAGAAGATGCTGCAGGATTTGCAGAAAAATGCCACAATATGCAAACCAACTCTGAAACCTGACAAAATGTAATAGCTGAAAGCCATTCAGACCTTTTAAGAACTGCCAAATATTTCACCCTAAATTTAGCTGCTTTAGGAAAATAATGCTTTTGTCTTGTTTAATCTGCAATGTCAAATTGTGAGGAAACAGCTTTTGTCTTTGGAGAATTACAAAATGAAGCTTACTTCTGATTTCTGAAGAAGTCCATAGGGGCTACAGATGCTCAGCATTTTTAAATCCCGAAAAGTCTACGTAACAAATCAGTGGATGATAAATATTTTTGCCAAACATTTGTATTGAATGAATGATTTAGAAATGTGGTGGCATTTCTGAGGACAGTAAACAGTGATTATATTATAGAACCCAGGAAGGAACATCTATGTGATACATAAAAAAATGTGCAAGCATAGTAAATTAGTCCATTTTTCATTCACAAAATACCTAGATTATTTTTAACATATTAGCACAAAATGAAACGCTTATTTTATGGAATAGAGATATGAAGGACATTCCAAATTTATGCACAGGCTGAATTTTTAAAGTGATTGGGTAATGTGCTGGCTAAAAAGGTCTGTAGCTAGGTAATTTCATGTTGGGAGATACATTTTTGCTTCTCCCTGAACTACTAGATGTCAACTACCATCAAAAGAAGGAACTGTAGTGAATAAATCAGTAAGTCTTCCCCAGCATGGAAGTTAAATTTTACTTGCTAAGTAGTTGTTCTACTGTAAAGTCAAAAAGGATATGTTTATTCCATATCAGGATACTCTGAGAGAGCATCTTCATGACTCAGCTGTTTAAACTGCGGGTTTGGCTGTTAGGTTTGTTGGGGGGTTTTTTTTCCCTTTTATGTATTTTTCTTTCCTCTTGCAATGTAGCTAAATGAAATACTTATGGATTATTTTCAAAATCAGCCTTAAGAAAGCTTTGCCAATAAAGGGAATTGACTGGCTAACAAGGCCTGGGGTTTATAATTCAAAAAACCTGTATTGTATTGTTTTAATTTTTTATCAACTGCCTCATGTATCTCAAGGTTTTCATGTACTTTCAGCTGGCTTTGTTTCAAAGAGGGTGAATCTTTCAAGTGGATACAGTCCTTCTCTAACATGTTGAATTTTACTTGTATCAGTCTTTGACAAGATTTTTTTTTTTCTACTTGCCTAGTATGCTGTAAGTTTTCATGACATTTTAGTTTTGATGTCTTGCCAATGTGTTGTATATGTAGTGAAATCTATTCTGTTTTCTCAGAGTATTTCCTCAGTAACTAATTGTTCTGTCTTGTTAAGTTAAAATGAGAAAACCATTTGTTTTGTGACAGTTAATCACAACTTTATTTGGTCAGGACGCTGTTTTCAGAGTAGCTTGTACAATTGTAGTTGAAGAACATGTCTGTCTGAATGCAAGAACTTGAATAGAGCTGCTAAAATGGTGCTCAAAGGGTGTTAAAATTAAAAGACATATTTTTCTCTCTTTCTTATTTTCATACGGAAATTTTTCTTGCATTCAACCAAGTTTAATTAATTCTCTGTCAACTAAAATCCGAAACACCAATTGAAATTTTGATAGTTGGTTTAGGCTATACTCTAGTCCAAGTCAAATATACTCTGTTTAATGTTTTTCACTAATGTTTCTTTGGGATTGAATGGATGACTTTGCAGACCTTCACAGAATGAACCTTCACAAGTTCAGAAAAGTCTTTAATATGTAACAAATCTTTGAACATATAGCCCATGAGATCATTTTCTTGCAGCAATAAAAGGATGCTCCTTCTCATTTATGTCATTCAGAGAGGTGAAACTGTTCCTTCCTGTAGTTGAATTATGTATCATTTCGCTCTGGCTTTTCTGAATTTCAGGTATTTACCTAGCCATCCTCACCCTCATCATGCTGTTCAACTGTAATACCTTGCAGTTTTCTCAGGAATTTGAACCACAAACAGGTCATCTTATAGATACTGAGGACAGTCTCTTTCCTGAAAAACTTCCTTGCCATTTAACATGGCCATCTTTATCAAACTGACTTTTAGAAATCATTTATCCTTAATGCTACTCCTGATCCTCAGTGAAGAAGTCTAAATCTGAATTAGACCATCATCAGCCAGGATGTCAGTGCTCCCTGGCTTCTGCGCTCTTTTCAGCCCTTTAGGCTGCTTTCTGCACTTGTATGTCTTCACTCTGTCTGACAATATCAGTCCAGCCGCTCTGACATCCGTGACAGAGTTCCCTGAACCAGGGAATGCAGCTGGTTGTACTTAGTGTTCTGCCCTGGGCTGGACCATTCAGATGTTTCCCTATGACGAAGGAGAAAATTTTCTAGGAATCCTTCCTAGGATTTATAGGCTACAAACATCCAGGTACTATTCTATAGTTATCCCTAAACTATCTTTAAAATCCCAAATACCCAGGAACGTATTTATCTCTTTAGCTCATTAGACCAGATAAGCTGGAAAGCTCTTCTTGTTGGTCCCATAGCAGAAAGCTCCAAAGCTTTTACCAAGGCCTGAACACCTAGAACTTTTCCATGGTCATTTCAGCAAAAACAATTTAGCTTTATTATTGTAAAAGCCTTTTCCATAATTATTTGGATTAGTCTTTGTAGAAATTGGTTTTGATTTATAGATTGGATTTAATTAACAAAATGGTGGTTTTGATGCTGTTGTTTGGGTGGTTTGGCATAATTAAAATCTACTGGCTTTTTAATTTAAATATTTGCTGTTCTGTAATGATAGACAATATGGGGAGAAAAAGGGAAAAAAAAAGAAAAAAAGATAACTTTATTCCTACCTTTCTTGCTGGAATCCAGAAAATTGTGGAGTATGATTCTGAACAGCTGGTTCTAAATATGTCAAGTTTTGGTTAAATGAATTACAGTTAAATAATATTGAAATAAATGGCTTATCTCAAAGAAACTAAGCAATCTGATTCCTTATTTGGTAAACAGCCTGGAGTCTCCAAAAACTAGAATTAGATTCAGCCTCAAAATAAATATCTAAGACTCCAACAGCATTTTTAATTATTTTAGTTTTAGAATATGCTCAGAGGTCTCATGCTGATTCTTTTGTTTAAAGTGCACTAGCTCTAATTTCATGCCTAACTGCTGTGGCATGTCTCTTCTGTTTTTTGCTAAACAAGGACAATCTAGAATTGATAGACAATACAAAATAATATCCAAAAATAACTTTCCTTGTCATTACACGGGCTTTTACATTGACCTATGTTAGGCAATTTTATTTTTTTTTTAATGTTTTAGAAAGCTTAATACATTTTAACTGATAAAAATCTGATCAAGTTCAGCCTATCAGTTTTCCTGAATCTGTGCCAGCTGCATAAGCAGAATCATTCTGTTTTGAGTTATTCCCAAATAAATAACTGGCAACAGCATTTAGGTTTAGTTAGATAAGTAAGACAGCAAAAGTGCTTTAGAGAGACACCATTGCATTGCTCTTCAAAGCTCTGTTTAAGACTTATGGTTTATGTCAGTAAAGAGAGAGCAGCATGTGTGAAAGGAGGAAAGGTAGGAAAGATGCCAAAAAAAGAAACTTGGAATTTTTCACTTTCAGGTTTAAAATGTGAGGGAGGGTATACCTGAGATGGAAGATCTTTGGAGAAAGTGTATTTGCATGATGATCTCATTACAAACCATACCGAACTGCTTTGGTTTGGTCTTTGTGGGGGCGGGAAAAGACATCAGCTTTTATGTCCCTAATAAGGGTTTTCTGTTAAAGATTAGAGAAGTTCAGTTTGCTTTAAATGAAAATTATTTCATTGAGAAAAAAAGGCTTTAATTGTTGGGAGTTTTTTTAAAAGAACTGTTGGTCTTCCATAGGAATCAAAGATTACTTGAAATATTTGTAAATCCTATAGGAAAAAAGCCTTAAAAATGTGAAGTTTCTTTTGTATTGCTTCATAATTTCTTCCCTTCTACCCTTTAAAAAAACAAGCAAAATAATAACACATGTCTAGCTGTTTATCCTTTGTTGCCTGTCTTTCACTTTCTTTCATCATAACTCTTTTCTGTTAGGGTCATTTTTTTCCCTCTCCATCTACTGATCGGTATTTTTCATATATAGTAGCTAAGGAAAGCCTGTCCTTACAACCTGTTGTTAAAGATACTTCCTGCACAGAATAGTATGGGGCAATAGCAGGATACTGTTTGTGAGCCTCTGGATTTCCAGGGATTAACCTGTTGAAAACCTGCCCTAGCACAGTGTAACCATACTAGTACAGTTCTGTCCTTAGTTAATAAATCCTGGTAGTTTCAACCAGTCTGGCACTGGTCTATGGTATAGTTAATCTACAACCCAGAGAGACTACTCAAAGATAATTAAGAGGTGGCTTGACACATATATTCATTCTTTCTTGCCGTATCTGTATAAAGCTAACATCACTGTGTCTTGCTTTTGCAGATGACACTTGCTGGTCTCTCCTAGAACATGCAAGGCTTGAGTTCTTTTGGCTTCATAGTTTTTATATGCATGAACTTCAGTGAAATATCAGTAGTATTTTAAAGCTCGTCATAAAAACATGCAATACTCATCACTGAACTCAGCCTTCAGTTATTGAGGTTGTTTGTGGTACTGATTTTAACCATGTCCCAGATGCAGAGCTGGTGTCATTAAAAGCCAACCTGTCTCTGGCTATGCTTACTGGGGCAGCACTCACAGGAACTAACACAGTTGTTTGGCTTTCAGCGCCATTGTGATTACAGATTTAGCCTAGCTGCTCCTTCAGCTTGTTCCATACACAGCTGGAGAAGAATAATGCAGAGATAGGCTTTAGCAGTACAGAAGAGTTCTGCATGAGTCCTGTTTGGTTGCACTGAGCTCTAACATAAGTCAGTCTCAGTCCTGCTGGACTTTCAGGTGAGAGACATTTCTATGAGACCTCTGTGCTTATCTCTCTTGGTCTTTAGGTTCCATAAGGAACCATAAGTCATGATCTCCATTGTGTGAAGTTCTAAGCCAGACCTAATCTGGGATTCTGCATAAACTAAAAATCTTCGCTGGAGTACTGGAGAGCACGAGGGAGAGCCAGCAGTGCTTCTGTACAACATCTGCTTCTAAGTAGTAATGTTAAGCCAGAGCTAACACTAAAGAGATCAGCTCAGCTTGAACGACCTCCATGCAGAGCTACTCAGAGGCATGCATGTCATGCTACCCATAACCTCTCTCTTGGATACCATGTTTTCCAAGTTTTTCTCTTCATAATTTGAAGTAATTGAGTCCTTACTACTCTAGATACTCAGAGGTCACTGCATATCTCAGTACAAAAGTATCAAATTTCCCATTTTTTAGGAGTATTTTGTAAATACCGAACATTTCCTATGTAAAGTAATGCAGTTTTTAAAAGAAAACACTGAACAAGCAAAAGGAGTTAACCTGATTCCACTGAGGGAGAATCTGCCTGTGAGAAATCTCTACAGCAGACTGCAATCTAGCTGCTGTTAGTTTATTTGCTGGAAGAAAACCAGACTGTCATTTTGACCGCTTCCCAGAAGAGAGTGTCTGTGGGTGTTCTCTTTTCTTTCTCACCAGTAACAGATGAAATCTTGCAATAAGACCTGACTGTTAGGAAGACTACCTCAAGCAAACTATTGTCATGGAAAACACTGACATGAGCCCAAGATTTCTGTTGCTATTGCACCCTTCCTGTGGTGCAACATCAGTAAAGAATCAGTTGTTTATTTCTTAGAGCAAGAAATACATCAAGAATTACTGAAGCTAGCTCTAATGCTTTGCTAGAATGTTTTCTTTGCTTAGAGCCTCCTTTATCCTAACCTCTAATTACATTTCTCCTTGTGTAAATGTGGATAGAAGAAAAAAATGTTTACAAATACTGAGTTCTCCAAGAATATGTGGTGTGAAGATGGTAGGAAGTGGCTTCTCCTACTTGAACTTGTGTGTCCCAAAATAAAGTATTCCTCTGTTTTGGAAAGAGACATTTACAATGAATATTGATTTTCCTTTATCCCATAGGGCAGGGAGCCAGCAGAGGCCCCACAGCACTGTGATCTTGAGTGATAAAGGAAACGTGGATTCATGAGCCATTGTAACACTCATTATAGTAGCTGAAGAGCTGATATGAGCAGATAATACATTTGGTTCTTGTCTTTGGACTGTTATGAATCCATTAAGAAAAAGCACACAAGGTAAACTCTACAATTTATTCTGCTTTCTACCAGTAGAAAGACTTCAAAGGTTCATTGTTATAAACCTTTAGGAAGTTGTCCACTTTCAGCTCTACTGGTACTGCCCTTAGTTGGCTATCACTGCCCACCAACTGCAGGTTAGTACCTCTTACAGGATTCCTGCAAAAGTATGTGTAGAAGTGCTCCTACTGCCCTGGCAAAGCCAAGTATGTTAGCTGAAACCACCTTCACTGATGAATTAAACTGAACTGGTCACTTAGAATCATAGAATCATAGAATCGTAAGGGTTGGAAAGGACCTTAAGATCATCTAGTTCCAACCCCCCTGCCATGGGCAGGGACACCTTGCCCTAAACCATGTGGCTCAAGGCTCTGTCCAACCTGGCCTTGAACACCGCCAGGGATGGAGCATCCACAACCTCCCTGGGCAAACCCATTCCAGTGCTTCACCACCCTCACTGTAAAGAACTTCTTCCTTATATCTAATCTAAACTTCCTCTGTTTAAGTTTGAACCCATTACCCCTTGTCCTACCACTACAGTCCCTAAGGAAGAGTCCCTCCCCAGCATCCTTGTAGACCCCTTCAGATACTGGAAGGCTGCTATGAGGTCACCACGCAGCCTTCTCTTCTCCAGGCTGAACAGCCCCAACTTTCTCAGCCTGTCTCATATGGGAGGTGCTCCAGCCCTCTTATCATCCTCGTGGCCCTCCTCTGGACTCGCTCCAACAGCTCCATGTCCTTTTTATGTTGAGGACACCAGAACTGTACGCAGTACTCCAAAGTGGGGTCTCACAAGAGCAGAGTAGAGGGGCAGGATCACCTCCTTCGACCTGCTGGCCACGCTTCTTTTGATGCAGCCCAGGATACGGTTGGCTTTCTGGGCTGCAAGCGCACACTGCCGGCTCATGTTAAGCTTCTCGTCAACCAACACCCCCAAGTCCTTTTCTGCAGGGCTGCTCTGAATCTCTTCTCTGCCCAGCCTGTAGCAGTGCCTGGGGTTGCCCCGACCCAGATGTAGGACCTTGCACTTGCCTTGGTTAAACTTCATAAGGTTGGCATCGGCCCACCTCACAAGCGTTGTCAAGGTCCCTCTGGATGGCATCCCTTCCCTTCAGCGTATCAACCGAACCACACAGCTTGGTGTCATCGGCAAACCTGCTGAGGGCGCACTCCAATCCCACTGTCCATGTCACCGACAAAGATGTTGAACAGGGACTGGTCCCAACACCGATCCCTGAGGGACACCACTCATTACAGGTTTCCAACTGGACATCGAGCCATTTACCACAACTCTTTGCGTTGCGGCCATCGAGCCAGTTTTTTATCCACCGAGTGGTCCATTCTATCAAATTGATGTCTCTCCAATTTTAGAGACAAGGATGTCATGTGGGACAGTGTCGAATGCTTTGCACAAGTCCAGGTAGATGACATCAACTGCTCTGCCGCTGTCCATTCAGTTCCGTGGCTCCATCATAGAAGGCCACCAAATTGGTCAGCAGATTTCCCCTTAGTGAAGCCATGTTGGCTGTCACCAACCACCTCATTGTTTTTCATGTGCCTTAGCATGTTTCCAGGAGAAACTGTTCCAAGATTTTGCCAGGCACAGAGGTGAGGCTGACTGGTCTGTAGTTCCCCGGGTCTTCCACCTTCCCCTTTCTTGAAAAATGGGGTTATATTACCCTTCTTCCAGTCATCGGGAACTTCACCTGACTGCCAGGATTTTTTCGAATATGATGGACCAGTGGCTTAGCAACTTCATTCGCCAGCTCCTTCAGGACCCGTGGATGGATTTCATCAGGTCCCATGGACTTGTGCACGTTCAGGTTCTTAAGATGGTCTCGAACCTGATCCTCTCCTACAGTGGGCCTAAGGTCTTCGTTCTCACAGTCCCTGCATTTGCTTTCCAAGACTTGGGTTGTGTGGTCAGAGCATTTGCTGGTGAAGACTGAGGCAAAGAAGTCATTAAGAACCTCAGCCTTCTCCAAATCCATGGTAGCCAGTTCTCCTGATAGCTTCTGGAGAGGGCCTACATTGTCCCTAGCCTGTCTTTTATTTGCTACGTATCTATAGAATCCTTTCCTGTTATCTTTTACATCCCTTGCCAAACTTAATTCTAGCTGGGCCTAGCTTTCCTAACCTGGTCCCTAGCTTCTCGGGCAATGTTCCTGTATTCTTCCCAGGCCGCCTGTCCTCGCTTCCACCTTCTATAAGCTTCTTTTTTCCCTCTAAGTTTCCTCAGCAGCTCCTTGTCCATCCATGGAGGTCTCCTGGCCCTCCTGCTGCACTTTCTTCTAGTCGGGATGCAACACTCTTGAGCACGTAGCAGGTGATCCTTGAATATCACTTTGCCTCAAGTGATAAAGGATTACTTACTTCCTTGTTATCAGCAGGCTTTAGGAGGTTGGGGACAAATTCTAGTGTAACACTATTTTCATTTACCCCAACATCACAAAGCAGTTATCCTTTTGGGTGCTTTGACACACCTTACGCCTCCATCCAGGAAGGTTGTGTTCCTAAAACGTGCAGTGATTAGTAAGTCTGCGGGCAGCAAAGCACTTGTTCCCATAAGAATGAATTTAACAGATGGGAGATGCATAGAAGGACAAATGTATATTGTGTATATTAAGTGTATATTAAATACACAAGTGTATATCAAATACACAAGGACAGTGTATATTGTGTGGAAAGTGAAGAGTCAGAAGCAGGACTATCAGCTGGAGGAGATAGTGGATTTTTGGCAGCTGAGATGTTTCAGTATGATTGATCACAGACTGCTGCCATCATTACCTTCTTTTTCCATCCTTCATCCTTGATACATAACTAAAATTCACTCCAGTTAGAGAAAGATGATGACAATGACGAATATGTAACCATTCGGAAACAGGCCACAAGAAGGCAGAAAAGATTAAGGTCAGGCTTTTGGCCTCATTAAAGTGACCAAGTTTGACAGACATAAAGCCACAAATGCTAGCCCCCAGGAAGTCAGCATCTCCTCCAGCTGACAAGCCTGATGATCTTACTGGCTCCTTTTGAATAGCTATGATTTCATCACTATCACCATCTTCCTTAGATGAATTAAGGACATTAAAGCATGAAGGATGGAAAAATGAATGGAGAAATGGTGGTGAGCAGGGAAGGCTGTTAGACAATTAGTGATGTAACTCTGAAATGACAGCTAAAAAAGTGACAGTTCAGGGTGTTGCTGTGCTGTATACTGAGGAAGTAGTATGAGGCATTCTGGGGTTGGTCTGCATTCAGCAAAATGATAACTGTGGTGGGAAGTTTATGTCTAGCTTAAGCTCTCCATATGCACTAATATTAGAGGTTATATCATGTTCTTCCATCAATGACCCTTAAATAAGCTGTAGCGTCATTATATAGTCACAGGCTTTTTATTCATCAGCACTCCTGCCTCCTTTGGTGCATCAGATAAGCGATGCTCACTTAATGAACAACAGCTCAGTACTGTTTTCCCTTTGTTACTCAGTGTGTGGCCCTCAAAATGATTTATTACATATTGTTCTGAAGACAGAGCTACAAATTCTCTTAGGAGTTTTCCTCACCACAGTGTACACGTGTCTCACAATACAAGTTATTTTACTGTTGCAGGTGAGGGGCTGCTCCACACAGAGAATACATTTCAAAATACCTGCTGATTTTGATTTTGGTTGCCTAATCTGAGGCATTCTGGAACTGGTTTGTTCAAGGTACTGGCAATGAATAGGCCTTTATATGCAAAAACACAGATCCCAGTGCTCTTACTGTGAGTTCTCAAGGTTTTTGTGAGTAATAGTCTGACATCTCTGGCCAGACACATAGAAAATTTGGAAACATACAGTTGCAACTGTTTTAATGCAGTGGAATTCAATTTTCTTGTAGTATGAACTGAAAACCTCTTTCTCTCCCAGGCATCCCTGTATCTTACTCACTGTCATTAAACTTCAGCAGTAAAACATAGTGATTCTGAAAACAGAAGTGTCCTTGCCTACACAAACGTGACTCATTCCTAGAGGCAAGGGCTATGAACAGACTAGAAAGATGAGAGGAGAAGACACTGGGAAAAGGGGCAGGATGCCACATAGCAAAAATCTGAAGTCCCTTTGACACATGATGGCAAGCCACTGCATGTAGTCATGTAATGAAGACCAACACAATTCAAAAGGGGTTATAATCAAGCTATATTTGTAGGGTGACTCACCACAGTCATGTGCAAAACACGTGATCTGTCTCCCTAGCATGGGAACTTGAAGCTAAGAGTAGCATTTGTGAGGGGCCCACCTCCAGCCGAAACTCAAAAGGAGGACGCAGCCATACAGGTCACAGGCTGCA